>NC_135233.1:1112766144-1113099358 GCF_051348905.1 Ranitomeya variabilis | reverse complement strand
GTAAAAGACGTCATGGTGGGGTTTCCTACGCCTACGGGTCTGAATGAGTCCATGACAATGGCTATTCAGATTGATCGGCGTTTACGGGAACGCAAACCTGTGCACCATTTGGCGGTGTCTTCTGAGAGGGTACCAGAGAGTATGCAATGTGATAGTTTTCTGTCCAGAAGCGAACGACAGAATTATAGGCGCAAAAATAAGTTGTGCTTCTATTGTGGGAATTTAACTCATGTTATATCAGCATGCTCAAAACGAACAAACAAAGTTGCTAATTCCTCTGCTATTGGCACTTTGCAGTCCAAGTTTATTTTGTCTGTGACTTTAATTTGTTCGTTATCTTCTATTGTCGCGGATGCTTATGTGGATTCTGGTGCCGCTTTGAGTCTTATGGATTGGTCCTTTGCCAGGCGCTGTGGGTTTGATCTAGAGCCTCTGGAAGTCCCTATACCTTTAAAGGGTATTGATTCTACACCATTGGCTAGTAATAAACCACAATACTGGACACAAGTGACTATGCGTATGACTCCAGACCATCAGGAGGTGATTCGCTTCCTTGTGTTGTTTAATCTACATGATGTATTAGTGCTGGGATTGCCATGGTTGCAAACCCATAACCCAGTCCTTGACTGGAAAACAATGTCTGTACTAAGCTGGGGATGTCAGGGAAATCATGGGGGCGCACCTTTGGTTTCCATTGCTTCATCTATTCCCTCAGATCCCGGCTTTTTTGTCTGATTATTGTGATGTTTTTGAGGAGTCTACTCTTAATTCTCTTCCCCCTCACAGAGATTGTGATTGCGCCATAGATTTGATTCCTGGCAGTAAATTTCCTAAGGGTCGTTTATTCAATCTGTCTGTACCTGAACATGCTGCTATGCGAGAGTATGTTAGGGAGTCCTTGGAAAAGGGACATATTCGTCCTTCTTCGTCTCCTTTAGGAGCAGGGTTCTTTTTTGTGGCCAAAAGAGATGGTTCTTTGAGACCTTATATTGATTATAGACTCTTAAATAAGATCACAGTCAAATATCAGTATCCTTTGCCATTGCTGACAGATTTATTTGCTCGCATTAAGGGAGCTAAGTGGTTCTCTAAGATTGATCTTCGCGGTGCGTATAATTTGGTGCGAATTAAGCAGGGGGATGAGTGGAAAACCGCATTTAATACGCCCGAGGGCCATTTTGAGTATTTGGTGATGCCTTTTGGTTTGTCAAATGCCCCTTCGGTCTTTCAGTCTTTTATGCACGATATTTTCCGTGAATATCTGGATAAATTCATGGTTGTGTATCTGGATGATGTTTTGATTTTTTCGGATGACTGGGAGTCTCATGTTCAACAGGTTAGGAAGGTTTTTCAGGTTTTGCGGACCAATTCTCTGTTTGTAAAGGGTGCAAAGTGTGTTTTTGGGGTTCAGAAGATTTCTTTTCTGGGGTACATTTTTTCCCCTTCTTCTATTGAGATGGATCCTGTTAAGGTTCGGGCAATTTGTGACTGGACGCAGCCGACTTCTCTTAAGAGCCTTCAGAAATTTTTGGGCTTTGCTAATTTTTATCGTCGATTCATAACTGGTTTTTCTAGCGTGGTCAAGCCTGTGACTGATTTGACTAAAAAAGGTGCTGATGTTGCCGATTGGTCTCCTGCTGCTCTGGAGGCCTTTCGAGAGCTTAAGCGCCGCTTTTCTTCTGCCCCTGTGTTGCGCCAGCCTGATGTTTCACTTCCTTTTCAGGTGGAAGTTGATGCTTCCGAGATTGGAGCGGGGGCGGTTTTGTCACAGAAAAGTTCAGATGGTTCAGTGATGAGACCTTGTGCGTTCTTTTCTCGAAAATTTTCGCCCGCCGAGCGAAACTATGATGTTGGTAATCGGGAGCTTTTGGCGATGAAGTGGGCATTCGAGGAGTGGCGTCATTGGCTTGAGGGTGCTAGACATCAGGTGGTGGTCTTGACTGATCACAAGAATTTGATTTATCTTGAGTCGGCCAGACGTCTGAATCCTAGACAGGCGCGCTGGTCGTTGTTTTTCTCTCGGTTTAATTTTGTGGTCTCGTATCTGCCAGGTTCTAAAAATGTGAAGGCTGATGCCCTTTCTAGGAGTTTTGAACCTGATTTCCCTGGTGATTCCAAACCTACGGGTATCCTTAAGGATGGGGTGATATTGTCTGCTGTCTCCCCTGACCTGCGACGTGCTTTACAAGAGTTTCAGGCGGATCGGCCTGATCGTTGTCCGCCTGGTAGATTGTTTGTGCCGGATGAGTGGACCAGTAGAGTCATCTCGGAGGTTCATTCTTCTGCGTTGGCAGGTCATCCGGGAATTTTTGGTACCAGGGATTTGGTGGCTAGGTCCTTCTGGTGGCCTTCCCTGTCTCGGGACGTGCGTACTTTTGTGCAGTCTTGTGATGTTTGTGCTCGGGCCAAGCCTTGTTGTTCTCGGGCTAGTGGATTGTTGTTGTCCTTGCCTATTCCTAAGAGGCCTTGGACACACATCTCTATGGATTTTATTTCTGATCTCCCTGTTTCTCAGAAAATGTCTGTCATCTGGGTGGTGTGTGACCGTTTTTCTAAGATGGTTCATTTGGTACCTTTGCCCAAGTTGCCTTCCTCATCTGAGTTGGTGCCTCTGTTTTTTCAGAATGTGGTTCGGTTGCATGGTATCCCGGAGAATATAGTTTCTGACAGGGGATCTCAGTTTGTGTCCAGATTTTGGCGGGCGTTTTGTGCCAGGATGGGCATTGATTTGTCTTTTTCGTCTGCATTTCATCCTCAGACGAATGGCCAGACGGAGCGTACTAATCAGACCTTGGAGACTTATTTGAGGTGTTTTGTGTCTGCTGATCAGGATGACTGGGTCACCTTTTTGCCGTTGGCAGAGTTTGCCCTTAATAATCGGGCCAGTTCTGCCACTTTGGTTTCCCCTTTCTTTTGCAATTCGGGGTTCCATCCTCGTTTTTCATCTAGTCAGGTGGAATCTTCGGATTGTCCTGGAGTGGATACTATGGTGGACAGGTTGCATCGTATTTGGGGTCAGGTGGTGGACAATTTAAAGTTGTCCCAGGAGAGGACTCAGCATTTTGCTAATCGCCATCGTCGTGTTGGTCCTCATCTTCCTGTTGGGGACTTGGTGTGGTTGTCTTCCCGTTTTGTCCCTATGAGGGTGTCTTCTCCTAAGTTTAAGCCTCGGTTCATCGGTCCTTAAAGGATTTTGGAAATTCTCAATCCTGTGTCTTTTCGTTTGGACCTCCCAGCATCCTTTGCTATCCATAATGTTTTCCATCGGTCGTTATTGCGGAGGTATGAGGTGCCAGTTGTGCCTTCTGTTGAGCCTCCTGCTCCTGTGCTGGTTGAGGGTGAATTGGAGTACGTGGTGGAGAAAATCTTGGACTCCCGTGTTTCCAGACGGAGACTTCAATATCTGGTTAAGTGGAAGGGCTACGGTCAGGAGGATAATTCTTGGGTTTCAGGTTCAGATGTTCATGCCTCTGATTTGGCCCGTGCCTTTCATAGGGCTCATCCAGATCGCCCTGGTGGTTCTTGTGAGGGTTCGGTGCCCCCTCCTTAAGGGGGGGTACTGTTGTGATTCGGTTATTTGGCTCCCCCAGTGGTCGCTTGTGGTACTGGTGTCTTGTGAGCTTTTCACCTGTTTCTATCAGGATGTGGGAGTTTCCTATTTAGCCTTGTTCCTCAGTCATTCCAATGCCGGCCATCAATGTAACCAGAGTCTTTCTGTTGCATGTACCTGCTCCCAGTCTGCTGACCAGCTAAGTTGGACATTCCTGTCCTTAGTCTATTTTTGTATGTTTTGTCCAGTTTGCAGTTATGTGATTCTCTGCAGCTGGAAGCTCTTGTGGGCTGAAATTGCCACTCCGGTGCCATGAGTTGGCACATGAGTTTAAGGTAATTTCAGGATGGTTTTTGATAAGCCAGGACTGTGTTTCATCTATTAGGGGTAGTTAGTCCTCCGGCTGGTGCGAGACGTCTAGCGAAAACGTAGGCACGTTCCCTGGCTACTATTAGTTGTGTGTATAGGTTTAGCATCGCGGTCAGCTTTAGTTTCCATCACCCGAGAGCTTGTCCGTTTTTCTATGTTTCTGATGTTCCCCTGCCATTGGGAACCATAACAGTATAACTAGGAGGGTCACTGGTGGAGAAGGGTCTGGGTGTAATAATATGTGACCCATATGCTCTAGGGGTATAACTAGGAGGGTCACTGGTGGAGAAGGGTCTGGGTGTAATAATATGTGACCCATATGCTCTAGGGGTATAACTAGGAGGGTCACTGGTGGAGAAGGGTCTGGGTGTAATAATATGTGGCCCCTGTCATGGTTCCCAATGGCAAGGGAACGTAAGAAACATATAAGTAACGAACGAGCTCTCGGGTGATGGAAACTCGAGTTGACCGTGAGCTAAATCTACCACACAACTAACAGTAGCCAGGGAGCATACCTACGGCTTCCTATATGCCACGCGCCAGCCGGAGGACTAACTACGCCTGGTAGAGGAAGAAACAGACCTGGCTTACCTCTAGGGAAATACCCCAAAAAATGATAGCAGCCCCCCACATGTAATAACGGTGAATTAAGAGGAAAAGACATACACAGTATGAAAGTAGATTTAGCAAAGCGAGGTCCACTTACTAGATAGCAGAAGGATACAAAAGAGGACTTCACGGTCAACTGAAAACCCTTTCAAAAACCATCCTGAAATTACTTTAAGACTCCTGTGTCAACTCATGACACAGGAGTGGCAATTTCAGCCCGCAAGTGCTTCCAGCTACAGAGAATTACAAAAACTGCAAACTGGACAAAAGGTACAAAACAAAAGGACAAAGTCCACTTAGCTGATCAGCAGACTAGTAGCAGGAACATGCAACCGAAGGCTCTGGTTACAATGATGACCGGCAAGGAAATGACTGGAGAGCAAGGCTAAATAGGAAACTCCCAAACACTGATGGAAGCAGGTGAACAGAAGAAGCAAAGTGCAAACAAGTCACCAGTACCACCAGCAACCACCAGGGGAGCCCAAAAAGCGGATACACAACAGGCCCCATATGCTTTAGGGGTATAACTAGGAGGGTCACTGGTGAAGGGTCTGGGTGTAATAATATGTGGCCCCATATGCTCTAGGGGTATAACTAGGAGAATCACTGGTGGAGAAGTGTTGTGAACTATACTTCTTGGCTCCCTCTTGTGGTCACTAGTGGTATGGCACTTGGATTGTCTTTCCCCAGGTTGGTACTCACCTGGTTCGTTAGGCCTGGGGTGTTGCTATTTAAACTTCCTGGATTCTTAGTCTAGTGCCTGGCATCGTTGTAATCAGTTCATGTCTGTTTGCTCCTGTCTACTGGTCCTGGTTTTTTGCAAGATAAGCTAAGTCCTGCTTTCTTATTTTTGTTTATTTGCATTGTTCCAATTTTTGTCCAGCTTGTACAAAATGTGATTCCGGATATTGCTGGTAGCTCTAGGGGGCTGATATTCTCCCCCCACACCGTTAGTCGGTTCGGGGGTTCTTGAATATTCAGCGTGGATATTTTTGATAGGGTTTTTTGCTGACCGTGTAAGTCATCTTCCTATTTTCTGCTATTAGTCAGTGGGCCTCTCTTTGCTAAAATCTAGTTCATTCTTACGTTTGTCTTTTCTTCTTACCTCACCGTTATTATTTGTTGGGGGCTTGTTCTACTTTGGGGTCTTTTCTCTGGAGGCAAGAGAGGTCTTATTTTCCCTGATAGGGTTAGTTAGTTCTCCGGCTGGCGCGAGACGTCTAGAATCAACGAAGGTACGTTCCCCGGCTACTGCTAGTTGTTTGTGCTAGGATCAGGTATACGGTCAGCCTAGTTACCACTTCCCTATGAGCTGGTTTTTTGTGTTTGCAGACTTTGCTGAAACCTCTGAGATCCTCTGCCATTGGGATCATAACAGAGAAGGGTCTGGGTGTAATAATATGTGACCACATATGCTCTAGGGGGTATAACTAGGAGAGTCACTGGTGGAGAAGGGTCCGGGTGTAATAATATGTGGTCCCATATGCTCTAGGGGGTATAACTAGGAGGGTCACTGGTGGAGAAGGGTCTGGGTGTAATAATATGTGGCCCCATATGCTTTAGGGGTATAACTAGGAGGGTCACTGGTGGAGAAGGGTCTGGGTGTAATAATATGTGACCCATATGCTCTAGGGGTATAACTAGGAGGGTCACTGGTGGAGAAGGGTCTGGGTGTATAAATATGTGGCCCCATATGCTCTAGGGGTATAACTAGGAGAGTCACTGGTGGAGAAGGGTCTGGGTGTAATAATATGTGACCCCATATGCTCTAGGGGGTATAACTAGGAGGGTCACTGGTGGAGAAGGGTCCGGGTGTAATAATATGCGACCCATATACTCTAGGGGCTATAACTAGGAGGGTCACTGGTGGAGAAGGGTCTGGGTGTAATAATATGTGCCCCATATGCTCTAGGGGGTATAACTAGGAGGGTCACTGGTGGAGAAGGGTCTGGGTGTAATAATATGTGGCCCCACTTGCTCTATGGGGTATAACTAGGAGAGTCACTGGTGGAGAAGGGTCTGGGTGTAATAATATGTGGCCCCATATACTCTAGGGGGTATAACTAGGAGAGTCACTGGTGGAGAAGGGTCTGGGTGTAATAATATGTGGCCCCATATACTCTAGGGGGGTATAACTAGGAGGGTCACTGGTGGAGAAGGGTCCGGGTGTAATAATATGTGGCCCCATATACTCTAGGGGGTATAACTAGGAGGGTCACTGGTGGAGCCTTCTGGGTGTAATAATATGTGGCCCCATATACTCTAGGGGGTATAACTAGGAGAGTCACTGGTGGAGAAGGGTCTGGGTGTAATAATATGTGGCCCCATATACTCTAGGGGGGTATAACTAGGAGGGTCACTGGTGGAGAAGGGTCTGGGTGTAATAATATGTGACCCATATGCTCTAGGGGGTATAACTAGGAGGGTCACTGGTGGAGAAGGGTCTGGGTGTAATAATATGTGACCCATATGCTCTAGGGGGTATAACTAGGAGGGTCACTGGTGGAGAAGGGTCTGGGTGTAATAATATGTGACCCCATATGCTCTAGGGGGTATAACTAGGAGGGTCACTGGTGGAGAAGGGTCTGGGGGTAATAATATGTGACCCCATGTGCTCTAGGGGGTATAACTAGGAGAGTCACTGGTGGAGAAGGGTCTGGGTGTAATAATATGTGGCCCCATATACTCTAGGGGGGTATAACTAGGAGGGTCACTGGTGGAGAAGGGTCCGGGTGTAATAATATGTGGCCCCATATACTCTAGGGGGTATAACTAGGAGGGTCACTGGTGGAGCCTTCTGGGTGTAATAATATGTGGCCCCATATACTCTAGGGGGTATAACTAGGAGAGTCACTGGTGGAGAAGGGTCTGGGTGTAATAATATGTGGCCCCATATACTCTAGGGGGGTATAACTAGGAGGGTCACTGGTGGAGAAGGGTCTGGGTGTAATAATATGTGACCCATATGCTCTAGGGGGTATAACTAGGAGGGTCACTGGTGGAGAAGGGTCTGGGTGTAATAATATGTGACCCATATGCTCTAGGGGGTATAACTAGGAGGGTCACTGGTGGAGAAGGGTCTGGGGGTAATAATATGTGACCCCATGTGCTCTAGGGGGTATAACTAGGAGGGTCACTGGTGGAGAAGGGTCTGGGGGTAATAATATGTGGCCCCATATACTCTAGGGAGTATAACTAGGAGGGTCACTGGTGGAGAAGGGTCTGGGGGTAATAATATGTGGCCCCATATACTCTAGGGAGTATAACTAGGAGGGTCACTGGTGTAAATCACTGACTACATAACAGCATTCAGTGTCAGTCGGCTGCTTATAAAGCAGACACAATATTGTCATCACAAGAGGCCGGGACCCGGGGGAGAGACGTGACACGGCCACCGCACAAAGCGTTAGAGCGCCCTCATCTGGAGCCTGCAGGTCAGTTGTGGGCAGCAGATTATAGGAAGGAGGCGCTGGAGCCAGAAGAGGAAAGTCCCAAACTGATGGGGGGCGGCGAGGAGCAGACGGGGAGGAGAGGGAGGAGGACGACATGGAGTCAGGACAGACGACGAAGGGGCGACAGGACAGAAATGGCCCAAATCACATAGTGAGGGCGGCTTCATGGAAACGCCCACAAAAGACAAGGGGGCGGTGCCTCCGTGTGAGAACAGACAGGTACAATATGCAGAGGAGACAAGGGGGCGGTGCCTCCTCCAGAGGAGACAAGGGGGCGGTGCCTCCTTCAGAGGAGACAAGTGGGCGGTGCCTCCTCCAGAGGAGACAAGGGGGCGGTGCCTCCTCCAGAGGAAACAAGGGGGCGGTGCCTCCGTGTGAGGACAGACAGGTCCAATCTCCAGAGGAGACAAGGGGGCGGTCCCTCCTCCAGAGGAGACAAGGGGGCGGTCCCTCCTCCAGAGGAGACAAGGGGGCGGTGCCTCCTGTAGAGGAGACAAGGGGGCGGTGCCTCCTCCAGAGGTTACAAGGGGGTGGTCCCTCCTCCAGAGAATACAAGGGGGCGGTCCCTCCTCCATAGACAAGGGGGCGGTCCCTCCTCCAGAGGAGACAAGGGGGCGGTCCCTCCTCCAGAGTAGACAAGGGGGCGGTGCCTCCGTCCTGACAGTGTGCGGCCCGCGGGGAGGACACACAGACTGCAGGGAGGGAGCAGAACACCGGACAACCGGCCACTCTGTGCCTAAGAGAGAGGAAGCCATGACTGCACAGCCTGTGTGAGAGCTGCGCCCGAGTCCTGGCTGCTGTCACCTCACCTGATACCGCAGAGAGGCCGCAGCCGTGTGAAGACGTCCTGTGTGCAGCGGCTGACACCAGAGACAATAGCAGGCACCCACTGCACTGCGAGACCTGCAGGACCTGCGGTGACGTCAGCACCATGTGATCGCGGGGCGGGGCTCTGCAGTATGTGGTAGTGAAGGACCTGCGGTGACGTCAGCGCCATGTGATCACGGGGCGGGGCTCTGTAGAAAAGCGCTGGTGAAGGACCTGTGGTGACATCGAACTCTGTGACCCTAGGTCATCAGAGTGGGCGGAGTCTGGCTCAGGCCAATCACCAGTGGAGGTTGTGGTCACGTGCGAGTGGGCGTTACACTACAGCCCGTACAGTCCTGCTAAAAGAGAACACGCCCATAACACGTGACGGAAGTGACGTCACACCCGGAAAGAGCCCATACAGTCCAGTATCTCCCGCAGTGGGTGCCTGCTATTGTCTCTGGTGTCAGCCGCTGCACACAGGACGTCTTCACACGGCTGCGGCCTCTCTGCGGTATCAGGTGAGGTGACAGCAGCCAGGACTCGGGCGCAGCTCTCACACAGGCTGTGCAGTCATGGCTTCCTCTCTCTTAGGCACAGAGTGGCCGGTTGTCCGGTGTTCTGCTCCCTCCCTGCAGTCTGTGTGTCCTCCCCGCGGGCCGCACACTGTCAGGACGGAGGCACCGCCCCCTTGTCTCCTCTGGAGGAGGCACCGCCCCCTTGTCAACTCTGGAGGAGGGACCGCCACCTTGTCAACTCTGGAGGAGGGACCGCCCCCTTGTCTCCTCTGGAGGAGGGACCGCCCCCTTGTCTCCTCTGGAGGAGGGACCGCCCCCTTGTCTCCTCTGGAGAAGGGACCGCCCCCTTGTCTCCTCTGGAGGAGGCACCGCCCCCTTGTCTGCTCTGGAGGAGGCACCGCCCCCTTGTCTGCTCTGGAGGAGGCACCACCCCCTTGTCTCCTCTGGCGGAGGGACCTCCCCCTTGCCCACCAGTGACTCTCCTAGTTATGCCCCCTTGAACATACACTGTGCAGATCCCATGATCCTTTTTCTACATGTCGTCCTGCTCCGAGCTGTTCAGGCTGAGAGCCAACTACCAATTATGTAAATCCGGTGATGTCATCTCTGTAATGAGGAGGGTGTCGTCTAATGACATCACAACCCGATATAAGGTGTGCGATACTCAGGGACACGGCCGAGGGAAGGAAGGCTGAAAAACGACCACCTGTGACCAAGAAACATAGAGAACAACCAAACCATGTCCCCAACAACAAACCTCGCCTCCCTTCTCTTGTCAATAAATGTCTTAGACCTCCTATTAGCCTGTTTTAAGATTATGGTGCACACTGGTTCAAACCCTGTCCAAATTTGCAGAAAAACTCTCCTCCTCAGGCACCGCCGCCCCAATCCTAGAAAAAGGACAGAAAGATGGATTCTTCCTTGTACAACAAAAGAAAAAACACCCAGCCGAAGAAAACGTATGATTATTGAGAGCAAACTCAGCTAATGGTAGATATTCCGTCCTCATCTTCTGATTGTCCTCTACAAAAACATCTCAAAGATTGCTCGACATCCTGGTTCTTCCTCTTGGTCTGTCCATTGGACTGCGGATGATGGCCTGACGAAAATGACAAATGAGCCTTAAGTCTGTCACAAAAGACACGCCAAACGCGAGCCACAAACTATCGGAGGCAATGTCCGTGGCAACACCATGGAGTCTGACAATCTCTTTCACAAATGCCCTGGCAAGTGTCTTAGCGCAGGGTAATTTATTGAACGGGACCAGATCACACCTCTTACTAAACCTGTCCACAACGACCCAGATAACAGAAAAACCCTCAGAGACCGGCAGGTCGGTGATGAAATCCATTGCAAGATGCGTCCATGGAGAACTAGGAACCTCCAAAGGGCAAAGCAACCCTGCAGCCGGGGCATGAGAAGCCTTAGACCTAGCGCACACAGTACACTGACGCACCCACTTGATAATTTGTCTTAGCCACCCCGGCCACCAGAAACTCCC
Organism: Ranitomeya variabilis; assembly: GCF_051348905.1. Taxonomy (NCBI): domain Eukaryota; kingdom Metazoa; phylum Chordata; class Amphibia; order Anura; family Dendrobatidae; genus Ranitomeya; species Ranitomeya variabilis. The sequence goes on along the minus strand of NC_135233.1, from coordinate 1,113,088,552 downwards.
AACTGATCAACTTTCTTGTTTCGCAATCCCTGGATGACCGGCCAAGCAAGACTCATGACATTCCGTAAACAAAGCTCTCCTCAGGGCTTTAGGCACAAATTATTTCCCATACGGAGTGTTAGTTGGTGCCGCTTCCCGGGCTTTAAGAATCCTATTTTCCAACTCAGAACCTAATGCTGCCACCACCCCTCTCTACAGAATAGATTCCTCCTTTTCAGTATTAACCGCTGGGGAGAAACCTAGAGACAAAGCATCAGCTTTAATCTTTTTTGTCCCAGGGATATATGTCACAGAGAAATGGAACCAGGCAAAAAACAGTGCCCACCTAGCTTGACGTTTAGCAGCATCCAGATAGATCAGGTTCTTCTGATCAGTAAAGGCTTGTATAGGATGTCTAGTGCCCTCCAAAAAATGTCGCCAATGCTCAAACGGAAGCTTAATAGCCAGCAATTCTCGGTTCACAACATTGTAGTAGAGCTCTGCCTCTGAAATGTTTTTAGAAAAGAAAGCACAGGGATGCACCCCATCCTCTCCCTCCTGGGACAGAACAGCCCCCACTCCTACTGATGAGGTGTCCACGTCTACCAGAAAGGGCTTAGTCTCATCTGGATCAAAACAGGAGCAGAGCTAAACCCCTCCTTGAGATGCTCAAAAGCCTTAACAGCCTCCGGGGACCATTGGACAGTATTGGAACCCTTCTTGGTAAGATCAGTAAGGGGTTTTGCGATAACAGAAAAATTCTTTATGAATTTTCTATAATAATTAGCAAACCCCAAAAATCTCTGAATCGACTTCAAGCATTCAGGTCTAGGCCCTCCAATACCGCCTGAACCTTCACCGGGTCCATCTCAAAACCATCACTGGAAACAAAGTACCCCAAAAAACTAATTTTCTGTACTGCAAACTCGTATTTCTCCAGTTTAGCAAAGAGTGTGTTTTCTCTCGGAATCTGCAGAACCTCGCGGACTTTCTGCCAATGCGACTCCAGATAGGGATAATAGATCAAAATATCATCCAAATAAACAATCACACTCCTACCGATCAACGACCTCAGGATGTTGTTAATGACATTTTGAAAGAACGCCCGAGCATTTGTAAGGCCGAGAGGCATAAATAGACACTCAAAATGACCTTCCGGGGTATTAAAGGCTGTCCTCCATTCATCGCCTTCTTTAACCCGCAGCAAATTATATGCCCCACGGAGATCGATCTTCGAGAACCACTTGGCTCCAAATAATGGATTAAACAAATCCAGAATTAGCGGTAAGGGGTAATTGCACACAGTGATCTTATTAATCTCCCTGAAATCCATACACGGCCTAAGACCCCCCCATCTTTTTTTTTTTTTAATAAAAAAGAACCCCACAGCCACAGGGACTTAGAGTGTCTTGTGTGACCTGCAGCAAGACTAGTCTGCAGATATTCCTTTAAGGCCTCCCGCTCGGGAATCGTAAGATTAAATAAACGACTCTTAGGGAGAGAAGCACCCGGGAAGAACTCAATAGCGCAATCGTAATCTCTGAGGTGGGAAAGCTTGTGACTCCACTTCTGAAAATACTTTCCAGAATTCCTGAATGGCTTCAGGTAACTCATTTTTCACAACAGCAGCAATGTGCACATCACAACATGTCCCATAACACTCCTGACCCCAGGATCTTATCGTACTTGATGACCAATCCAGTACAGGATTGTGCATTTTTAACCAGGGTAACCCCAGGACAACTGGAAAAGGCAATTTACCAAGTACAAACAAATCTAAAGATTCCTGATGTTCCATATTCACAGTGAGTGGAAACCCAGTGACCCTTCGAGAAACGCACCCATGCTCTAGAGGAGTGTAAGGCTTCTTTCACACTTCAGTTGTTTGGCGTCAGTCTGCTCCGACATAGTGACGGATCCGTCACAATTGTTGAGAAAACGGTCCTAACGGATCCGTTTTTTGACGGATCCGTTACTTGGGGGTTGTCTGGGAAAAGTATCTACTTTTTGGAGCATGCGCAATTGAAAAAGCGGATTGGGGCGACGGATCCACCAAATGACGGTCGCGACGGATCCGTTGCACATAGGTGGCCATTCTATGGAATGGCGGACGTGATGGATCCGTCGCGAACCGTCATTTGGCGCAGACAAAAAAATGTTATAATGTCCGTCAATGTCTAGATGACGTCCGCCAAATCTCGACTAATCCGTCACATGGCAGATGGAACGGACGACCATCCGCACAATCCGTCGCTTATGCAAGTCTATGGGAAAATAGCGGATTCGCCAAAAAAAGGTCGGATCCGCTATTTGAGGAAAACTACGGTTTCAGACTGACGCCAAATGACTGAAGTGTGACAGAGGCCACTACAGGAAAAGGGCATGATTAAGGTACAGAATCAATTTTATACTTGTCTAGAAATTGTTGATCAATCAAATTAAGTGTAGAACCACAGTCCATCATCACTTGAAAATCAATCGAATGACCACGACAGGTAGAACTACCAGAAAAAGAAACTCCTGACAACCGTAAAAATGCAATGTGAAATGGAAGGTTCTGATTGAGCTTCTTCTTTTTTTCTCTTTTCCTTGTCTGCGTCCTTCACATTGCTTAATAAAATGGTCAGCCGTACCACAATAAAGACATAGCCCCTCAGAGAATCTTCTCTGGCTTTCCTGGGAACTAGAGGACATCGCCCCAAGTTGCATTAGCTCCCCACAGTCAACGGGGCTCTCCAGCAAAATTGAAACCTTCTCCTCATTCTGTCTACTTTTTAATCTTCTATCCACCCGGATAGCTAATTGCATAGCAGCCTCAAGCGCAGCAGGTGCAGGATATGCAATGAGCAATCTTTAACCCTGTCATTCAAACCTGCTAAAAACTGACTGTTGAGTGCTGGATCATTCCAGCTGACCTCTGCAGACCATCATCTGAACTGGGTACAATATCGCTCAGCGTCGCCAGAACCCTGTTTCAGCCACCTGAGTTCTGCCTCGGCTGTAGTGACCCGATTAGGATCGTCATATAACACCCCCATAGCAAAAAAAAAACCTTCTACTGACATCAAACAAGGGTTATCCGAACGCAATGAAAATGCCCAAACTTGGGGCTCACCTCGCAATAACGACATAATATTCCCCACACGCTGTAATTCAGCCCCTGAAGACCTAGGTCTAAGCCGAAAATAAAGTAAACATGCCTTTTTAAAGGAAAATAATTCCTGCCGTTTACCAGAAAAACATTCAGGCAAACCCACCTTAGGTTCTTCAGAGCGGATTCCAGGGCAATTACGTGCTGCTGTAAGCTGGCAACTTCCAACGTTAACCCTTGAAGATGCTGAGCAAGATCTTGAACGCTGTTCATCCTGCAGAAATCCGGGAGGTTTTTTATATACTTCTTTCTGGCTGGATAAACTCTTACGGATCTGCAACACAGGACTAAGGTAGAAGGGGGGAAAACTGACCCTGCACTATGGCTAGGCTGAAACCCTACGATGGAGTGGGCGACCCATTCCTTCCGAATAGACCCGACAATCTTAGGTTAACCTCAAGCGAAGACCTATAGATAAGGGGAAGGGTTCCCTAAAAGAACTAAGGACTGGGTATAAAAACGGGTCACCTCCTAGTAGAAAACACAGAGAAGGCTGCAGAAACCAATAGAAACTAAGGCTAGCAGAACCAGAGGTACCAGCACTGCACAAATAACACACAGAACAAAAAGCAAAGCACCAAGCTAGAGCTCAAGCAGATTAATACTGTTGTCCAGCAAGGGTGCAGAGAAGAGCGACCAAGGTTATTAGAGGACTGGGGGGTCTGCAATACCAAGATAGGTTATTACACTTGGGGCTAAAAACGAAGACTAAGGGGTGATCTTATGTTAATGTATAAATATATGAGGGGACAGTACAAAGACCTTTCTGATGATCTTTTTAATCATAGACCTGAGACAGGGACAAGGGGGCATCCTCTACGTCTGGAGGAAAGAAGGTTTAAGCATAATAACAGGCGCGGATTCTTTACTGTAAGAGCAGTGAGACTATGGAACTCTCTGCCGTATGATGTTGTAATGAGTGATTCATTAATGAAATTTAAGAGGGGACTGGATGCCTTTCTGGAAAAGTATAATGTTACAGGGTATATACACTAGATTCCTTGATAAGGCGTTGATCCAGGGAACTAGTCTGATTGCCGTATGTGGAGTCGGGAAGGAATTTTTTTCCCCATGGTGGAGCTTACTCTGCCACATGTTTTTTTTTGCCTTCCTCTGGATCAACATGTTAGGGCATGTTAGGTTAGGCTATGGGTTGGACTAGATGGACTTAAAGTCTTCAACCTTAATAACTATGTAACTGGGAGGCAGGTGCTGGTTAATAAAGAGTGATAACAAAAACACCTGACCCAAGACAAACCCAGCACCAGAGGGAAAAGACCAGCAGCCAGAACTCCACAAGAAACTGGCAGATAGTAACAAACTATTCTAACAACATTTTTCCGAAATCTGGCTTGAGACTCGGTGACTTTTACTCATTTAGGATGCGAAAAAAGATTTTGTGACAATTTAAAAAAAAAAAAGTACCTTTTTTTTTTTTTTTTCAAAATTTTACCTTTTTGACTCCCTACTATATTTTGCTAGTCTTTGTCGCTAAATGTTGTTTCTTTTAGTTTTCATTTACTTGTATGTTTAGAATAAGTTTAGAATAAATGTTGGCTTAGACTTAGACTATACTTGACACTCAGGACATAAACATGACATCCAGTATATAGCATAATCAGTGGAAGACAGCACCTCATGGGAAAAACAGGGTCAACATTACCCCTATAAAGAGCGCGTCTCAGCCAAGGAGTCCTTCTTGGTATGTAGTCCAAAGTATAAAAATATAAAAGACAGCGCCTCACACGTTGGTGGAATAGATCACAGTTTATTCTGCCTTCTGTGGCGACGTTTCGATCCCAAAGATCTTTTTCAAGCACATGACATCCGTCAGTGGACTACATCATTTCGCACGGCCTGCAGTTTTGCTAACTGCTAATATGGCTAGAAGAAGTGCGCTAAAGCCTGATGATATTCTTGCTATTTTGCATTCTATACCGGAGGATGAATCTGAATCTGAATGCGAAACGGAGGAAAATCAATTTGACGCTAACACTGACGAAGATTTTAATCCTCAAAACGTTTCTAATGAATCTGAAGATTCAGAAGGAACAAATCCGGAAGTAAAAAAAATCCATCTACAGGCAAGCTCTGAGGTATATTCGGATCTGTTCAGACAGTAAATACGGGTAACTACAGCTGCGATCACTGAGGAATACATTCCTACATCAAGGATACCATCCAATGGTAATAGATGAACAGATCCACAGGGATACAAGGATCCCAAGAAGCGGCCTCCTGGATTAGTGACCAGTACGGTAGTCCTAGTGCTAGAGCATATGGAGCAACATATTACACCCAGACCCTTCTCCACCAGTGACTCTCCTAGTTATACCCCCTAGAGCATATGGAGCAACATATTACACCCAGACCCTTCTCCACCAGTGACCCTCCTAGTTATACCCCCTAGAGCAGTGATGGGCAACCTTTTGAGCTCGGTGTGTCAAAATTCGCCAAAAAACCGAGCATAACTTGGGTGGTGTGTCACCTTGATAAAAAAACAATTTTGCGACATGTATAGTTTAAATAACAAATATGTATAATTAGAATTAACTTACCTGCTTAGTGACTTCTTTGTTCATCTGTCAGTTGGTTTCTTTTGTTGGTCTTGCTATTATTTAACTTGTGTGGGGTGCCGTGAACTAAGATAAGTGAGGGGGAGGGGGAATTCTTCCAGTGATGGCGAACCTGTGGCACTCCAGCTGTTGCAAAACTACAATTCCCATCATGTCTTTACAGCCAAAGCCTTTGCTTTGAATGGCCAGCCATGATGGGAATTGTAGTTTTGCAACAGCTGGACTGCCACAGGTTCGCCATCACTGATGCCTCCCTCTCACTTATCTCAGTAATGGCCAATGACACCCCACAGTTCACTGGATGATGGTTGCTGTAGTAGTCACAGGGCCTGAGTCCAGACAGCAATCACAGGGCCTGAGTCCAGACAGCAATCACAGGGCCTGAGTCCAGACAGCAATCACAGGGCCTGAGTCCAGACAGCAATCACAGGGCCTGAGTCCAGACAGCAATCACAGGGCCTGAGTCCAGACAGCTATCACAGGGCCTCCAGACAGCAATCACAGGGCCTGAGTCCAGACAGCTATCACAGGGCCTCCAGACAGCTATCTCCTCAGGCCTCAGAAGTGCAGCCTGGGACTTCTGGTCGGTGCAGCCTGGGACTTCTGGTCGGCGCAGCAGGGAGCAGCGCAATGTCGCCCAAACAACACAGATCCGACGCAGAGGCCTGGGACTTCCGGGAGCTGCGCCTGGCCTACCGGAAGTCCCAGGCCTAGACGCTCTGCACCGGAGCTCTGTTGTTTGGACCCACAGACCTCCTGCATGGCATCCGATCCGATAAAAAATCGGATGCCATTGTTTAGTATTCCGATACCGCAAGTATCGGGTATCGGCCGATATTTGCTGTATCGGAATTCCGATACCGAGATCCGATACTTTTGTGGTATCGGGTATCGGTATCGAAACAACATTAATGTGTGTAAAATAAAGAATTAAAATAAAAAATATTGCTATACTCACCTGTCCAACGCAGCCTGGACGTCCGCGAGGGAACCGGCAGCGTTGTTTGCTTAAAAATCGCGGTTTTCCTTCCTTACTTGAAGTCCCGGCTTGTGATTGGTTGCGTGCCGCCCATGTAACCGAGACGCGACCAATCACAGCAAGCCGTGACGTAATTTTAGGTCCTTCAGGATTTTAAAATTACGTTCCGGCGTTGTGATTGGTTGCGTGCGGTCACATGGGCGACGCAACCAATCACAACGCCGGAACGTAATTTTAAAATCCTGAAGGACCTAAAATTACGTCACGGCTTGCTGTGATTGGTCGCGTCTCGGTCACATGGGCGGCACGCAACCAATCACAAGCCGGGACTTCAAGGAAGGAAGGAAAACCGCGATTTTTAAGCAAACAACGCTGCCGGTTCCCTCGCGGACGTCCAGGCTGCGTCGGACAGGTGAGTATAGCAATATTTTTTATTTTAATTCTTTATTTTACATATTAATATGGTTCCCAGGGCCTGAAGGAGAGTTTCCTCTCCTTCAGACCCTGGGAAAGAAGCAATTTCTATGGGGCCGCGGCCGGCGTGTCACTGAAAATGACTACGTGTGTCAGCACTGACACGCGTGTCATAGGTTCGCCATCACTGCCCTAGAGCATATGGGGCCACATATTATTACACCCAGACCCTTCTCCACCAGTGACCCTCCTAGTTATACCCCCTAGAGCATATGGAGCCACATATTATTACACCCAGACCCTTCTCCACCAGTGACTCTCCTAGTTATACCCCCCTAGAGCATATGTGGTCACATATTATTACACCCAGACCCTTCTCCACCAGTGACTCCCCCAGTTATACCCCCTAGAGCATATGGGGCCATATATTACACCCATACCCTTCTCCACCAGTGACTCTCCTAGTTATACCCCCTAGAGCATATGGGGCCACATATTACACCCATACCCTTCTCCACCAGTGACTCCCCCAGTTATACCCCCTAGAGCATATGGGGCCACATATTACACCCATACCCTTCTCCACCAGTGACTCTCCTAGTTATGCTCCCCTAGAGCATATGGGGTCACATATTATTACACCCAGATTCTTCACCAGTGACACTCCTAGTTATACCCCCTAGAGCATATGGGGCCATACATTATTAGCAGGGCTGTGGAGTCGGAGTTTGAGCCCATTTTGGTGGAGTCTGTATAAAATGGACTGACTCCTAAATTATATAATAAATTGGGTACAGTACTTCAATGCAGTTTGTGGGGAATATTTTTTCATAAGAATTTGGGAAGGTTATGAAATGTCCTATAAATGTCTGTCCTACTCCTGATCTAAGGTCTAGACTTTTAGCTGAGATGAATCTGTGCTGCAGTTTATGTTCATGATAAGTAGTGAGGCTCCTCTGCAGATAAGGGGAAAAATAACACACAGGGAAGGAATGCCTGCCTTCATCTCAGAACTTCTGGAGTGTAGATAGTCTGCAAGAGGGACATGTTGGAACTCTGATTAGCAAAGTGAAGAAATTGGCTATTGCTGCCAGAACCCCTAAAATTGATTCCATCTTGAAGAGATGTGCTGGAAAAGGGGCAATTGTGGATCAAGCCCCTCGGTGGGGCAGCACCTATTTAATGATTGAGCGATTGCTTGAGCTGAAACCCTTCCTTGTAGATATGGCCAACCTTCAGGTAACACTACATGAAGGTCAATGGACACAGGTGGCTGAAATGAAGGAATTTCTTCATCACCCATTTACAGTGACTAAAAAGGTACAAGCTGAGGATTTAACTCCTGGTATTTTTATAAAGGAGTGGAAGAACTTGTTGTTTTGCCTGTCCCACAGAGGAGGTTTAATCGCAGATGGCATTGCTGCTTCAATGAAACGGAGAGACACTATTAGAAAATAAAATCTTCTGGCAGCTGTTTATGTGGACCCGAGTCATCGTATATTGCTGGATGATCAACAGCTAACTAAGGAAAAGAGACTTTGAGCCAAGAGCAAGAGGACTCGGCTCCTGCCAGTGCTGCTGCTGCCGTTCCTTCATCATCAGATGAGGGTTTGATTTTGACAAGTATTTGGACGACATGGAGCAGGCAAAGCGTTGCTGCAGGGAAAAAGATTCCACTCCCATAGAAAACAGATTGACCATATTTCAGCAATGTTTTTCACTTGCTCTCAAAGAAGTAGAAGAGTTGAATCGTTCATCAAAGCTGACTGTGCACGAGGCAATTCCTTTATACCCTGAAATTGTTGGAGATGTCGCCCATGTGGTTACTGCTTTACCCCAACCCAAGTTAGTGTAGAGAGGTCGTTCTCCAGCCTCAAAATAATTAGGTCAGATGTGAGGTCATCTATAAAGGAGGATCTGATGGAGGCGATACTGTTTCTCAGAACAAATTCATAGACTGCACAAATGCTATTCAGTAAGTTTTTGTTGAAAGCTGTTTTTCACACTTACTGCATAATGTATAATCCATTGTAAATATGAAAGGTTTTTGTTCTAAAGTTGTATTCCAATAAATATATTTAGTGTTCTATATAAATGGCTGGATTATTGTATCATAATAATGATTAAAAGCCTGATGTTACCATTTTACTACAGTAAATTTGTCACTTAAACTTAAAAACGAGCCATGTATGAGAGAGTCGGAGTCGTTGTCATGGAAATTGAGTTGGAGTTGGAGATTTAGCCTACCGACTCCACAGCCCTGATTATTAGTATCCATGTGCGGAATTTTACATTTCTCCACATGGAACTGCATCAGCCACATACAGCTCTGGCAAAAATTAAGAGACAACTGCAAAATGTTCAGTTTGATTTTTCTCTTTATAGGTAAATTTTTGAGTAAATTGTTCTTTTATTCTGTAAACTACGGACAACATGTCTCCGAAGTTCCAAGCAATACATTTATTTAGAATCATAGGCCTATGGGGGGTCCCCATGATGTTGTTTTATATCGCTGAAGATGCTTAAATAAAATAATTTTTTACTGAGAAAGGATTCCTGTGCCGGAAGTCTTCTATTTCTATTTGCATTCAAATACATGGCCAGTTGACTGGTGGGTCACAACTTGGCTTCTTCGAACATCTCCATGGAGTCAGGTGCCCGGTGGTTTCCAATCTTCTTCAAATGTATCCATGGGTGCGGTGATGATCCATGGAGCAGATCTGTATTCTCCCAGCCGGGGGTGTGGTGTTCTTAGCTGGCAACCTATAGAATGACAGATCTGTGCCCCTCGTGATAGAGCCATGATCGGGCTGCTGTCCTGTAGACTGTTCCTGGCTTTGGTTTTTTAGTGAGCGTCTGGTTCTTTGGATATCTGGATGTTTTGGATGTATCTTGTTATAGAGGCATATCTCCTTTTTTATAGTTCACAACTGTTCTTCAAACCATCATCCACAGGTAAAGTTGAAGGGGTGATGACATTAATATGCACTGTTTGATTATTTAATCTGTTTGCATAGTTTTTCCTCCTCTGTTTTGCAAGTCAACACACTTCATGGCCTGGTATAATGTGTAATCAACATATCAACAAACATTGTTCAGCTACCGTACATCCCTGTTTTGCAAAGATAACAGTACAATAAACTTGTAGCTGATATAAGAGGTAAATAACAACCATTCATCAATTTACAAATATCAACCTACAAGAAGAGTCAACATTTCAGACTCTTGAACAACAAGAAAGAAACAGATAAATTCAAAAGTGAACATATAGAAAACAGTCTATTCCTCCTGATTTACTGAAAAGACGTCTGGATAATTAAGATAAAATGCAGTTCTGTCACAATATTGTTCCCCAGGCGATCGCCCCTGCCATTACTGTAGACATTGGCAGCACCTGGGTGATTTGGGACATGAGAGGCAACATTTCCCAGGAATCGTAGGAGCTGATATGAAGATCATAGTATCTAATGTAAACGATTGGAGGAAAGATGTTCTGGCATCTAATCCCATCTGAGCCTCTGGTGCTGGAGAGACTGTCACCCCAACAAGCCCCAGTAATGGCTGGAGGACAATGTCTCTGACCAGGTCTCTCACTCCGTCCACATCATCCCTGGAGGTTCAGTGACTGGTGGTGTCTGTACAGATGCGGTATAGAGCCGGCTGTGTGCCGGGCATGTTTCCAGCCAGTGCTCGGTATAGTGAGCGGTTAGTGAAGCCGCTCCGTGCACACACCTGGGACTGAGGGCTGGAAATCTCAAGGGACAAAATAGGTTCATTTACTTTCAGTAAAACAACCGAGCAGCAGCGTCACCTTATTCACCCACAAATCACCCCTGAAATGGTAGAAATAGTGTTCTCCAAGTGGACAGGTTCTCTAGAGGTAAAGACTGAGGGATGTGACGAAGCCGCGCAGATACAGGGAGAGACTTTACTAGTTATACAGGTACGGACTCTGCTATGTGCCATCATATTAGAGGCCCCTAAACTTCTACACGGACCTCCTATATTCATGAAGGCCATAAGGAACCCAGGCTTCAGATGTCTTTATAGGATGTTGGAAAGCACAAGCCTGGTCCTCACAGGTGGAAAGTCTCACCTGATGGACAGGTGTAAAATCCCTATTAATAATCTGTAACTGTCACTGTGCAATGAGGTCAGATCTGTATGTGACTGACGATGTCCTTGTATGATTTACAGCCTCCTGTCATAAAGACACCGAAGAACCAGATCCATTCACACCACCAAGATTTATCCCCGAATGACGAACCAGACATGGACGAAGACGGGAACAACATTTCCAAAAGAATCATAGACTTCACCTTAGAGATCATCTCCCTGCTGAGCGGAGAGGTAAACTCTTCTATATTTCTATTATCTGCTGAGCGGAGAGGTAAACTCTTCTATATTTTTATTATTATCTGCTGAGTGGAGAGGTAAACTCTTCTATATTTCTATTATCTGCTGAGAGGAGAGGTAAACTCTTCTATATTTCTATTATTATCTGCTGAGTGGAGAGGTAAACTCTTCTATATTTCTATTATTATCTGCTGAGTGGAGAGGTAAACTCTTCTATATTTCTATTATTATCTGCTGAGTGGAGATGTAAACTCTTCTATATTTCTATTATCTGCTGAGAGGAGAGGTAAACTCTTCTATATTTCTATTATTATCTGCTGAGTGGAGAGGTAAACTCTTCTATATTTCTATTATTATCTGCTGAGTGGAGAGGTAAACTCTTCTATATTTCTATCATCTGCTGAGTGGAGAGGTAAACTCTTCTATATTCTATTATTATCTGCTGAGCGGAGAGGTAAACTCCTCTATATTTCTATTATTATCTGCTGAGTGGAGAGGTAAACTCTTCTATATTTCTATTATTATCTGCTGAGTGGAGAGGTAAACTCTTCTATATATCTATTATCTGCTGAGCGGAGAGGTAAACTCTTCTATATTTCTATTATTATCTGCTGAGTGGAGAGGTAAACTCTTCTATATTTCTATTATTATCTGCTGAGTGGAGAGGTAAACTCTTCTATATATCTATTATTATCTGCTGAGTGGAGAGGTAAACTCTTCTATATTTCTATTATTATCTGCTGAGTGGAGAGGTAAACTCTTCTATATTTCTATTATTATCTGCTGAGTGGAGAGGTAAACTCTTCTATATTTCTATTATCTGCTGAGTGGAGAGGTAAACTCTTCTATATTTCTATTATCTGCTGAGTGGAGAGGTAAACTCTTCTATATTTCTATTATTATCTGCTGAGTGGAGAGGTAAACTCTTCTATATTTCTATTATCTGCTGAGTGGAGAGGTAAACTCTTCTATATTTCTATTATCTGCTGAGTGGAGAGGTAAACTCTTCTATATTTCTATTATCTGCTGAGTGGAGAGGTAAACTCTTCTATATTTCTATTATTATCTGCTGAGTGGAGAGGTAAACTCTTCTATATTTCTATTATCTGCTGAGTGGAGAGGTAAACTCTTCTATATTTCTATTATCTGCTGAGTGGAGAGGTAAACTCTTCTATATATCTATTATTATCTGCTGAGCGGAGAGGTAAACTCTTCTATATTTCTATTATTATCTGCTGAGTGGAGAGGTAAACTCTTCTATATTTCTATCATTATCTGCTGGGACGGAACTGAGGAGGTTTTTGAAAAGTTTGTAGACTATCTCAATGTCACTAATAATATGGGGATGCGCTTTACCTCCGTATTTGGGAGAGAAAAATTAGAGTTCTTGGACGTGTCTGTCACTATTCAGGATGGGGACATTTGTACTTCCATTTACCGTAAACCTACTGCCTCCAACGCTGTTCTACACTACAACAGTTTTCACCCTGTACATACAAAACGTGCCCTACCCTTTAGTCAACTACTCCGTACACGGAGAATAAATAGTACGCAAGAAGGTTTTGAGCAACAATCTGGGGAATTGTGCCAAAGATTACGGGATAGAGGTTATCCCGATACTCTATTGCAAGACGCTAGGAATCGGGTGCAGGAGGGCCCATTAGCCATCAAAAAAACTAATGAACCTCGGTTCAATTTTTGTTTTAGATATGGCCCATTAGATCAAGCAATACGAGCCTCGTTTCGTGGACATTGGCATGTGTTAGAACGAGATAAGGATCTCTCAGGGAGGGCTGCAGGGGGCCCTCTAATTTCAAATAGACGGAGTACTCGTATCAGGGACATTCTGGTCCGCAACCGGATATCAGACGTACGGTCGAATTGGTTGGAGCAATTGCCTCCAAAAGGTAATTTTCGTTGCGGCCACTGCAACTTTTGCAGTAGTCACATCACTGGGCGAGTCCTCAACATAGGTCCTGTACAACATCAAGTTCAGCAGTTTATCTCTTGCAGGACAGATTATGTCGTTTACGCCGTTTTTTGCCCTTGCAAGAGATTCTATGTGGGAAAAACTAAGCGTCAGATGTTTGTGCGTTTTAGGGAGCACCTCAGGTCTATTCGTACAGGGAAAGGTGTACCCAGACTCATCAATCATATTAGGGACACACACGATGGTAGGGCTGATGTCCTCACTTTTGCAGGGCTAGAGAGGGTCAAACTACCCGCACGAGGAGGGGACCTACATAGACTTCTCCTGAGACGAGAAGCGCGGTGGATTCTGCAGACACAGGCAGCAGGTCCTGCCGGCTTTAATGAGAGAACTGACATGTCTGTATTCTTATGATGATTATTGGCTTATTCTATTTTGTTCTGCCTCTTTGTTTTTTCCTCCAGCAGATGGACAGATATGAAGATTCATTGATTAATTAATTAATGTCCTATTGTTGTACTTTTGTATTTTATATAATAGTGTACAAATTTGGCTATCTAGGAGTCTGTTCACCTATATCTATATATATATATATTTGTTTGCCTGTTTTGCATTCATCAGTTCAGATCCATTCTAAGACTGTGTTATAGCTTACTAATAGGAGAAGAAGGATTTCCAATAGTTGGCCCGTATTATCGATTCTATTAATATCTTTCAGGGTTCTACTTGTTTTTAATGTATATGTAGTTTGTAACATGATTTAACTAATTTATTCATGTTTTTTATGTTTTGCACATGGTGTACCTGGCAACATTGGGTTAATGACGTGTGGTTGCGGTGGGAGGGTCCAGCCATGACTCACCTACTTCTGCCGGCGTCATTTCCCAGTGTGTTAGACCTGTAGAAGCGCTGGAATAGCGCGAAACAGCTGTTGTCGATCCCTGCTCACTTCCTCTATGTCCGTACTCCCCCGTGCCGTGAACATGCTGTAATGAATCTTTTATCTTCAATAAAGGACTGAACCACGTCATCTGGTGAGTGCTGCCGCATATCTTCTTTTGTATTTGTACTGGAATGCCTGTTTTTCATGCGAGCACCTCCAGCTACTGAAGTTGCAACCAGAAAGAAAAAAACACCCACAATTGACTCTGTTTTATACATTGCGCTCAGTTCAGAGGCTGTGCAGCGCCACATTTTTTCTTGACCACTGACATAATCTTCTATATTTCTATTATCTGCTGAGTGGAGAGGTAAACTCTTCTATATTTCTATTATTATCTGCTGAGTGGAGAGGTAAACTCTTCTATATTTCTATTATCTGCTGAGTGGAGAGGTAAACTCTTCTATATTTCTATTATTATCTGCTGAGTGGAGAGGTAAACTCTTCTATATTTCTATTATCTGCTGAGTGGAGAGGTAAACTCTTCTATATTTCTATTATTATCTGCTGAGTGGAGAGGTAAACTCTTCTATATTTCTATTATCTGCTGAGTGGAGAGGTAAACTCTTCTATATTTCTATTATTATCTGCTGAGTGGAGAGGTAAACTCTTCTATATTTCTATTATCTGCTGAGTGGAGAGGTAAACTCTTCTATATTTCTATTATTATCTGCTGAGTGGAGAGGTAAACTCTTCTATATTTCTATTATTATCTGCTGAGTGGAGAGGTAAACTCTTCTATATTTCTATTATTATCTGCTGAGTGGAGAGGTAAACTCTTCTATATTTCTATTATCTGCTGAGTGGAGAGGTAAACTCTTCTATATTTCTATTATTATCTGCTGAGCGGAGAGGTAAACTCTTCTATATTTCTATTATCTGCTGAGCGGAGAGGTAAACTCTTCTATATTTCTATCATTATCTGCTGAGTGGAGAGGTAAACTCTTCTATATTTCTATTATTTGCTGAGTGGAGAGGTAAACTCTTCTATATATCTATTATTATCTGCTGAGCGGAGAGGTAAACTCTTCTATATTTCTATTATTATCAGCTGAGCGGAGAGGTAAACTCTTCTATATTTCTATTATTATCTGCTGAGTGGAGAGGTAAACTCTTCTATATTTCTATTATCTGCTGAGTGGAGAGGTAAACTCTTCTATATTTCTATTATCTGCTGAGCGGAGAGGTAAACTCTTCTATATTTCTATTATTATCTGCTGAGTGGAGAGGTAAACTCTTCTATATTTCTATTATCTGCTGAGTGGAGAGGTAAACTCTTCTATATTTCTATTATCTGCTGAGCGGAGAGGTAAACTCTTCTATATTTCTATTATCTGCTGAGTGGAGAGGTAAACTCTTCTATATTTCTATTATCTGCTGAGCGGAGAGGTAAACTCTTCTATATTTCTATCATTATCTGCTGAGTGGAGAGGTAAACTCTTCTATATTTCTATTATCTGCTGAGTGGAGAGGTAAACTCTTCTATATTTCTATCATTATCTGCTGAGCGGAGAGGTAAACTCTTATATATTTCTATTATCTGCTGAGTGGAGAGGTAAACTCTTCTATATTTCTATTATCTGCTGAGTGGAGAGGTAAACTCTTCTATATTTCTATCATTATTGGCTGAGTGGAGAGGTAAACTCTTCTATATTTCTATTATCTGCTGAGCGGAGAGGTAAACTCTTCTATATTTCTATTATCTGCTGAGTGGAGAGGTAAACTCTTCTATATTTCTATTATTATCTGCTGAGTGGAGAGGTAAACTCTTCTATATTCCTATTATCTGCTGAGTGGAGAGGTAAACTCTTTTATATTTCTAGTATCTGCTGAGTGGAGAGGTAAACTCTTCTATATTTCTATTATCTGCTGAGTGGAGAGGTAAACTCTTCTATATTTCTATTATCTGCTGAGTGGAGAGGTAAACTCTTCTATATTTCTATCATTATCTGCTGAGTGGAGAGGTAAACTCTAATATATCTCTATTATTCTCTGCTGAGCGGAGAGGTAAACTCTTCTATATTTCTATTATTATCTGCTGAGTGGAGAGGTAAACTCTTCTATATTTCTATTATTATCTGCTGAGTGGAGAGGTAAACTCTTCTATATTTCTATTATTATCTGCTGAGTGGAGAGGTAAACTCTTCTATATTTCTATTATCTGCTGAGCGGAGAGGTAAACTCTTCTATATTTCTATTATTTGCTGAGTGGAGAGGTAAACTCTTCTATATTTCTATTATATGCTGAGTGGAGAGGTAAACTCTTCTATATTTCTATTATTATCTGCTGAGTGGAGAGGTAAACTCTTCTATATTTCTATTATTATCTGCTGAGTGGAGAGGTAAACTCTTCTATATTTCTATTATTTGCTGAGTGGAGAGGTAAACTCTTCTATATTTCTATTATCTGCTGAGCGGAGAGGTAAACTCTTCTATATTTCTATTATTATCTGCTGAGCGGAGAGGTAAACTCTTCTATATTTCTATTATTTGCTGAGTGGAGAGGTAAACTCTTCTATATTTCTATTATCTGCTGAGCGGAGAGGTAAACTCTTCTATATTTCTATTATATGCTGAGTGGAGAGGTAAACTCTTCTATATTTCTATTATTATCTGCTGAGTGGAGAGGTAAACTCTTCTATATATCTATTATTATCTGCTGAGTGGAGAGGTAAACTCTTCTATATTTCTATTATTATCTGCTGAGCGGAGAGGTAAACTCTTCTATATTTCTATTATTATCAGCTGAGCGGAGAGGTAAACTCTTCTATATTTCTATTATTATCTGCTGAGTGGAGAGGTAAACTCTTCTATATTTCTATTATCTGCTGAGTGGAGAGTTAAACTCTTCTATATTTCTATTATCTGCTGAGTGGAGAGGTAAACTCTTCTATATTTCTATTATTATCAGCTGAGCGGAGAGGTAAACTCTTCTATATTTCTATTATTATCTGCTGAGTGGAGAGTTAAACTCTTCTATATTTCTATTATCTGCTGAGCGGAGAGGTAAACTCTTCTATATTTCTATTATCTGCTGAGTGGAGAGGTAAACTCTTCTATATTTCTATTATTATCAGCTGAGCGGAGAGGTAAACTCTTCTATATTTCTATTATTATCTGCTGAGTGGAGAGGTAAACTCTTCTATATTTCTATTATCTGCTGAGTGGAGAGGTAAACTCTTCTATATTTCTATTATCTGCTGAGTGGAGAGGTAAACTCTTCTATATTTCTATTATCCGGTGAGTGGAGAGGTAAACTCTTCTATATTTCTATTATCTGCTGAGTGGAGAGGTAAACTCTTCTATATTTCTATCATTATCTGCTGAGTGGAGAGGTAAACTCTTCTATATTCCTATTATTATCTGCTGAGTGGAGAGGTAAACTCTTCTATATTTCTATTATTATCTGCTGAGTGGAGAGATAAATTCTTCTATATTTCTATTATTATCTGCTGAGTGGAGAGGTAAACTCTTCTATATTTCTATTATTATCTGCTGAGTGGAGAGGTAAACTCTTCTATATTTCTATTATCTGCTGAGCGGAGAGGTAAACTCTTCTATATTTCTATTATTTGCTGAGTGGAGAGGTAAACTCTTCTATATTTCTATTATTATCTGCTGAGTGGAGAGGGAAACTCTTCTATATTTCTATTATATGCTGAGTGGAGAGGTAAACTCTTCTATATTTCTATTATTATCTGCTGAGTGGAGAGGTAAACTCTTCTATATTTCTATTATTTGCTGAGTGGAGAGGTAAACTCTTCTATATTTCTATTATCTGCTGAGCGGAGAGGTAAACTCTTCTATATTTCTATTATTTGCTGAGTGGAGAGGTAAACTCTTCTATATTTCTATTATCTGCTGAGCGGAGAGGTAAACTCTTCTATATTTCTATTATTTGCTGAGTGGAGAGGTAAACTCTTCTATATTTCTATTATTATCTGCTGAGTGGAGAGGTAAACTCTTCTATATATCTATTATTATCTGCTGAGCGGAGAGGTAAACTCTTCTATATTTCTATTATTATCAGCTGAGCGGAGAGGTAAACTCTTCTATATTTCTATTATTATCTGCTGAGTGGAGAGGTAAACTCTTCTATATTTCTATTATCTGCTGAGTGGAGAGGTAAACTCTTCTATATTTCTATTATTATCTGCTGAGTGGAGAGGTAAACTCTTCTATATTTCTATTATCTGCTGAGTGGAGAGGTAAACTCTTCTATATTTCTATCATTATCTGCTGAGCGGAGAGGTAAACTCTTCTATATTTCTATTATTATCTGCTGAGTGGAGAGGTAAACTCTTCTATATTCCTATTATTATCTGCTGAGTGGAGAGGTAAACTCTTCTATATTTCTATTACCTGCTGAGTGGAGAGGTAAACTCTTCTATATTTCTATTATTACCTGCTGAGTGGAGAGGTAAACTCTTCTATATTTCTATTATCTGCTGAGCGGAGAGGTAAACTCTTCTATGTATCTATTATTATCTGCTGAGTGGAGAGGTAAACTCTTCTATATTTCTATTATTATCTGCTGAGTGGAGAGGTAAACTCTTCTATATTTCTATTATTATCTGCTGAGTGGAGAGGTAAACTCTTCTATATTTCTATTATTATCTGCTGAGTGGAGAGGTAAACTCTTCTATATTTCTATTATTATCTGCTGAGTGGAGAGGTAAACTCTTCTATATTTCTATTATTATCTGCTGAGTGGAGAGGTAAACTCTTCTATATTTCTATTATCTGCTGAGTGGAGAGGTAAACTCTTCTATATTTCTATTATTATCTGCTGAGTGGAGAGGTAAACTCTTCTATATTTCTATTATTTGCTGAGTGGAGAGGTAAACTCTTCTATATTTCTATTATCTGCTGAGCGGAGAGGTAAACTCTTCTATATTTCTATTATTTGCTGAGTGGAGAGGTAAACTCTTCTATATTTCTATTATCTGCTGAGTGGAGAGGTAAACTCCTCTATATTTCTATTATTATCTGCTGAGTGGAGAGGTAAACTCTTGTATATTTCTATTATTATCTGCTGAGTGGAGAGGTAAACTCTTCTATATTTCTATTATTATCTGCTGAGTGGAGAGGTAAACTCTTCTATATATCTATTATTATCTGCTGAGCGGAGAGGTAAACTCTTCTATATTTCTATTATTATCAGCTGAGCGGAGAGGTAAACTCTTCTATATTTCTATTATTATCTGCTGAGTGGAGAGGTAAACTCTTCTATATTTCTATTATCTGCTGAGTGGAGAGGTAAACTCTTCTATATTTCTATTATCTGCTGAGCGGAGAGGTAAACTCTTCTATATTTCTATCTGCTGAGCGGAGAGGTAAACTCTTCTATATTTCTATTATTATCAGCTGAGCGGAGAGGTAAACTCTTCTATATTTCTATTATTATCTGCTGAGTGGAGAGGTAAACTCTTCTATATTTCTATTATCTGCTGAGTGGAGAGGTAAACTCTTCTATATATCTATTATTATCTGCTGAGCGGAGAGGTAAACTCTTCTATATTTCTATTATTATCAGCTGAGCGGAGAGGTAAACTCTTCTATATTTCTATTATTATCTGCTGAGTGGAGAGGTAAACTCTTCTATATTTCTATTATCTGCTGAGTGGAGAGGTAAACTCTTCTATATTTCTATTATTATCAGCTGAGCGGAGAGGTAAACTCTTCTATATTTCTATTATTATCTGCTGAGTGGAGAGGTAAACTCTTCTATATTTCTATTATCTGCTGAGTGGAGAGGTAAACTCTTCTATATTTCTATTATCTGCTGAGTGGAGAGGTAAACTCTTCTATATTTCTATTATCTGCTGAGTGGAGAGGTAAACTCTTCTATATTTCTATTATCTGCTGAGTGGAGAGGTAAACTCTTCTATTTTTCTATCATTATCTGCTGAGTGGAGAGGTAAACTCTTCTATATTTCTATTATCTGCTGAGTGGAGAGGTAAACTCTTCTATATTTCTATTATTATCTGCTGAGCGGAGAGGTAAACTCTTCTATATTTCTATTATCTGCTGAGTGGAGAGGTAAACTCTTCTATATTTCTAATATCTGCTGAGTGGAGAGGTAAACTCTTCTATATTTCTATCATTATCTGCTGAGTGGAGAGGTAAACTCTTCTATATATCTATTATCTGCTGAGTGGAGAGGTAAACTCTTCTATATTTCTATTATCTGCTGAGTGGAGAGGTAAACTCTTCTATATTTCTATTATCTGGTGAGAGGAGAGGTAAACTCTTCTATATTTCTATTATCTGCTGAGTGGAGAGGTAAACTCTTCTATATTTCTATTATCTGCTGAGTGGAGAGGTAAACTCTTCTATATTTCTATTATCTGCTGAGTGGAGAGGTAAACTCTTCTATATTTCTATCATTATCGGCTGAGTGGAGAGGTAAACTCTTCTATATTTCTATTATCTGCTGAGTGGAGAGGTAAACTCTTCTATATTTCTATTATCTGCTGAGTGGAGAGGTAAACTCTTCTATATTTCTATTATCTGGTGAGTGGAGAGGTAAACTCTTCTATATTTCTATCATTATCGGCTGAGTGGAGAGGTAAACTCTTCTATATTTCTATTATCTGCTGAGTGGAGAGGTAAACTCTTCTTTATTTCTATTATCTGCTGAGTGGAGAGGTAAACTCTTCTATATTTCTATTATCTGGTGAGAGGAGAGGTAAACTCTTCTATATTTCTATTATCTGCTGAGTGGAGAGGTAAACTCTTCTATATTTCTATCATTATCTGCTGAGTGGAGAGGTAAACTCTTCTATATATCTATTATCTGCTGAGTGGAGAGGTAAACTCTTCTATATTTCTATTATCTGCTGAGTGGAGAGGTAAACTCTTCTATATTTCTATCATTATCGGCTGAGTGGAGAGGTAAACTCTTCTATATTTCTATTATTATCTGCTGAGTGGAGAGGTAAACTCTTCTATATTTCTATTATTATCTGCTGAGCGGATAGGTAAACTCTTCTATATTTCTATTATTATCTGCTGAGTGGAGAGGTAAACTCTTCTATATTTCTATTATTATCTGCTGAGTGGAGAGGTAAACTCTTCTATATTTCTATTATCTGCTGAGCGGAGAGGTAAACTCTTCTATATTTCTATTATTATCTGCTGAGTGGAGAGGTAAACTCTTCTATATTTCTATTATTATCTGCTGAGTGGAGAGGTAAACTCTTCTATATTTCTATTATTATCTGCTGAGTGGAGAGGTAAACTCTTCTATATTTCTATCATTATCTGCTGAGTGGAGAGGTAAATTCTTCTATATTTCTATTATTATCTGCTGAGTGGAGAGGTAAACTCTTCTATGTATCTATTATTATCTGCTGAGTGGAGAGGTAAACTCTTCTATATTTCTATCATTATCTGCTGAGCGGAGAGGTAAACTCTTCTATATTTCTATTATTATCTGCTGAGTGGAGAGGTAAACTCTTCTATATTTCTATTATCTGCTGAGTGGAGAGGTAAACTCTTCTATATTTCTATCATTATCTGCTGAGCGGAGAGGTAAACTCTTCTATATTTCTATCATTATCTGCTGAGCGGAGAGGTAAACTCTTCTATATTTCTATTATTATCTGCTGAGTGGAGAGGTAAACTCTTCTATATTTCTATTATTATCTGCTGAGTGGAGAGGTAAACTCTTCTATATTTCTATTATTATCTGCTGAGTGGAGAGGTAAACTCTTCTATATTTCTATTATTATCTGCTGAGTGGAGAGGTAAACTCTTCTATATTTCTATCTGCTGAGCGGAGAGGTAAACTCTTCTATATTTCTATTATTATCAGCTGAGCGGAGAGGTAAACTCTTCTATATTTCTATTATTATCTGCTGAGTGGAGAGGTAAACTCTTCTATATTTCTATCATTATCTGCTGAGTGGAGAGGTAAACTCTTCTATATTTCTATTATTATCTGCTGAGTGGAGAGGTAAACTCTTCTATATATCTATTATTATCTGCTGAGTGGAGAGGTAAACTCTTCTATATTTCTATTATTATCTGCTGAGTGGAGAGGTAAACTCTTCTATATTTCTATTATCTGCTGAGTGGAGAGGTAAACTCTTCTATATTTCTATTATTATCTGCTGAGTGGACAGGTAAACTCTTCTATATTTCTATTATTATCTGCTGAGTGGAGAGGTAAACTCTTCTATATTTCTATTATTATCTGCTGAGCGGAGAGGTAAACTCTTCTATATATCTATTATTATCTGCTGAGTGGAGAGGTAAACTCTTCTATATTTCTATTATTATCTGCTGAGTGGAGAGGTAAACTCTTCTATATTTCTATTATTATCTGCTGAGTGGAGAGGTAAACTCTTCTATATTTCTATTATTTGCTGAGTGGAGAGGTAAACTCTTCTATATTTCTATTATTTGCTGAGTGGAGAGGTAAACTCTTCTATATATCTATTATTATCTGCTGAGTGGAGAGGTAAACTCTTCTATATTTCTATTATCTGCTGAGTGGAGAGGTAAACTCTTCTATATTTCCATTATTATCTGCTGAGTGGAGAGGTAAACTCTTCTATATATCTATTATTATTTGCTGAGTGGAGAGGTAAACTCTTCTATATTTCTATTATCTGCTGAGTGGAGAGGTAAACTCTTCTATATATCTATCATTACCTGCTGAGTGGAGAGGTAAACTCTTCTATATTTCTATTATTATCTGCTGAGGGGAGAGGTAAACTCTTCTATATTTCTATTATCTGCTGAGTGGAGAGGTAAACTCTTCTATATTTCTATTATTATCTGCTGAGTGGAGAGGTAAACTCTTCTATATTTCTATTATTATCTGCTGAGTGGAGAGGTAAACTCTTCTATATTTCTATTATTATCTGCTGAGTGGAGAGGTAAACTCTTCTATATTTCTATTATTATCTGCTGAGTGGAGAGGTAAACTCTTCTATATTTCTATTATTATCTGCTGAGTGGAGAGGTAAACTCTTCTATATTTCTATTATTATCTGCTGAGCGGAGAGGTAAACTCTTCTATATTTCTATTATTATCTGCTGAGTGGAGAGGTAAACTCTTCTATATTTCTATTATTATCTGCTGAGTGGAGAGGTAAACTCTTCTATATTTCTATTATTATCTGCTGAGTGGAGAGGTAAACTCTTCTATATTTCTATTATCTGCTGAGTGGAGAGGTAAACTCTTCTATATTTCTATTATTATCTGCTGAGTGGAGAGGTAAACTCTTCTATATTTCTATTATTATCTGCTGAGTGGAGAGGTAAACTCTTCTATATTTCTATTATTATCTGCTGAGTGGAGAGGTAAACTCTTCTATATTTCTATTATTATCTGCTGAGTGGAGAGGTAAACTCCTCTATATTTCTATTATTACCTGCTGAGTGGAGAGGTAAACTCTTCTATATTTCTATTATCTGCTGAGTGGAGAGGTAAACTCTTCTATATTTCTATTATCTGCTGAGTGGAGAGGTAAACTCTTCTATATATCTATTATCTGCTGAGTGGAGAGGTAAACTCTTCTATATTACTATTATTATCTGCTGAGTGGAGAGGTAAACTCTTCTATATTTCTATTATCTGCTGAGTGGAGAGGTAAACTCTTCTATATTTCTATTATCTGCTGAGTGGAGAGGTAAACTCTTCTATATTTCTATTATTATCTGCTGAGTGGAGAGGTAAACTCTTCTATATTTCTATTATCTGCTGAGTGGAGAGGTAAACTCTTCTATATTTCTATTATCTGCTGAGTGGAGAGGTAAACTCTTGTATAAGTGCTTCTCACTAAATTAAATTTACTTTTTGATGATAATCTATTTCATTTCTTCAATACAAATAGTGAATCTCCTATATTCTATAGAGTCATTACACACTGATCTATTTCATGTGTTTATTTCTGTTAATGTCGATGATTATGGCTTACAGCCAATGAAAACCCAAAAGTCATTATCTCAGTAAATTAGTCTAATTAACAAAAAATACCTGTAATGGCTTCCTAAGCATTTATAAAGGTTGTGGTGAAATGTGTATATATGTGTACATACACTTAGGTCCATATATATTTGGACAGAGACAACATTTTTGTAATTTTAGTTATAGACATTACCACAATGACTTTTAACCCTTTCGCGCCATGAGCCGTACTAGTATGGCGCTGCCGGCACTGCATTAGTGCCAGCCGCAGTACTAGTACGGCTCATCGATCACCGCGGTCTCCCGCTGAGCGCCACGGTGATCGGGTACGGGTGTCAGCTGTATATGACAGCTGACACCCCGTAGCAATGCCCACGATCGGCGCTATCGCCGATCGCGGGCATTTAACCCCTCTGATGCCGCTGTCAATAGTGACAGCGGCATAGAGGTGGATGGCGCAGGGACGGGGGCTCCCTGCGCTCTCCCACCGGAGCAACGGATCCAAGATGGCCGCGGGACTCCTTCCGGGTCATTTACTGACCTGGCTAGCCGGCGCCTGCTGAGAGTTCCTAATAGCAGGCACCGGCAAGCCTGTGGAACGTGCCTGTCAGATCGTTGATCTGACAGAGTGCTATGCACACTGTCAGATCAACGATCTGATGTAATACAGTGATGTCCCCCCCTGGGACAATGGTAAAAAGTAAAAAAAAAAAAAAATACAATGTATAAAAATAAAATAAAAAAATCCCCAAATAAAGAAAAAAAAAACATTTCCCAATAAATCCATTTATTTATGTAAATAAAAAACAATAGAAGTACACACATTTGGTATCGCCGCGTCCGTAATGACCCGCTCTATAAAACTATCCCACTAGTTAACCCCTTCAGTGAACACCGCAAAAAAAAAAGGCAAAAAACAACGTTTTATTATCATACAGGCGAACAAAAAGTAGAATAACACGCGATCAAAAAGACGGATATAAATAACCATGGTACCGTTGAAAACGTCATCTTGTCCCGCAAAAAAAAGCCGCCATACAGCGTCATCAGCGAAAAAATAAAAAAATTATAGCTCTCAGAATAAAGCGATGCAAAAACAATAATTTTTTTATATAAAATAGTTTTTATTGTGTAAAAGCGCCAAAACATAAAAAAATGATATAAATGAGATATCGCTGTAATCGTACTGACCTGAAGAATAAAACTGCTTTATCAATTTTACCACACGTGGAATGGTATAGAGGCCCCCCCTAAAAGAATTTCAGGAATTGCTGGTTTTTGTTCATTCCGCCTTCCAAAAATCGGAATAAAAAGCGATCAAAAAATGTCATGTACCCGAAAATGGTACCAATAAAAACGTCAACTCGTCCCGCAAAAAACAAGATCTCACATGACTCTGTGGACCAAAATATGGAAAAATTATAGCTCTCAAAATGTGGTGATGCAAAAACTATTTTTTGTAATAAAAAGCGTCTTTCAGTGTGTGATGGCTGCCAACCATAAAAATCCGCCAAAAAAACGCTATAAAAGTAAATCAAACCCCCCTTCATCACCCCCTTGGTTAGCGAAAAATAATAAAAAAATGTAAAAATGTATTTATTTCCATTTACCCGTTAGGGTTAGGGCTACGGTTAGGGTTGGGGTTAGGGCTAGGGTTGGGGTTAGGGCTGGGGTTAAGGTTGGGGTTAGGGTTTCAGTTAGAATTGGGCAGTTTCCACTGTTTCGGCACATCAGGGGCTCTCCAAACGCGACATGGCGTCCAATCTCAATTCCAGCCAATTCTGCTTTGAAAAACTAAAACAGTGCTCCTTCCCTTCCGAGTTCTCCTGTGTGCCAAACAGTGGTTCCCCCCCATATATGGGGTATCAGCGTTCTCAGGACAAGTTGGACAACAACTTTTGGGGTCCAATTTGTCTTGTTACCCTTGGGAAAATAAAAATGTGGGGGCTAAAATATCATTTTCGTGGAAAAAAAAAATATTTTTGGTTTTCACGGCTCTGCGTTATAAACTGTAGTGTAACACTTGTTGGTTCAAAGTTCTCACAACACATCTAGATAAGTTCCTTGGGGGGTCTAGTTTCCAATATGTCGTCACTTTTGGGGGGTTTCTACTGTTTGGGTACATCAGGGGCTCTGCAAATGCAACATGACACCTGCAGACCAATCCATCTAAGTCTACGTTCACATTTGCGGTCGGCGCCGCAGCGTCGCGTCATGCGCCCCTATATTTAACATGGGGGCGCATGGACATGCGTTGCACATGGGTTTTGCGCCGCATGCGTCACTGCGGCGCACGCGTCCGGGCGCAGAGGACGCAGCAAGTTGCATTTTTGCTGCGTCCAAAATCAACGAAAAAAAGGACGCATGGCTGCGTTTTTGTTTGCGTTGTGCGTTGCATCGCCGATGCTGCGGCTCACAACGCAAATGTGAATGTAGCCTTAGTCTGCATTTCAAACGGCGCTCCTTCCCTTCCGAGCTCTGCCATGCGCGCAAACGGTGGTTCCCCCCCATATATGGGGTATCAGCGTACTCAGGACAAATTGGACAATAACTTTTGTGGTCCAATTTCTCCTGTTACCCTCGGGGAAAAAAAAAATTGCAGGCTGAAACATCATTTTGTGGAAAGATAAAATGATTTTTTTAATTTTCACAGCGCTACATTCTAAACTTTAGTGAAACAATTGGGGGTTAAAAGTGCTCACCACACATCTAGATAAGTTCCTTAGGGGGTCTTCTTTCCAAAATGGTGTCACTTGTGGAGGTTTCCACTGTTTAGGCACATCAGGGGCTCTCCAAAGGCGACATGGGTTCCGATCTCAATTCCAGCCAATTTTGCCTTGAAAAGTCAAACGGCGCTCCTTCCCTTTAGAGCTCTGCCATGCGCCCAAACAGTGGTTTATCCCCATATATGAAGTATCAGCGTACTCAGGACAAATTGCACAACAACTTTTGGGGTCCAATTTAACCTGTTACTCTTGGGAAAATAAAAAATTTTGGGCAAACAGATCATTTTTTTGTGAAAATTAATATGAATTTTTTTTTTTTTTACGGCTCTACATTATAAACTTCTGTGAAGCACTTGGAGTTTCAAAGTGCTCACCACACATCTAGATTATTTCCTTAGAGGGTCTACTTTCCAAAATGGTGTCACTTGTGGGGGAGGTTTCAATGTTTAGGCACATCAGGGGCTCTCCAATCGAGCCATGGCGTCCCATCTCAATTCCAGCAAATCTTGCATTGAAAAGTCAAATGGCGCTCCTTCCCTTCCGAGCTCTGCCATGCGCCCAAA
The DNA here is from genome assembly GCF_051348905.1 of Ranitomeya variabilis. NCBI lineage: Eukaryota > Metazoa > Chordata > Amphibia > Anura > Dendrobatidae > Ranitomeya > Ranitomeya variabilis. The sequence goes on along the minus strand of NC_135233.1, from coordinate 1,113,061,015 downwards.
CAGTGGTTTATCCCCACATATGGGGTATCAGCGTACTCAGGACAAATTGTACAACGACTTTTGTGGTCCTATTTCTCCTGTTACCCTTGTGAAAATAAAACAAATTGGACCTGAATTAAAAATTTTGTGAAAAAAAAGTTAAATGTTCAATTTTTTTTAAACATTCCAAAAATTCCTGTGAAGCACCTGAGGGGTTAATAAACTTTTTGAATGTGGTTTTGAGTACCTTGAGGGGTGCAGTTTTTAGAATGGTGTCACTTTTGGGCACTTTCTGTCATATAGACCCCTCAAAGTCACTTCAAGTGTGAGGTGGTCCGTAAAAAAAATGGTTTTGCAAATTTTGTTGCAAAAATGAGAAATCGCTGGTCAAATTTTAACCCTTATAACTCCTTAACAAAAAAAATTATGTTTCCAAAATTGTGCTGATGTAAAGCAGACATGTGGGAAATGTTGTTTATTAACTATATTATGTGATATAACTCTCTAATTTAAGGGCATAAAAACTAAAAGTTTGAAAATTGCTAAATTTTCATAATTTTCGACAAATTTTAGTTTTTTTCACAAATAAATGCAAGTCATATCGAAGAAGATTTACCATTATCATGAAGTACAATATGTCACGAGAAAACAATCTCAGAATCACCAGGATCTGTTGAAGCGTTTCAGAGTTATGACCTCATAAAGTGACACTGGTCAGAATTGTAAAAGTTGGCCCTGTCACTTAGGTGAAAACAGGCTTTGGGGTGAAGGGGTTAAACAAAACAATTCAGATGCAGGTGAAGTTCAGACTTTCAGCTTTCATTTGAGGGTATCCACATTAAAATTGGATGAAGGGTTTAGGAGTTTCAGCTCCTTAACCTGTGCCACCCTGTTTTTAAAGGGACCAAAAGTAATAGGACAGATTCAATAATTTTAAATAAAATGTTCATTTTTAGTACTTGGTTGAAAACCCTTTGTTGGCAATGACTGCCTGAAGTCTTGACCTCATGGACATCACCAGACGCTGTGTTTCCTCCTTTCTGATGCTCGGCCAGGCCTTCACTGCGGTGGTTTTCAGTTCCTGGTTGTTTGTGGCCTTTCTGTCTGAAGTTTTGTCTTTAAGGCTTCTTTCACACTAGCATCGGGCTTGGCCCGTCGCTGTGCGTCGGGCCGAGGTCCCCGACGCTAGCGTTGTCCCCGCCGCACAACGGGGGCAGCGGATGCATTTTTCTTGCGCATCCGCTGCCCCATTGTGAGGTGCGGGGAGGTGGGGGCGGAGTTCCGGCCGCGCATGCGCGGTCGGAAAAAGCGGACCGTCGGGAGCAAAAAACGTTACATGTAACGTTTTTTGCTCCCGACGGTCCGCAACAGCACGGCGCAACTGTCGCACGACGGTTGCGACGTGTGTCATTGCGTCGCAAATGCGTCGCTAATGTTAGTCAATGCAGAAAAAACGCATCCTGCAAGCACAGTGTGAAAGTAGCCTAACAAGTGAAGTGCATGCTCAGTTGGGTTGAGATCAGGGGACTGACTTGGCCATTCCAGAATATTCCACTTCTTTTCTTTAATTAACTCCTGGGTTGCTTTGGCTTTATGTTTTGGGCCATTGTCGATGTGTAGTATGAAAAGACGACCAATCAGTTTGGCTGCATTTGGCTGGATCTGAGCACACAGTATGGCGGCTCTGAAGACCTCAGAATTCATTCCTGTGTCACATCATCAATAAACACTAGTGACCCAGTGCCACTGGCAGCCATGCATGCCCAAGCCATCACACTGCCTCCGCCGGGTTTTACAGATGATGTGGTATGCTTTGGATCATGAGCTGTACCACGCCTTCGCCATACTTTTCTCTTTCCATCATTCTGGTAGAAGTTCATCTTGGGTTCATCTGTCCACAGAATGTTCTTCCAGAACTGTGCTGGCTTTTTTAGATGTTTTTTAGCCTTTTTATTCTTGATGCTTATGAGTGGCTGCACCGTGCAGTGAACCCTCTGTAGTTACTTTCATGCAGTCTTCTCTTTATGGTAGATTTGGATATTGATGCGCCGACCTCCTGGAGAGTGTTGGTCACTTGGTTGGCTGTTGTGAAGGGGTTTCTCTTCACCATGGAGATTATTCTGCGATCATCCACCACTCTTGTCTTCCGTGGGCGCTCAGGTCTTTTTGCATTGATGAGTTCACCAGTGCTTTCTTTCTTTCTCAGGATGGACCAAACTGTAGATTTTGCCACTGCTAATATTGTAGCAATTTCTCGGATGGGTTTTTCTGCTTTCGCAGCTTAAGGATGGCTTGTTTCACCTGCATAGAGAGCTCCTTTACCGCATGTTTACTTCACAACAAATCCTTCCAAATGCAAGCACTACACCTCAAATGAACTCCAGGCCTTTTATCTGCTTAATTGAGAATGACATAACGAAGGGATTGCCCACACCTGTCCATGAAATAGCCGTGGAGTCAATTGTCCAATTACTTTTGGTCCCTTTAACCCCTTCATGACCCAGCCTATTTTGACCTTAACCCCTTCGCGACATGCGCCGTACTAGTACTGCGCTGCCGGCACTGCATTAGTGCCAGCAGCAGTACTAGTACGGCGCCCCGATCACCGCGGTCTCGCGCTGAGCGCCGCGGTGATCGGGTGCGGGTGTCAGCTGTATGTGACAGCTGACACCCCGCAGCAATGCCCACGATTGGCGCTATCGCCGATCGCGGGCATTTAACCCCTCTGATGCCGCTGTCAATAGTGACAGCGGCATAGAGGGGGATCGCGCAGGGACGGGGGCTCCCTGCGCTCTCCCACCGGAGCAACGCGATGAGATCGCACTGCTCCAGTGACCTGGAAGGAGTCCCCGGATCCAAGATGGCCGCGGGACTCCTTCCGGGCCATGAAATGACCCTGCTTGCCGGCGCCTGCTGAGAGCTGCTGAGTGCAGGCGCCGGCAAGCCTGTGGAGCGTCCCTGTCAGATCGTTGATCTGATGTAAAACAGTGATGTCCCACCCTGGGACAATAGTAGAAAGTAAAAAAAAAAAATACAATGTATAAAAAATAAAATAAAAAAATCCCCAAATAAAGAAAAAAAAAACATTTCCCAATAAATCCATTTATTTATGTAAATAAAAAAAATAAAAGTACACACATTTGGTATCGCCGCGTCTGTAATGACCCGCTCTATAAAACTATCCCACTAGTTAACCCCTTCAGTGAACACCGCAAAAAAAAAAGGCAAAAAACAACGCTTTATTACCATACCGCCGAACATAAAGTGGAATAACACGCGATCAAAAAGACTGATATAAATAACCATGGTACCGCTGAAAACGTCATCTTGTCCCGCAAAAAAAAAGCCGCCATACAGCATCATCAGCAGAAAAATAAAAAAATTATAGCTCTCAGAATAAAGCGATGCAAAAAGTTTTTTTTATAGAAAAGAGTTTTTATTGTGTAAAAGCGCCAAAACATAAAAAAATTACATAAATGAGGTATCGCTGTAATCGTACTGACCTGAAGAATAAAACTGCTTTATCCTTTTTACCAAACGCGGAACGGTATAAACGCCCCCCCTCAAAGAATTTCAGGAATTGCTGGTTTTTGTTCATTCCGCCTCCCAAAAATCGGAATAAAAAGCGATCAAAAAATGTCATGTGCCCGAAAATGGTACCAATAAAAACGTCAACTCGTCCCGCAAAAAACAAGATCTCACATGACTCTGTGGACCAAAATATGGAAAAATTATAGCTCTCAAAATGTGGTGATGCAAAAACTATTTTTTGCAATAAAAAGCGTCTTTCAGTGTGTGATGGCTGCCAACCATAAAAATCCGCCAAAAAACGCTATAAAAGTAAATTAAATCCCCCTTCATCACCCCCTTAGTTAGGGAAAAATAATAAAATTTTAAAAAATATATTTATTTCCATTTTCCCATTAGGCTACTTTCACACTAGCGTCGGTACGGGGCAGTCGCGCTGCGTCGGCCCGACGTACCGACGCATACTGTGCAAGCGCCGCACAACGGGGGCAGCGGATGCTGTTTTTCCACGCATCTGCTGCCCCATTGTGAGGTGCGGGGAGGTGGGGGCGGAGTTCCAACCGCGTATGCGCGGTCGGAAATGGCGGACCATCGGCACAAAAAAAGTTACATGTAACGTTTTTTGCTGCCAGCAGTCCTCCACAACACGACGCAACCGTCGCACGACGGTTGCGACGTGTGTTAATACATCGCAGTGCGTCGCTAATCTTAGTCTATGGGGAAAAAACGCATCTTGCAGATGACTTTGCAGGATGCGTTTTTTCGCCAAAACGACGCATTGCGACGTATGCAAAATAACGCTAGTGTGAAAGTAGCGCTAGGGTTAGGACTAGGGTTAGGGCTGGGGTTAGGGTTTCAGTTAGAATTGGGCAGTTTCCACTGTTTCGGCACATCAGGGGCTCTCCAAACGCGACATGGCGTCCGATCTCAATTCCAGCCAATTCTGCTTTGAAAAACTAAAACAGTGCTCCTTCCCTTCCGAGTTCTCCTGTGCGCCCAAACAGTGGTCCCCCCAACATATGGGGTATCAGCGTTCTCAGGACAAATTGGACACCAACTTTTGGGGTCCAATTTGTCCTGTTACCCTTGGGAAAATAAAAACGTGGGGGCTAAAATATCATTTTCGTGGAAAAAAAAATATTTTTTATTTTCACGGCTCTGCATGATAAACTGTAGTGAAACACTTGTTGGTTCAAAGTTCTCACAACACATCTACATAAGTTCCTTGGGGGGTCTAGTTTCCAATATGGGGTCACTTGTGGGGGGTTTCTACTGTTTAGGTACATCAGGGGCTCTGCAAATGCAACATGACACCTGCAGACCAATCCATCTAAGTCTGCAATTCAAACTGCGCTTCTTCCCTTCCGAGCTCTGCCGTGCGCCCAAACAGTGGTTCCCCCCAATGTATGGGGTATCAGCGTACTCCGCACAAATTGGACAATACCTTTTGTGGTCCAATTTCTCCTGTTACCCTTGGGGAAAAAAAATTGCGGGCTAAAACATTTTGTGAAAAGAAAAAATGATTTTTTTAATTTTCACAGCGCTACATTCTAAACTTTAGTGAAACAATTGGGGGTTAAAAGTGCTCACCACACATCTAGATAAGTTCCTTAGGGGGTCTTCTTTCCAAAATGGTGTCACTTGTGGGGGTTTCCACTGTTTAGGCACGTCAGGGGCTCTCCAAATACGACATGGGTTCCGATCTCAATTCCAGCCAATTTTGCATTGAAAAGTCAAATGGCGCTCCTTCCCTTCCGAGCTCTGCCATGTGCCCAATCAATGGGTTACCCCAACATGTGGGGTATCGGCGTACTCAGGACAAATTGTACAACGACTTTTGTGGTCCAATTTCTCCTGTTACCCTTGGTAAAATAAAACAAATTGGATCTGAAGTGAAAATTTTGTGAAAAAAAGTTAAATGTTCAATTTTTTTAAAACATTCCAAAAATTCCTATGAAGCACCTGAAGGGTTAATAAACTTTTTGAATGTGGTTTTGAGTACCTTGAGGGGTGCAGTTTTTAGAATGGTGTCACTTTTGGGCACTTTCTGTCATATAGACTCCTCAAAGTCACTTCAAGTGTGAGGTGGTCCGTAAAAAAAATGGTTTTGCAAATTTTGTTGCAAAAATTAGAAATCGCTGGTCAACTTTTAACCCTTATAACTCCCTAACAAAAAAAAATTGTTTCCAAAATTGTGCTGATGTAAAGCAGACATGTGGGAAATGTTGTTTATTAACTATATTATGAGATATAACTCTCTAATTTAAGGGCATAAAAACTAAAAGTTTGAAAATTGCTAAATTTTCATAATTTTCGACAAATTTTTGTTTTTTTCACAAATAAATGCAAGTCATATCGAAGAAGATTTACCACTATCATGAAGTACAATATGTCACGAGAACACAATCTCAGAATCACCAGGATCTGTTGAAGCGTTTCCGAGTTATGACCTCATAAAGTGACAGTGGTCAGAATTGTAAAAATTGGCCCTGTCACTTAGGTGAAAACAGGCTTCGGGGTGAAGGGGTTAACCCCTCTGTGACCTTTGACGTACTATCCCGTCGAGGTGACCTGGGCCTATCTGACCCTTGACGGGATAGTACGTCATAGCCGATCGGCCGCGCTCACGGGGGGAGCGCGGCCGATCGCGGCCGGGTGTCAGCTGCATATCGCAGCTGACATCCGGCACTATGTGCCAGGAGCGGTCACGGACCGCCCCCGGCACATTAACCCCCGGCACACCGCGATCAAACATGATCGCGATGTGCCGGCGGTGCAGGGAAGCATCGCGCAGGGAGGGGGCTCCCTGCGGGCTTCCCTGAGCCCCCCGCAGCAACGCGATGTGATCGCGTTGCTGCGAGGGTCTTACCTCCCTCCCTGCCTGCTCCAGACCCGGATCCAAGATGGCCGCGGATCCGGGTCCTGCAGGGAGGGAGGTGGCTTCACAGAAGCCTGCTCAGAGCAGGCACTGTGAAGCAGCCTGCACTTCTCGCAGATCGGTGATCTGTCAGAGTGCTGTGCAAACTGGCAGATCACCGATCTGTATTGTCCCCCCCTGGGGCAAAGTAAAAAAGTAAAAAAAAAAATTTCCAAATGTGTAAAAAAAAATAAAAAAAAAATATTCCAAAATAATGGAAAAAAAAAAAAATATTATTCCCATAAATACATTTCTTTACCTAAATATAAAAAAAACAAAACAATAAAAGTACACATATTTAGTATCGCCGCGTCCGTAACGACCCGACCTATAAAACTGGCCCACTCGTTAACCCCTTCAGTAAACACCGTAAGAAAAAAAAAAAAAAAAACGAGGCAAAAAACAACGCTTTATTATCATACCGCCGAACAAAAAGTGGAATAACACGCGATCAAAAAGACAGATATAAATAACCATGGTACCGCTGAAAGCGTCATCTTGTCCCGCAAATAACGAGCCACCATACAGCATCATCAGCAGAAAAATAAAAAAGTTATAGTCCTGAGAATAAAGCGATGCAAAAATAATTATTTTTTCCATAAAATAGTTTTTATCGTATAAAAGCGCCAAAACATAAAAAAAATAATATAAATGAGATATCGCTGTAATCGTACTGACCCGAAGAATAAAACTGCTTTATCAATTTTACCAAACGCGGAACGGTATAAACGCCTCCCCCAAAAGAAATTCATGAATAGCTGGTTTTTGGTCATTCTGCCTCACAAAAATCGGAATAAAAAGCGATCAAAAAATGTGACGTGCCCAAAAATGTTACCAATAAAAACGTCAACTCGTCCCGCAAAAAACAAGACCTCACATGACTCTGTGGACCAAAATATGGAAAATTTATAGCTCTCAAAATGTGGTAACGCAAAAAATATTTTTTGCAATAAAAAGCGTCTTTCAGTGTGTGACGGCTGCCAATCATAAAAATCCGCTAAAAAACCCGCTATAAAAGTAAATCAAACCCCCCTTCATCACCCCCTTAGTTAGGGAAAAATAAAAAAAAAGTATTTATTTCCATTTTCCCATTAGGGCTAGGGTTAGGGCTAGGGTTGGGGCTAGGGTTAAGGCTACAGTTAGGGTTGGGGCTAAAGTTAGGGTTAGGGTTGGGGCTAAAGTTACGGTTAGGGTTTAGATTACATTTACGGTTGGGAATAGGGTTGGGATTAGGGTTAGGGGTGTGTCAGGGTTAGAGGTGTGGTTAGGGTTACTGTTGGGATTAGGGTTAGGGGTGTGTTTGGATTAGGGTTTCAGTTATAATTGGGGGGTTTCCACTGTTTCGGCACATCAGGGGCTCTCCAAACGCGACATGGCGTCCGATCTCAATTCCAGCCAATTCTGCGTTGAAAAAGTAAAACAGTGCTCCTTCCCTTCCGAGCTCTCCCGTGTGCCCAAACAGGGGTTTACCCCAACATATGGGGTATCAGCGTACTCAGGACAAATAGAACAACAACCTTTGGGGTCCAATTTCTCCTGTTACCCCTAGGAAAATACAAAACTGGGGGCTAAAAAATAATTTTTGTGGGAAAAAAAAGGATTTTTTATTTTCACGGCTCTGCGTTATAAACTGTAGTGAAACACTTGGGGGTTCAAAGTTCTTACAACACATCTAGATAAGTTCCTTGGGGGGTCTAGTTTCCAAAATGGGGTCACTTGTGCGGGGCTTCTACTGTTTAGGTACATTAGGGGCTCTGCAAACGCAATGTGACGCCTGCAGACCATTCCATCTAAGTCTGCATTCCAAATGGCGCTCCTTCCCTTCCGAGCCCTCCCATGCATCCAAACGGTGGTTCCCCCCACATATGGGGTATCAGCGCACTCAGGACAAATTGGACAACAACTTTTAGGGTCCAATTTCTCCTGTTACCCTCGGGAAAATACAAAACTGGGGGCTGAAAAATAATTTTTGTGGGAAAAAATTTTTGTTTTATTTTTACGGCTCTGCATTATAAACTTCTGTGAAGCCCTTGGTGGGTCAAAGCGCTCACCACACATCTAGATAAGTTCCTTAGGGGGTCTACTTTCCAACATGGTGTCACTTGTGGGGGATTTCTACTGTTTAAGTACATTAGGGGCTCTGCAAACGCAATGTGACGCCTGCAGACCATTCCATCTAAGTCTGCATTCCAAATGGCGCTCCTTCACTTCCGAGCCCTTCCATGCGTCCAAACGGTGGTTTCCCCCCACATATGGGGTATCAGCGCACTCAGGACAAATTGGACAACAACTTTTGGGGTCCAATTTCTCCTGTTACGCTCGGGAAAATACAAAACTGGGGGCTGAAAAATAATTTTTGTGGGAAAAAATTTTTGTTTTATTTTTACGGCTCTGCATTATAAACTTCTGTGAAGCCCTTGGTGGGTCAAAGCGCTCATCACACATCTAGATAAGTTCCTTAGGGGGTCTACTTTCCAACATGGTGTCACTTGTGGGGGGTTTCTACTGTTTAGGTACATTAGGGGCTCTGCAAACGCAATGTGACGCCTGCAGACCATTCCATCTAAGTCTGCATTCCAAATGGCGCTCCTTCCTTTCCGAGCCCTCCCATGCGCCCAAACAGTGGTTCTCCCCACATATGGTATATCATCGCATTCAGGACAACTTGGACAACAGATTTTGGGGTCCAATTTCTCCTGCTACCCTCGGGAAAATACAAAACTGGGGGCTAAAAAAATAATTTTTGTGGGAAAAAATTTTTGTTTTATTTTTACGGCTCTGCATTATTAACTTCTGTGAAGCCCTTGGTGGGTCAAAGCGCTCAAAACACATCTAGATAAGTTCCTTAGGGGGTCTACTTTCCAAAATGGTGTCACTTGTGGGGGGTTTCAATGTTTAGGCACATCAGTGGCTCTCCAAACGCAACATGGCGTCCCATCTCAATTCCTGTCAATTTTGCATTGAAAAGTCAAACGGTGCTACTTCCCTTCCGAGCTCTCCCATGCACCCAAACAGTGGTTTATCGCCACATATGGGGTATCAGCGTACTCAGGACAAATTGTACAACAACTTTTGGGGTCCAATTTCTTCTCTTACCCTTGGGAAAATAAAAAATTGGGGGCGAAAAATAATTTTTGTGAAAAATATGATTTTTTATTTTTACGGTTCTGCATTATAAACTTCTGTGAAGTACTTGGTGGGTCAAAGTGCTCACCACACCTCTAGATAAGTTCCTTATGGGGTCTACTTTCCAAAATGGTATCACTTGTGGGGGGTTTCAATGTTTAGGCACATCAGGGGCTCCCCAAACGCAACATGGCGTCCCATCTCAATTCCAGTCAATTTTGCATTGAAAAGTCAAATGGCGCTCCTTCGCTTCCGAGCTCTGTCATGCGCCCAAACAGTGGTTTACCCCCACATATGGGGTATCGGCGTACTCAGGACAAATTGTACAACAAATTTTGGGGTCCATTTTCTCCTGTTACCCTTGGTAAAATAAAACAAATTGGAGCTGAAGTAAATTTTTTGTGAAAAAAAGTTAAATGTTCATTTTTATTTAAACATTCCAAAAATTCCTGTGAAGCACCAGAAGGGTTAATAAACTTCTTGAATATGGTTTTGAGCACCTTGAGGGGTGCAGTTTTTAGAATGGTGTCACACATGGGTATTTTCTATCATATAGACCCCTCAAAATGACTTCAAATGAGATGTGGTCCCTAAAAAAAAATGGTGTTGTAAAAATGAGAAATTGCTGGTCAACTTTTAACCCTTATAACTCCCTAACAAAAAAAAATTTTGGTTCCAAAATTGTGCTGATGTAAAGTAGGCATGTGGGAAATGTTACTTATTAAGTATTTTGCATGACATATCTCTGTGATTTAAGGGCATAAAAATTCAAAGTTGGAAAATTGCAAAATTTTCAAAATTTTCGCCAAATTTCCATTTTTTCTGCAAATAAACGCAGGTAATATCAAAGAAATTTTACCACTATCATGAAGTACAATATGTTACGAGAAAACAATGTCAGAATCGCCAAGATCCGTTGAAGCGTTCCAGAGTTATAACCTCATAAAGGGACAGTGGTCAGAATTGTAAAAATTGGCCCGGTCATTAACGTGCAAACCACCCTTGGGGGTGAAGGGGTTAATGACCTGGCCATTTTTTGCAATTCTGACCAGTGTCCCTTTATGAGGTAATAACTCAGGAACGCTTCAACGGATCCTAGCGATTCTGAGATTGTTTTTTCGTGACATATTGGGCTTCATGTTAGTGGTAAATTTAGGTCGATAATTTCTGCGTTTACTTTTGAAAAAAACAGAAATTTGGCGAAAATTTTTCAATTTTCACATTTTTAATTTTTATCCTGTTAAACCAGAGACTTATGTGACACAAAATAGTTAATAAATAACATTTCCCACATGTCTACTTTACATCAGCACAATTTTGGAAACAACATTTTTTTTTTCTAGGAAGTTAAGGGTTAAAATTTGACCAGTGATTTTTCATTTTTACAACAAAATTTACAAAACCATATTTTTTAGGGACCACCTCACATTTGAAGTCATTTTGAGGGTTCTATGAGGGAAAATACCCAAAAGTGACACCATTCTAAAAACTGCACCCCTCAAGGTGCTCAAAACCACATTCAAGAAGTTTATTAACCCTTCAGGTGTTTCACAGCAGCAGAAGCAACATGGAAGGAAAAAATGAACATTTAACTTTTTAGTTACAAAAATGATCTTTTAGCAACAATTTTCTTATTTTCCCAAGGGTAAAAGGAGAAAATGGACCACGAAAGTTGTTGTCCAATTTGTTCTTAGTACGCTGATACCTCATATGTGGGGGTAAACCACTGTTTGGGCGCACGGCAGAACTCTGAAGGGAAGGAGCGCCATTTGACTTTTTGAATGAAAAATTGGCTCCAATCTTTAGCGGACACCATGTCGCGTTTGGAGAGCCCCCGTGTGCCTAAACATTGGAGCTTCCCCACAAGTGACCCCATTTTGGAAACTAGCCCCCCCAAGGAACTTATCTAAATGCATAGTGAGCACTTTAAAACCTCATGTGCTTCACAAATTGATCCGTAAAAGTGAAGAAGTACTTTTTTTTCACAAAAAATTTCTTTTAGCCTCAATTTTTTTATTTTCACATGGGCAACAGGATAATGTGGATCCTAAAATTTGTTGGGCAATTTCTCCTGAGTACGCGGATACCTCATATGTGGGGGTAAACCACTGTTTGGGCGCACGGCAAGGCTCAGAAGGGAAGGCGCACCATTTGACTTTTTGAATGGAAAATTAGCTCCAATCGTTAGCGGACACCATGTCGCGTTTGGAGAGCCCCTGTGTGCCTAAACATTGGAGCTCCCCCACAAGTGACCCCATTTTGGAAACTAGACCTCCCAAGGAACTAGTCTAGATGCATAGTGAGCACTATAAACCAACAAGTGCTTCACAGAAGTTTATAACGCAAAGCCGTGAAAATAAAAAATCATTTTTCTTTCCTCAAAAATAATTTTTTAGCCCACAATTTTTTATTTTCCCAAGGGTTACAGGAGAAATTGGACCCCAAAAGTTGTTGTCCAGTATCTCCTGAGTACGCTGGTACCCCATATGTGGGGTTAAACCACTGTTTGGGCACATGCCGGGGCTCGGAAGGGAGAGAGCACCATTTGACTTTTTCAACGCAAGATTGGCTGGAATCAATGGTGGCGCCATGTCGCGTTTGGAGACCCCCTGATGTGCCTAAACAGTGGAAACCCCTCAATTCTAACTCCAACACTAACCCCAACACACCCCAAACCCTAATCCCAACCCTAACCACAATCCTAACCCTAGTCTTAACCCTAACTCAAATTCCAGCCCTAACCCTAAGGCTATGTGCTCACGTTGCGGATTTGTGTGTGGATTTTTCCACACCGTTTTTGAAAAATCTTCAGGTAAAACGCACTGCACTTTACCTGCGGATTTACCACGGATTTCCAGTGTTTTTTGTGTGGATTTCACCTGCGGATTCCTATTACGGAGCAGGTGTAAAACGCTGCGGAATCCCACAAAGAATTGACATGCTGTGGAAAATACAACGCACAGTGGATTTGGTTTTCCATAGGTTTACGTAGTACTGTAAACGTGATGGAAAACTGCTACAAATCCGCAGCGACCAATCCGCTGCGGATCCTCAGCCAAATCCGCACCGTGTGCACATAGCCTAATTCTAACCCTAATTGCAACCCTAATTCTAACCCTAGCCCTAAGTGCAACCCTAGCCCTAAGTGCAACCCTAGCCCTAAGTGCAACCCTAGCCCTAAGTGCAACCCAAAGTGCAACCCTAACCCAAAGTGCAACCCTACCCCTAACCCTAATGGAAAAACAAAAATAATTATATTTTCTTTATTTTTTTTATTGTCCCTGCCTATGGGGGTGATAAAGGGGGGGGGGTTATTTACTATTTTTTTTTTATTTTGATCGCTGTGATAGGTTCTATCACAGCGACCAAAATGTACAGGGAACGAATCTGCCAGCCGGCAGATTCGGCGGGCGCACTACGCATGCGCTCGCCATTTTCCAAGATGGCGGCGCCCATGGAGAAGATGGACGGACACCGGGAGGGACATCGGAGCTCGGTAAGTATGGGGGGTGGGATCGGAACACGGGGGGGGGGGGGATCGGAGCACGGGGGGAGCGGACAGGAGGACGGGGGAGCGGACAGGAGGACGGAGGGGAGCGGAAAGGAGGACGGGGCAGAAAAGACGACTGGGGAGGCGATCGGTGGCAGTGGGGGGGCATATCGGGGTCTCCAGCCATGGCAGATGCTATTGCAGCATCGGCCATGGCTGGATTGTAATATTTCACCATTTTTATAGGTGAAATATTACAAATCGCTCTGATTGGCTGTTGAAAGTGAAACAGCCAATCAGAGTGATCGTAGCCACGGGGGGGTGAAGCCACCCCCCCTGGGCTGAAGTACCACTCCCCCTGTCCCTGCAGCTCGGGTGAAATTGGAGTTAACCCTTTCACCCGATCTGCAGGGATGCAATCATTCCATGATGCCACAGAGGCGTCACAGGTTGGATTGGCACCGACTTTCATGAAGCCTACGTGGCGTCAAAGATCGGGAAGGGGTTAAAAACAGGGTGGCACATGTTAAGGAGCTGAAACTCCTAAACCCTTCATCCAATTTTAATGTGGATCCCCTCAAATGAAAGCTGAAAGACTGAACTTCAACTGCATCTGAATTGTTTTGTTTAAAATTCATTGTGGTAATGTCTATAATCAAAATTAGAAAAATGTTCTCTGTCCAAATATATATGGACCTAACTGTATATGTGTGGGTGTGCAGTGGACTATGTATAGATTTATTGTGTCACTGGCAATAATGTAACATCTGTTTCGAAAGCTGCAGGTCGCACCCAGGTGTTAATATGTATTTTCCTGAGACAAGTAGACTTCTGTCTCCAATCTCACCAGTGGGTCCTGCTGGAAGCCAAGAAGAAAGGTAACATTTGACACCTCCTAGCTCTTGGAAGAGAGATGTCAATTACGGACTGATAGTATTTCTGTGAGAACTCTTACCCAAAGGATCTCAGAAGAAAATAATATATCCATTGGGGGCGCGGCCGTGGTCCAATCAAAAAACAAGCAATTATGATATTAACCTGAGGGGCTGGTCTAGAAACCTGACCTCCAGACCAAAGCTATAAAGTTGGGCTGTATACAGAGAATGGTGTTCACATGTGAGGCCAGCCTGAGATGCTGATGTGTTCCACCAACTCCATTCACCCTCCCCCCCCCCCTCCCCAGGGAGCAGAAAGCAAATACCAGTTAGATGATTTCTGTAAGTTTTCTCCTGTTTATTTCATACTGTTTTACATAAGTTGTGTGTCTTTTTATCATATTTTTATACCTTTTTGCTACTGTAGGCAATGAACTTTTTTTATTAAAGTATGAAACTGTAACATGTTGAGCCTTGAATTTTCTAAAAGATTCCATAGCCCAAGGTGTGTTAGCCTTATGAGTGGTAGTCATTATTGGTTAAATTTCCGGGACTCATCGCCCGTGTGTTCGATGAGTGGTGGCAGCGTGTATGAGCGGATGTGTGGCCTGGGTCTGTGTGTGATTTATGCTCCCATTACAGCATAGGACAGAGGTTGAATGCTGGACTGAGAGTTGGGAGATAGATTAACCCTTGCAGGCACAACCCCAAGTCACGCGCTGAGAGTGGATACGTGACGAATTAGTGACACCACGGAGTAAGGGATCCGTGACAGTTGGTGGCAGAGCGGTGGGATAGAATTATTTCTATTAGAGCATTAGTGCTTGTTTTAAGCAATTATTCCCTGTACTAAAGAATTGGTATCCTTGCGAGGAGTGCACCAGTTCTACAAGGTTCAACTCAGTGCTTACTTATACATACTTGCAAACAGTTTCCCTTCCCCGTTTTTCTTTTCTATCTTTTATTTGGCAAAGGCTGTTCACCGATATGGCAGCCCAGTACAAGAAGCAGAGCAAAGAGGCTCTGACCGGCCTCTTTGCTCTGAGAGGAATAGTGACAGCCGACAGATCCAGGGAGCTGCAGATATGTTCCTTGATTGAGCATGACATGGAGCAAACTGCTGAAGCATCTGGCCAAGGAGAGAGTACACCTCAGAGAGACCCAGCAATGCCAGCTCTAGCACCGGAGATACCTGCTGGAAATGCCAGCAATACCAGTGCTGAGGAGCCTATGGACTGTACTTTACAAATGGACTTACAACAGCTGGGAACAAGTGATCCCAATCTGCGCATGCAGCTTATTCTACAGCACCGATAGGCTGCTGCTGCAGAATGCCAGGACCGGGCCGAGAGAGGCTGCGGAACGCCAGGCTGAGAGAGAGGCTGCAGAACACCGGGACCAACAGACTGAGAGAGAGACTGCAGAACGCCGGGAGGAGAGAGACTGCAGAACGCCGGGAGTAGAGCGCTTTCAAGCTTCAGATGGCTCAAGCAGAGAGGGGTATCAGTCCTCGGCTAACCCGCTCCCAGGACATAAATCCAAGGAGACCACGTCTGGAAAACTTCCCTGTGATGGAGAAGGATACGGACTTAGATATTTTTCTTCGGGAGTTTGAAAAAACCTGCAGGCAATACCATCTACCCCGTGAGCAGTGGGCACAGCATCTAACCCCAGGGCTGAGAGGCAAAGCCCTGGAAGTTTTTGCTGGCCTCCCACCAGAGGTAGATGGGAACTATGATGCCATAAAAGAGGCCCTGATCAGGAAATACAACCTGACACCTGAAGTGTATCATAGAAAGTTCCGGAACCTACAACGTGGATCAACTGACAGCTATACAGATGTTGTGTGCACCTTGAGGACCACGTTCCACCAATGGATCAGGGGACTTTCTGTTAACAGTTTTGAGGACTTAACGGCTCTTATGGTCAATGATCAGTTTCTTCACATGTGCCCCACGGAAGTACGACAATTTTGTGTGTGATCGGAAGCCACAAACTGCTGATCAGGCTGCAAGGATTGCGGACTGCTAAGTGGCTAACAGGATGCCTGAGGTGCGGAAGCCATCGGGATTCAGCTGGAGGGGAGGTAAGCCAAACGAGGACCCTTCTCCCTCTGCCGGCCGATCACCAGTGCTGTCCAAGCCCACCTTCTATGGGGCCCCGGGGAATAGACATTCTTCAGGTGATGCACGCCGGTGCTTCTCCTGCAACAAAGTGGGACATGTTAGCGCTGTCTGCCCTTATAGGGAAAAACGCCCAACTACCACCACAAAGCCGTCTATGCCCCCACCGTCTGTCCTCTTTGTGGCCGGCTCTGATGCAAGGGCGAATGAGAACTGTCAATCTGTCACTGTTGGCAATAAAGTCACCATTGATCTCAGGGACACTGGGCAGAGGTTACCCTGGTGCGTCCAGCTTTGATAACCCTAGCCGATATCATACCAGGAAAGCCTATGTCTATAACCGGGATTGGAGGGGTCAGCCCTGCCGTGCCCATGGCCTGTGGGTACCTGGACTGGGGAGCAGGGAATGGACTGAGTGAAGTGGGAGTGTCAGAGGCTATTCCGACCAATGTGTTGCTATGCACGGACCTGGGGAGGATGGTGTCCCACTATGTTCCTCCCTTGCAAGTAAATGCTACAGAGAAGGTGGAAGCAAGTGACCCACCTGAGATCCCGTGCGAGGAGGGAAAATGTTCCAATGCACAGGACTGTAAATATGTGGCAGCTGTGACCCGGAGTCAGGCTGCGGCTCAGACTCAGGCCCAGAGATTAGAGGATGAGTCTCAGACAGAACTGCCAGGATTGGAGGCCCATACTGTGGCCCCGGAGCCTCCTCACATGGCAGACCCACCAAGGTCCCTCCCTGATAACAGACACTGAAAACTCAGCTTCAGACCAGGGCCTGGCAGTCACACTAAGAGCTGGCATTGCTCGGTCTCTCTGAGGTGGACTCTCTCCTTGGCCAGATGTTCCAGCACTGCTGCATGTCCTGCTCGACGAAGGCGCGTATCAGCAGCTCCCTGGATCTGTCGGCCGTGTCTATTCCTCTCTGCTCACAGAGGCCGGTCAGAGCCTCTTTGCTCAGCTTCTTGTACTGGGCTGCAATATCGATGAACAGCCTTTGCCAAATAAAAGATAGAAGAGAAAAACGGGGAGGGGAAACTGTTTGCAAGTATGTCTAAGTAAGCACTGAGTTGAACGTTGTAGAACTGGTGCACTCCTCGCAAGGATACCAATTCTTTAGTACAGGGAATAATTGCTTAAAAATGCACTAATGCTGTAATAGAAATAGTTCTATCCCACCGCTCTGCCACCAACTGTCAAGGATCCCATTCCGTGCTGTCACTAATTCGTCACGTACATGCTCTCAGCACTTGACTTAGGTTTACCCTTGCAGGCACAACCCCATCTCTCCTCTCAGCCCAGCATTCAACCTCTGTCCTATGCTGTCATGGGAGCATAAATCACACACCGACCCAGGCTACACACTCGCTCATACACGTTGCCACCACTCACCGAATACACGGGCGATGAGTCCCGGAAATTACTAATACTGTCTACCACTCATACGGATCATACAGTTTAAGGCTATGGATTCTTTTAGAACATTCAAGGCTCAACTTGTTGAAGTTTTATGCTTTAATACAAAAAGGTTCAGTTCTTACAGTAAGAATGAGGTCTAAAAATATGATAATAAAAAGACATACAAGTATGCAAAACAGTACAAAATAAACAGGAGAAAACTTACAGAAATAGCTAACTTGTAGTCTGCTTCTGCTCCCTGAGGGTGGGTGAATATGGAGTTGGTGGAACACATCAGCTTCGGCTGCCCCTCACATGTGAACAATTTTTAATATATACAAGCCAAATTCATAGTCAACCTGGAGGTCAGATTTCTAGACCAGCCCCTCAAGTTGATATTCTAATTGCTTGTTTTTGATTAGACTACGGCCGCACCCCCAATGAATATATTATTTCGTTGAGATTCTTCCTGTAAAGCTTCCCACAGATAGTGTCAGACTGTAAGTGACATCTCTTTTCCAGAGAGCTAGGAGGTGTCAAATGCTCCTTTTTTTCTTTGGTTTCCAGCACGACCCCCTGGAGAGATTTGGAGACAGAAGTCTGCTGCTTCAGGAAAATACATATTAACACCTGGGTGAGACCTGCAGCCTTCAGGACAGATGTTACATTATTACTAGTCACACAATAAACCTATACATAGTTCACTGCCCACATAGAGTACAGACCAACAGTTTGGACACACCTTCCCATTTAAATATTTTTCTGTATTTTCATGACTATGAACATTGTACATTCACACTGAAGGCATCAAAACTATGAATTATCACATGTGGAATTATATACTTAACAAAAAAGTGTGAAACAACTGAAATGATGTCTTATATTCTAGGTTCTTCACAGTAGCCACCTTTTGCTTTGATGACTGCTTTGCACACTCTCACACTCGCACACTGATGAAAATACAAAAAAATCTTTAAATGAGCGTACACCACAGATTGTACTCTGTATTTCTTTGTAGTGCATCATGAATCATGGTATGTGTTAAAGGGGCCACTGAGACTCTTTTGCCCGGGGTCCAAGATAACACGGAGCCGGTCCTGCCTTTTGATATCCCAAACTACCTGCTTCATGTCCCTAAATTCAGCCTAAAATGAACAGAACCCTCCAGCAATCCCTCTCCTGGATCCGGAGTCCTCAACCAGGAGAATCCAACTCCACCACAAGTAACAAAGTAATGTCTCCTCCTAACCTCTCCATGAAATTCATGCAGACAAGGATAATGTGTTCCTCCCATACAGTCCTGATATAAATATCATATAGTCCCGACCTTCCGGGCCTTCAAAAAGATCTGTACATCTAATGTTCAGTTGTGTACATTGATCTTACAAATCGATCACTTTGTCGGTCTACAGAAAACTAAATTCCTTTAGCAGAGACGAAACCTGGTCATAAAACGAAGGGATTCCTCACCAGCATCAACTCCCTTCATGCTCTTTACTATTGTTAATAGATCTGATTGATAAACCCCCAGTGACAACCCTGGAGAAGACTTTATGGGGAAGCAACACCCATTGTTAGTAGAGTTAATTAAATATCTTTCAGCGGGTTTCCCGTTATTCTCTGAGAAGTTACCAGGTTTTGTTCCCGTTCCACCTCGGCTTCTATATCCAAGTTGGATTCCATAGAAGAGTCTCCTGTATCACTGTCTGCCTGTATCTTTCTATCTTCACCCCTCACGGCTGTATCCAGCACACTGCTGACAGAGCGGCCCAGACAGCACCACCACCAAACCACTGGTTGACTCTCGATCTCCAACTACCAGGGTCCTCGGACCTCCCAAACAGCAGGGAGTAATCCAGGTAGTCAGTGCCACATGAGCTCTCCTGGTGAGATGGATGGGCAGCTGCAGAGACCACACATAAAATGTCATGTTCTTATGTTTCCTTATGTGTAATATTCATCAACATCTCTCCATATACAGGATTACACCATAGAGAAGAAGACATCAGGTGACTGTGTGACTCCCATCATCCATCTCCATGTATCCGGAAGAAGGAGCAGGAGTGAGAGCCCCATCACAGAAGCCCCACACTCCCCGATGCCTGAGAAGAAGGTCCGAGATCTCACCAACGAGATCACAGAGCTGCTGACTGGAGAGGTGACTGCTGGGAGATTATACAGTGTACACTGGAGGATTCTGGGTGATGAGAGGAGACTGCTGGGAAATTCTACAGTAATACACTGAAGGATTCTGGGTGATGAGAGGAGACTGCTGGGAGATTATACAGTATACACTGGAGGATTCTGGGGGAGGAGAGGAGACTGCTGGAAGAATATACAGTTTACACTGGAGGATTCTGGGTGATGAGAGGAGACTGCAGGGAGATTATACAGTATACACTGGAGGATTCTGGGTGATGAGAGGAGACTGCTGGGTGATTATACAGTATACACTGGAGGATTCTGGGTGATGAGAGGAGACTGCTGGGAGATTATACAGTATACACTGGAGGATTCTGGGTGATGAGAGGAGACTGCTGGGAGATTATACATTATACAGTGGAGGATTCTGGGTGATGAGAGGAGACTGCTGGGTGATTATACAGGATACACTGGAGGATTCTGGGTGATGAGAGGAGACTGCTGGGAGATTATACAGTATACACTGGAGGATTCTGGGTGATGTGATGAGAGGAGACTGCTGGGAGATTATACAGTATACACTGGAGGATTCTGGGTGATGAGAGGAGACTGCTGGGTGATTATACAGTGTACACTGGAGGATTCTGGGTGATGAGAGGAGACTGCTGGGAGATTATATAGTGTACACTAGAGGATTCTGGGTGATGAGAGGAGACTGCTGGGAGATTATACAGTATACACTGGAGGATTCTGGGTGATGAGAGGAGACTGCTGGGTGATTATACAGGATACACTGGAGGATTCTGGGTGATGAGAGGAGACTGCTGGGAGATTATACAGTATACACTGGAGGATTCTGGGTGATGAGAGGAGACTGCTGGGTGATTATACAGTATACACTGGAGGATTCTGGGTGATGAGAGGAGACTGCTGGGAGATTATATAGTGTACACTGGAGGATTCTGGGTGATGAGAGGAGACTGCTGGGAGATTGTACAGTATACACTGGAGGATTCTGGGTGATGAGAGGAGACTGCTGGGAGATTATACAGTATACACTGGAGGATTCTGGGTGATGAGAGGAGACTGCTGGGTGATTATACAGTGTACACTGGAGGATTCTGGGTGATGAGAGGAGACTGCTGGGAGATTATATAGTGTACACTGGAGGATTCTGGGTGATGAGAGGAGACTGCTGGGAGATTATACAGTGTACACTGGAGGATTCTGGGTGATGAGAGGAGACTGCTGGGAGATTATACAGTGTACACTGGAGGATTCTGGGTGATGAGAGGAGACTGCTGGGAGATTATACAGTATACACTGGAGGATTCTGGGTGATGAGAGGAGACTGCTGGGAGATTATATAGTGTACACTGGAGGATTCTGGGTGATGAGAGGAGACTGCTGGGAGATTATACAGTATACACTGGAGGATTCTGGGTGATGAGAGGAGACTGCTGGGAGATTATACAGTATACACTGAAGGATTCTGGGTGATGAGAGGAGACTGCTGGGAGATTATACATTATACACTGGAGGATTCTGGGTGATGAGGAGACTGCTGGGAGATTCTACAGTATATACTGGAGGATTCTGGGTGATGAGCGGAGACTGCTGGAAGAATATACAGTGTACACTGGAGGATTCTGGGTGATGAGAGGAGACTGCTGGGAGATTATACAGTATACACTGGAGGATTCTGGGTGATGAGAGGAGACTGCTGGGAGATTATACAGTATACACTGGGGGATTCTGGGTGATGAGAGGAGACTGCTGGGAGATTATACAGTATACACTGGAGGATTCTGGGTGATGAGAGGAGACTGATGGGAGATTATACAGTATACACTGGAGGATTCTGGGTGATGAGAGGTGACTGCTGGGAGATTATACAGTATACACTGGAGGATTCTTGGTGATGAGAGGAGACTGCTGGGAGATTATACAGTATACACTGGAGGATTCTGGGTGATGAGAGGAGAGGAGACTGCTGGGAGATTATACAGTATACACTGGAGGATTCTGGGTGATGAGAGGAGACTGCTGGGAGATTATACAGTATACACTGGGGGATTCTGGGTGATGAGAGGAGACTGCTGGGAGATTATACAGTATACACTGGAGGATTCTGGGTGATGAGAGGAGACTGCTGGGAGATTATACAGTATACACTGGAGGATTCTGGGTGATGAGAGCAGACTGATGGGAGATTATACAGTATACACTGGAGGATTCTGGGTGATATTGGTATACAGTTAGGTACAGAATTATTTGGACAGTTGCACAAGTTTTGGCATTTTAGGTGTTTACCAAAACATAACCAAGATTCTCCGCTTTAACTTGAAGGGCTTCACATGCTAATTGCAGGAAGGGTTCAGGTATTATACCTCTTTAATATGTAGTTCTCTCTTTTTCAAGGGACCAAAAGTAATTGGACAGTAATCTCAAAATCTTTTTAATGGGCCTCATAGGCTTTTCCCTTATTAGTCCATCATCAATTAATCAGGTAAATAGGAGCTGATTCCAGGTGTGGTGTTTGCATTTGGAAGTTGTTGCTGTGAACCCACTACATGCGGTCAAAGTAGCTCTCAAGGGAAGAGAATCTGACTATTATTAGGCTGAAAAAAAAAGAAGAAATCCAAAGCGAAAGAGAAAGCAGAAATGTTAGGAGCTGCCAAATCAACAGTTTGGTATATTCTGCAAAAAAAGAGAGCACTGATGAGTTCGGGAAGTCAAAAAGGGCTGGTTACTCATGGAAGACAACAGTGGTGGATGTTCACAGAATAACTTCCCTCGGTGAAGAAAGCCTCTTCTGAACCCCCACCCAAGTGAAGATCACTCTCCAGGAAGTCGGTGTCTCCGTATCTAAGTCTACCATAAAGAGAAGACTTCATGAGCGTAAATACAGAGGGTTCACCACAAGATGCCAACCATTAATCAGCCTTAAATATAGGAAGGCTGGATTATGTTTTTTTTTTTCTTTTACAAAGTCTAAAGAAGTCGCCCAGGTCGGGAAAAGCAATACAAAGATCAACAAGTCCCAGAGTGCTGGGAATAAGCAAGTATGGAGAAGGCTTGGAGCGGCTCCAGATCCTCGGCACATCCTCAAACACATGGTGGAGCAGTGTGGTGGCGAGGGCATGCATGGCTTCTAATGGCACCGGGTCACTAGTGGTGATTGATGATGTGACTGAAGACAGAAGCCGCCGTATTAATCCTGTGTGTACAGGGCGATACATTCTGCTCAGATCTAACCAAAGGTTGATTGGACGGCGCTTCACAGGACAGATGAACAGTGACCCAAACGTCTTGTGAAAAAGAAGTGGAGCATTCTGCAATGGCCGAGTCATCACCAGATCTCAGCCCATCGAGCCGCATTTCTCATGTTTAACAACTACAAAGACATTACCTAGTGCTAAGCACACCTGTAGTATAAAGTATATGCTTTTATTGAAGACAAACCAACCATGTACAATAAAAACAATTACAAAGCAGATTTCCCCCAAATTGTATTGAATAATGTAGCAGTAGCACAAGGATATAACAGAACAGGGTAATAGCTGTATCCCATACTGGGTAACCCCTAAACAATAACAATAAGGGCCACTAATTGATAACCACATACCATGTAACCTGATTAAAGTAGATATGAAGTAATCAATAAAAGCAGCCCTAAGTCTGTAGTGTAGGGTTCTGTATCAGATACTCCAACATGTAACACATCCTTATAATCATGAGTAGTACTCGCACCCAGCAGATAGGAAAACAAGGAGGGTACATCACAGACCTGTTATGATCTGGTGGCCTAGGAGCAGCATGGACGAGCTCTGGAGTAGGTGGCCTCTATACTGACCGCAGACCCTGAACTTAACACCGCAACTAGAAGTAGCCGTGGGATGTTCCTGTCACTCCCTAGACACCTCGTCACAGCCTGAGGACTAATTACCCCTAAAGAAAGAAACGGGAAAACTATCTTGCCTCAGAGAAAATCCCCAAAGGATAGACAGCCCCCCACAAATATTGACTGTGAGAGGAGAGGGAAATTACATACGCAGACTGAAAACCGAATTTAGCAAATTAGGCCACGCTAGCTAAAAAGAAAGGACAGGACAGAGTACTGTGCGGTCAGTATTAAAATACTACAAAATATCCACCACAGAGAATACAAAATCTCCACACCTAACTAAAGGCATGGAGGGTAACTCTGCATCTCCAGAGCTTCCAGCTTGGCTGAATAAATCCTTACACAGACAAAGCTGGACAAGAAAAAACATAGAAATGCACTGAGCTATAACGTCCACAGCATGTGGACTGCAAAAACAAAGCCAGAACTTATCTTTGATGATTTTGACAGTATAGCAGGAGAAACCAAGCAGAGATGTGAATCCTCCAAAAACCATGGACAACTGGCACTGACTAAAGGATCTAGCCAGATTAAATAGCCCAGTCAGAACTGGTAGTAAGTGAAAGCACCTGATGACTGCTGAGATCGAAAGGAGCAGCAGTACCACTTACAACCACCGGAGGGAGCCCAAGAGCAGAATTCACAACACAGACCTACAAGTGTGGGATCCATCATGCCAAGCAATATGCGATTAGGATGGGGCTCACGCGTTTAACTGCTCCATAGCAGCTTCATCAGGGGGTTATGAGAGCTGGAGAGGGCTTAGGACGTGGAGGGTAGCAGCAGAGGGACCAGGGAGAGAGCTGGAGGCTCAGAGGGCCGAGGACGTGGAGGGTAGCAGCAGAGGGACCAGGGAGCGAGCTGGAGACACAGAGGGCTGAGGACGTGGAGGGAAGTACAGTTAAGTCCATAAATATTTGGACAGAGACAACGTTTTTCTAATGTTGGTTATAGACATTACCACAATGAATTTTAAACAAAACAATTCAGATGCAGTTGAAGTTCAGACTTTCAGCTTTCATTTGAGGGTATCCACATTAAAATTGGATGAAGGGTTTAGGAGTTTCAGCTCCTTAACATGTGCCACCCTGTTTTTAAAGGGACCAAAAGTAATTGGACAGATTCAATAATTTTAAATAAAATGTTCATTTCTAGTACTTGGTTGAAAATGACTGCCTGAAGTCTTGAACTCATGGACATCACCAGACGCTGTGTTTCCTCCTTTTTGATGCTCGGCCAGGCCTTCACTGCGGTGGTTTTCAGTTGCTGGTTGTTTGTGGCCTTCCTGTCTGAAGTTTAGTCTTTAACAAGTGAAATGCTGCTCAATTGGGTTGAGATCAGGTGACTGACTTGACCATTCCAGAATATTCCACTTCTTTGCTTTAATGAACTCCTGGGTTTCTTTGGCTTTATGTTTTGGGTCATTGTCCATCTGTAGTATGAAACGACGACCAATCAGTTTGGCTGCATATGGCTGGATCTGAGCACACAGTATGGCGGCTCTGAAGACCTCAGAATTCATTCCTGTGTCACATCATCAATAAACACTAGTGACCCAGTGCCACTGGCAGCCATGCATGCCCAAGCCATCACACTGCCTCCGCCGTGTTTTACAGATAATGTGGTATGCTTTGGATCATGAGCTGTACCACTCCTTCGCCATACTTTTCTCTTTCCATCATTCTGGTAGAGGTTGATCTTGGTTTCATCTGTCCATAGAATGTTCTTCCAGAACTGTGGCGGCATTTTTAGATGTTTTTTAGCCTTTTTCTTCTTGATGCTTATGAGTGGCTTGCTCCGTGCAGTGAACCCTCTGTAGTTACTTTCATGCAGTCTTCTCTTTATGGTAGATTTGGATATTGATACGCCGACCTCCTGGAGAGTGTTGGTCACTTGGTTGGCTGTTGTGAAGGGGTTTCTCTTCACCATGGAGATTATTCTGCGATCATCCACCACTGTTGTCTTCCGTGGGCGCTCAGGTCTTTTTGCATTGATGAGTTCACCAGTGCTTTCTTTCTTTCTCAGGATGGACCAAACTGTACATTTTGCCACTCCTAATATTGTAGCAATTTCTCGGATGGGTTTTTTCTGTTTTCGCAGCTTAAGGATGGCTTGTTTCACCTGCATGGAGAGCTCCTTTACCGCATGTTTACTTCACAGCAAAACCTTCCAAATGCAAGCACCACACTTCACATCAACTCCAGGCCTTTTATCTGCTTAATTGAGAACGACATAACGAAGGGATTGCCCACACCTGTCCATGAAATAGCCTTGGAGTCAATTGTCCAATTACTTTTGGTCCCTTTAAAAACAGGGTGGCACAGGTTAAGGAGCTGAAACTCCTAAACCCTTCATCCAATTTTAATGTGGATACCCTCAAATGAAAGCTGAAAGTCTGAACTTCAACTGCATCTGAATTATTTTGTTTAAAATTCATTGTGGTAATGTCTGTAACCAAAATTAGAAAAATGTTGTCTCTGTCCAAATATATATGGACTTAACTGTAGCACCAGAGGGACCAGGGAGCGAGCTGGAGACAGAGGGCTGAGGACGTGGAGGGTAGCAGCAGAGGGACCAGGGAGAGAGCTGGTGACACAGAGGGCTGAGGACTTGGAGGGAAGTAGCAGCAGAGGGACCAGGGAGAGAGCTGGAGACACAGGGCTGAGGACGTGGAGGGCAGCAGCAGAGGGACCAGGGAGAGAGCTGGAGACAGAAGGCTGAGGACGTGGAGGGTAGCAGCAGAGGGACCAGGGAGAGAGCTGGAGGCACAGAGGGCTGAGGACGTGGAGGGCAGCAGCAGAGGGACCTGGGAGAGAGCTGGTGACACAGAGGGCTGAGGACTTGTCAAGTAGCAGCAGAGAGAGAGCTGGAGACACAGAGGGCTCAGGACATAGAGGGCAGCAGCAGAGGGACCAGGGAGCGAGCTGGAGGCACAGAGGGCTGAGGACGTGGAGGGCAGCAGCAGAGGGACCAGGGAGAGAGCTGGAGACACAGAAGGCTGAGGACGTGGAGGGTATCAGCAGAGGGACCAGGGAGAGAGCTGGAGACACAGAAGGCTGAGGACGTGGAGGGCAGCAGCAGAGGGACCAGGGAGAGAGCTGGAGACACAGAGGGCTGAGGATATAGAGGGCAGCAGCAGAGCGACCAGGGAGCGAGCTGGAGACACAGAGGGCTGAGGACATGGAGGTTTGCAGCAGCAGAAGGACCAGGGAGCGAGCTGGAGACACAGAGGGCTGAGGACATAGAGGGCAGCAGCAGAGGGACCAGGGAGAGAGCTGGAGACACAGAAGGCTGAGGACTTGGAGGGAAGTAGCAGCAGAGGGACCAGGGAGCGAGCTGGAGACAGAGGGCTTAGGATGTGGAGGGTAGCAGCAGAGGGACCAGGGAGCGAGCTGGAGACAGAGGGCTTAGGATGTGGAGGGTAGCAGCAGAGGGACCAGGGAGAGAGCTGGAGACACAGAAGGCTGAGGACGTGGAGGGCAGCAGCAGAGGGACCAGGGAGAGAGCTGGAGACACAGAGGGCTGAGGATATAGAGGGCAGCAGCAGAGCGACCAGGGAGCGAGCTGGAGACACAGAGGGCTGAGGACATGGAGGTTTGCAGCAGCAGAAGGACCAGGGAGCGAGCTGGAGACACAGAGGGCTGAGGACATAGAGGGCAGCAGCAGAGGGACCAGGGAGAGAGCTGGAGACACAGAAGGCTGAGGACTTGGAGGGAAGTAGCAGCAGAGGGACCAGGGAGCGAGCTGGAGACAGAGGGCTTAGGATGTGGAGGGTAGCAGCAGAGGGACCAGGGAGCGAGCTGGAGACAGAGGGCTTAGGATGTGGAGGGTAGCGGCAGAGGGACCAGGGAGAGAGCTGGTGACACAGAGGGCTGAGGACTTGGAGGGAAGCAGCAGAGCGACCAGGGAGAGAGCTGGAGACACAGAGGGCTGAGGACTTGGAGGGAAGCAGCAGAGGGACCAGGGAGAGAGCTGGAGACACAGAGGGCTGAGGACATGGAGGGCAGCAGCAGAGGGACCAGGGAGAGAGCTGGAGACACAGAAGGCTGAGGACGTGGAGGGAAGCAGCAGAGGGACCAGGGAGAGAGCTGGAGGCACAGAGGGCTGAGGACGTGGAGGGAAGCAGCAGAGGGACCAGGGAGAAAGCTGAAGACACAGAGGGCTGAGGACGTGGAGGGCAGCTGCGGTGTGTAGGAGCTGCGGCAGAGCTGATGGGGCTTTGTGCAGCAGAGGGACACAGAGGCGAGTGAGGCAGGGGGAAAAGACACTTGCGGCCGGAGAGGGGGGAACAGCGGCAAGTCAGGCAGGGGCAAGCAGAACAGAAAGAGACTCTGCGAGTGCTGTCGCTGGATATTTAAATTCGGTGGGGCATGCTCGCATTTGGCCACGCTTTCTACATGTGTGCAGGCAGAGCACGAGTGCTGACGTGGCAAAATGACATTACTGCTGCCGGGCGCTGGCATCTCTTGGCAGCAGGACGCTTTGAAGTGCGTGGCACCTGCACTGATCTGATTATATCGGTATCGGAGCCCAGTTCACTGCAGACAGCAGCCGCCGACACCAGGATACAGGATCTCTCTGATCCTAGCAGTCTGCAGCTATATACTACCATGGTAATTAACCATGTCGGCATGAGGCCACAGACAACAGATGGACATCTGTCCTAATTCTTTTGACACGCCCCGACTGTTCTTGAGAGATATATATAGATATATATATATATAGCTCAAAAAAATAAAGTGACCACTTTACGCAATGTGACTCCAAGTCAATCACACTCCAGTGAAATCAACCTGTCCAGTTCTGAAGCCACCCTGATTGTGAATCCCTTTCTCCTGCTGTTGTGCTGCTGTCGTCTCCGCGTAACGTGGGAAGTTCTGAATCGTTGTGCCTGTTCCAAAGGTTGTGAAATTCATATATGTGCACGGAAGAGCCGTCCTGATACATTAAGAATCAAAGCAGATCTCTCTTTATGACATACATTGGTCAGGGTTTTATAGGTTATTAGTATTCATGCATTGTAACGATCTAATTGTCTAAGCTTATCTCTAATGATGTGCTGGCATTAGCAGACGTTCATCTCATTGGCTAAAGGTGATTCTGTCTACACCCAACTGTGTTTCCTCCCCTTAGCTTTCATATATCCAACTGTCTTATGTTTTCTCTAAGTCCCTTACACAAAGGCATTCCTGAAGGCCCCCGTCACACAAAACACATGCACACTGGCTCAAACTCCATATTGGAAAGGAGAAGAGAATATATGTAGAATATCCACAATAGAGTCAGGATTGGTAAGTGTAAATCCTGCTGTCACAGAGCAGACAACAGGTAGAAATGATCAGCAATTAGCAAGACATTCCCTACAATGAAGTGGATCAGCAGGGGGTGACCACAGACCATTTTTCTGTTCTCATCCTATTTTCCGTTGTATTGGTTAGTTTTGCATTTTGTCATTGCTCTCACCCCTAGAGATACTGTACAGTAACATGAGGTGGTGTCTACATCCCAAGTTGGTCAGGAAGTGAAGGTAGATATAGAGTAATATTCAATCAAAGCAACACTAAGTCCAGAGTCTAAGGTGCTCTATCAGTGTAAAGGGAAGAGTCCCATGAGATATATACACTGCTCACAAAAAGTTAAGGGTACACTAAAATACCACATCCTAGATATCCCTTAATGAAATATTTCAGCTGCAAATCTTTCTTCATTACATAGTGGAATGCGCTGAGAACAATAAGACATCAAAATAATCAATGTAAGTCAATATTGATATCCCATGTGTTAAGGCTAGCGGAACGCACCGAGTAAATAGAGATGTTTTTATTGATATTGGTGCGTTCGCAGCCCGGGGTCCACCGTGCAGGAGTACCTGCTGCTAGCAAACTGTGGCACTATATGGCGGTATGGACTAACTCAGTTAATTCACCGAGTAGCCGTGAAAGCAAAGCACTGTGCCCTGTTAGACTTCACAGAGGCACAGGCTAACTGCCCAAACAGAGAGCAGTCAGTGGTCACGCGTGCACACAAAACTCCTCGCCGGAGGTGCCAGCATTCTAGGGGCTTATTTCAGCCAGGTCCCTGAATACATACAAACACAAACTCCTCGCCGGAGGTGCCAGCATTCTAGGGGCTTATTTCAGCCGAGTCCCTGAACACACTCTCACGTGACAACACTGGCGCAAAGCACATAACAAAGAACAATACTAGCGCATGGTCGTGTGGCCATGCTAGCCTTAAATAGTTGCAGCACGTACAGAACCTTCCTAGAAGGACCAATGAGAGACTGCCACAGAGCGTGAGCACCTACAGGACCTTCCTGAAGGACCAATGGCCTTAGCTGCATTATCTGATCATGTGACCCTCGATCTCCACTGAGAGATCCTACTCAGGGCATGCTCAGAACGAGAAAAGCAGGACTTAGTCCCAGAAGCGTCTGCTCGCTGCTGCCCAGCACTGACTTCAATGGCAGAAGCAGGAAAGGCAGCAGTAACTCTTTGTACAGAGTCAGACTGAGCGAGATGCTGGGACCGACGTCTCCGCTGAGCAGGCTCCACTGCGGCAGGAGAAGAATGGGGGAACGCAGCGGAGATGGCCCGAGATTCCCCCTGTGCAGAGGCGGGAACTCGACCCCCAACACCATGGAGGTCTGGATTTAAAATGATACTCAAAATCAAAGTGAAAATGAAATTACTGGCTCATCCAACTTCAGTGGAAATACCTTAAAACAAGGAAATGACGCTCAGTAGTGTGTGTGGCCTCCATGTGCCTGTATGACTTCACTACAATGTCTGGGCATGTTTCTGATGAAGCAGCAGATGTTCTCCTAAGGCATCTCTTCCCAGACCTGGATTAAAGCTTCAGTCAACTCTTGGACAGTCTGTGGCGCAATGTTGCCGTGGCGTTGGTGGATGGAACAAGACATGATATCCCAGATGTGCTTAATTTGGATTCAGGTATCCGTAACGGGCAGGCTAGTCCATAGCATCATGCAGGAACTGCTGACACACTCCAGCCACATGAGGTCTGGCATTGTCCTGGATCAGAAGGAACCCAGGGCCGACAGCACCAGCATATGGTCTCACAATGGGTCTGAAGATATCATCCTGGTGCTAATCGCAGTCAGGGTACCTGTGGCCAGCACATTGGGGGCTGTGCGGCCCTCCAAAGAAAAGCCACCCCACACCATTACTGACCCACTGCCAAACCTGCATTCCTTGTGTCAACATTGCCACATACAGAGTATATATTTTAGTGCATTGGTGTACCACACGGCCAATCCCTGATTGAAGGCTGGCTGTTTCATTTGGTATTGCCCCTGAGCAGTTGCCATTTTACTTGGGTCCACTGCACCCTGGTAGTGCAATTATATTGAGACCCATTTAGACAGGTAAGCCTCTCTGCCTGTTTTGGTTTTTTTTTCCTTGAATACTATAAGCACAACACCCACTTGTGGACATCAAGCCCTCATACCACCCTCATGGAGTCGGTTTCTGA
Organism: Ranitomeya variabilis; assembly: GCF_051348905.1. Classification (NCBI taxonomy): domain Eukaryota; kingdom Metazoa; phylum Chordata; class Amphibia; order Anura; family Dendrobatidae; genus Ranitomeya; species Ranitomeya variabilis. The sequence continues at coordinate 1,113,030,033 of NC_135233.1, read as the reverse complement.
GAGTTTGAGCAGACGCATGATGTTAGCAGCCTGCTGGAGGTTATTTTGCAGGGCTCTTTCACTACTCGTGTTCCTCCTTGCACTAAGGAGGAGGTGAGTGGTCCTGCTGCTGGGTTGTTGCCCTCCTACGGACCCCTCCACGTCTCCTGGTGTACTGCCCTGTCTCCTAGTATCTGCTCCTTGTTCTGGACACTGTGCTGCCAGACACAGCAACACGTCTTGCCACAGCTCGCATTGATGGGCCATCCTCGATTAGCTGCACTACCTGGCAGCTTCTGTGGGTTGTAGAAATCAAAAGAAACCGAAACAGCTAAAAACTATGAGAACAGAGAAATGGTCTGTGGTCACTCCCTGCAGAACTCCTTTATAGGGGTTGTTTTGCTAAATGCTTATCATTTCCACCTATTGTCTGTTCCATTTGCAAAGAGCAATAAATTCCGGCAATCCCAACGCATTGTTACCTCTTTATATATCACTGGTGAGGCCACATCTAGATTATGGGATCCAGTTTTTGGATCCTCATTTTAAATAGGATATTCAAAAGTTAGTTAGTTTAAAGGTGTCAACTAGATTATTACATGGGATGGAGACCTCTCCTATATAACACGGGATGGAGGCCTCTCCTTTATTACACAGGACGGAGGCCTTTTCTATTTTACATGAGATGGAAGCCTCTCCTATATTACACGGGATGGAGGCCTCTCCTATATTACACGGGGTGGAGGCCTCTCCTATATTACACGGGATGGAGGCCTCTCCTATATTACACAGGATGGAAGCCTCTCCTATATAACACGGGATGGAGGCCTCTCCTATATTACACGGGATGGAGGCCTCTCCTATATTACCCGGGATGGAGGCCTCTCCTATATTACACGGGATGGAGGCCTCTCCTTTATTACACGGGATGGAGGCCTCTCCTATACAACACGGGATGGAGTCCTCTCCTATATTACACAGGACGGAGGCCTTTTCTATTTTACATGAGATGGAAGCCTCTCCTATATTACACGGGATGGAGGCCTCCTATATTACACGGGGTGGAGGCCTCTCCTATATTACACGGGATGGAGGCCTCTCCTATATTACACAGGATGGAGGCCTCTCCTATATTACACAGGACGGAGGCCTCTCATATATTATACGGGACGGAGGCCTCTCCTATACTACACAGGATGGAGGCCTCTCATATATTACACAGGATGGAAGCCTCTCCTACATTACACGGGATGGAGACCTCTCCTACATTACACGGGATGGAGACCTCTCCTATATTACACGGGATGGAGACCTCTCCTATATTACACGGGACGGAGGCCTTTTCTATTTTACATGAGATGGAAGCCTCTCCTATATTACACGGGATGGAGGCCTCTCCTATATTACACGGGATGGAGGCCTCTCCTATCTTACACGGGACGGAGGCCTCTCCTATCTTACACGGGACGGAGGCCTCTCCTATATTACACGGGACGGAGGCCTCTCCTATATTACACGGGACGGAGGCCTCTCCTATATTACACGGGACGGAGGCCTCTCCTATATTACACGGGACGGAGGCCTCTCCTATATTACACGGGACGGAGGCCTCTCCTATATTACACGGGACGGAGGCCTCTCCTATATTACACGGGACGGAGGCCTCTCCTATATTACACGGGACGGAGGCCTCTCCTATATTAGACGGGACGGAGGCCTCTCCTATATTACACGGGACGGAGGCCTCGCCTATATTACACGGGATGGAGGCCTCTCCTATATTACACGGGATGGAGACCTCTATTTCAAGGGATCGAGGCCTCCTATATTACACGGGATGGAGGCCTCTCCTATATTACACGGGATGGAGACTTCTCTATTTCAAGGGATCGAGGCCTCTCATATGATGAGAGGTAGGAAAACTTGAGCTTGTTTAGCTTGGAAAAAAGACGTCTCAGAGGAGATCTCATTTATATGTATAATACATGTGTGGTCAGTACAGAGGACGGCACAGGACTTATTCCTTCTATAGACCATACAGAGGACCTGTGGGCACAGATTATGGGCGGAATAAAGGCGATTCCGGCAGATAAGTAGGAAAGGGTTCTTTACAGTTAGAGCAGTCAGACTGTGGAATGCCGACCACAAGAGTTAGTAATGGCCGACACTATAACAGCTTTATACAAGGGCCGGGTGATTTCCTCCAGACACAGAACATTGTGGGTTATAGATAATTAGTGACAACATGTACAATTGGTGGAGGAAGGGAGAACCTGATGGCCGGGGGCTTATTTCTACCTCTGTAATTATGTAACAGCAGGAGAAATGGATTCACAATCTGTGCTGCTTCTTAACGGGACAGGTTGATTCCACAGAAGTGTGGTTGACTTGGAGTTATATTGTGTTAAGGGTTTATTTATTTCAGCAGTGTATTCAAGATGAACATTTTCTTTATGATAAAGTTGATTTTTTTTTTCAATTACCGTGTATACTCGAGTATAAGCCGACCCCCTAATTTTGCCACAAAAAACTGGGAAAACTTAATGACTCGAGTATAAGCCTAGGGTGGGAAATGCAGCAGCTACTGGTAAATGTCAAAAATAAAAATAGATACCAATAAAAGTAAAATTAATTGAGACATCAGTAGTTTAAGTGTTTTTGAATATCCATATTGAATCAGGAGCCCCATATAATGCTCCATCCAGTTCATGATGGGCCCCATAAGATGCTCCGTACAAAATACGCTCCATATAATGCTCCATATTAAAATATGCCCCATATAATGCTCCATACAGTTCATTATGGCCCCATAAGATGCTCCATACAAAATACGCTCCATATAATGCTCCATATTAAAATATGCCCCATATAATGCTGCACAAAGGTTAATAATGGCCCCATGAGATGCTCCACACATTGTGGCCCCATGAGATGCTCCATACATTGTGGCCCCATGAGATGCTCCACACATTTGCCCCATTTGCTGTTGCTGAGATTAAAATAAAAAAAATCACGTACTCACCTCTCTTCGCTCAGGCCCCCGGCACCAGCGATAGTCACCTTCTTCGTTCTACGCGCCGCTCTGTCTTCCATCCTCTGCACTGACTGTTCAGGCAGAGGGCGGCGCACACTAATCGCGTCATCACGCCCTCTGACCTGAACAGTCACAGCCAGCGGACGGAAGACAGCAGCGCGCAGCGGTGGAACGAGGAAGGAACGAGGAAGGTGACTATCGCGCAATGCTCACCTCCCCTGATATAATCACCTCCCGGCGCAGTCCCTGGCACCGTCTCACTGTCAGATGGTGTCCGGGAGCCGGCGGCATCTTCCTGTGTTCAGCGGTCACGTACCGCTCATTACAGTAATGAATATGCATCCATATTCATTACTTTAATGAGCGGTACCACGTGACCGCTGAACACAGGAAGAGCTGCCTGGAGACCATGGGACATGCAGGGACCGCGCCAGGAGCAGGTGAGTATGTCACCGCGCCGCTCCCCCTCACCCACCGACCCCACGCCGACACTGACTCGAGTATAAGCCGAGAGGGTCACTTTCAGCCCAAAAAAAGTGGGCTGAAAATCTCGGCTTATACTCGAGTATATGCGGTACTTTTCAGCCCTTGAAATGAGGATTTGTAGAAAGATGGCAGTAATTCCTAAACGTTTCACAGGAGATTTTTTTCCTCCCCTTTAATTAAACCTAAATGTCTCCACTTCGATTACATCTCAGTTGTTTCACTTTACATCCAATCTAGCGGCCTGCAGAGCTGAAATCACGAGGATTCCTCACTGGCCAATGATTTCTGCACCTAACTGTATGTTTGTCAGGTTCCTGTCAGGTGTCAGGATGCCGCTGTCTATTTCTCCATGGAGGAGTGGGAGTACATGGAAGGACAGAAGGATCAGTACCAGGACGTCAGGATGAAAAATGACCCAACGAAGAGCGACCAGGACAAAAGCAACATGACTGCAAGAATATTACTCCTCGCCCTGGAGATAATCGACTTGTTAAAGGGAAAGGTGAGAGTCTCCCATGAGATCACTCTGATCTCTACTAATATAACAGGACTGATAAGATGGATAGAATCTGTGGTGATCGGCGTCTGTCACTGTACACAGGAGCACACGGTGGTGAAGAAGACGTCCGGTGACCGTGTGACCCCCTGTATGTCCGGAGGACGGAGCAAGATCCAGAGCCCCATCACTGAACCCCTGCACTCCCCGACACCTGAGAAGAAGGTCCTAGAACTGGCCAACAAGATCACTGAGCTGCTGACCGGAGAGGTGACTGCTGGGAGATTACACTGGGGGATTCTGGGTGATGAGCGGAGAGGAGACTGCTGGGAGATTATACTGGGGGATTCTGGGTGATGAGCGGAGAGGTGACTGCTGGGAGATTACACTGGGGGATTCCGGGTGATGGGAGGAGAGGAGACTGCTGGGAGATTACACTGGAGGATTCTGGGTGATGAGCGGAGAGGAGACTGCAGGGAGATTATACAGTATACACTGGAGGATTCTGGGTGAGGAGAGGAAACTGCTGGGAGAATATACAGTATACACTGGGGGATTCTGGGTGAGGAGAGGAAATTGCTGGGAGAATATACAGTATACACTGGAGGATTCTGGGTGACGAGTGGAGATGAGACTGCTGGGAGATTGTACAGTATACACTGGAGGATTCTGGGTGAGGAGAGGAAACTGCTGGGAGATTATACAGTATACACTGGAGGATTCTGGGTGATGAGAGGAGACTGCTGGGAGATTATACAGTGTACACTGGAGGATTCTGGGTGATGAGAGGAGACTGCTGGGAGATTATACAGTATACACTGGAGGATTCTGGGTAATGTCAGTCTCATTGGTTGTCAGGTTCTTCTCAGGTGTCAGGACGTCGCTCTCTATTTCTCCATGGAGGAGTGGGATTATATAGAAGGACACTGGGAGCAGTATAAGGACGTTGTGGTGGAGGAGCATGGGCCTCTTGTATCACCAGGTAAGAGGAGACTTCAGTTATTTCTGTGGTCGCCACTGGCAGATATAATACAGCCTCACTACTGTCCCAGGCCGTGCATAAATGTGTTTGCAATTGCCCGTTAGTATAATTATTATTTGGTTGGAACATGAATTCGCCCGTGTCTGAATGTATACTCATGATGATCATGGAAGCAAAGGAGGTTTACTTTGGGATGCTTGGCTGGAAGTCCAGCACTCTCTTTTGTGCTATCTCTTGTGACTGATGAGAACATCTCAGACATAGTTACTGGGGAAGCAAGAACCATTGGAGGATCCCATATTCTGCATCTTCTCTTCCCCCTGATAATTGGGGTATTTGCCCCTAATGTGCAATGGATTCCATAGCATTTCTTTTAGAGCTTTCAACCTGGATCAGAGGAGGGATATGGATGGACCTTTACATTTAAAGTTGGAATTGTAAAAAATCATGAAATCTGTTTTTATTTCTAACAGAAAATGCAAGTGATCGTCCTGGAAGAAAAGTTGTGTTATCTCTAGAATTTAATGTTAAAGATGAAGATATCATGTGTCAGTCCTCAGGAGAAATCCTCATTACCCCTAATGTACATCGAGAACATCTTGTTAAATATAAGAGAAGTCACACGAGAGAGAACCCGTATTCATGTTCAGAATGTGGTAAATGTTTTTCACAAAAATCTACCCTTGTTAATCATGAGAGAACTCACAAAGGAAAAAGGCCATTCTCATGTTCAGAATGTGGAAAATGTTTTATAAGTAAATCTAATTTTGTTAGACATGAGAGAATTCACACAGGAGAGAAGCCGTACGCATGTTCAGAATGTGGAAAAGGTTTTAATTTTAAATCAGATCTTGTTAACCATGAACGAATTCACACAGGAGAGAAGCCATATTTATGTTCAGAATGTGGGAAATGTTTTTCAGGCAAAAATCTTCTTACTAAACATAAGAGAATTCACACAGAAGAGAAGCCGTTTTCATGTTCAGAATGTGGAAAATGTTTTAAAGGTAAATCACATCTTGGTAAACATGAGAGAATTCACAAAGGAAAAAGGCAGTTTTCATGTTCAGAATGTGGGAAATGTTTTAATTTAAAATCATATCTTGTTGTACATCAGAGACTTCACACAGGAGAGAAGCCGTATTCATGTCCAGTATGCCAGAAACATTTTGCACATAAATCACATCTTATCACACATGAGAAAATTCACACAGGAGTAAAGCCGCATGCTTGTTCAGAATGTGGGAAATGTTTTCAAAGGAAATCGGCTCTTAACAAGCATAAAAGTGTTCACACAGGAGAGAAACTGTATTCATGTTCGGAATGTGGGAAATGGTATAATACAAAATCAGATGTTTTAGCTCATCAGATAACTCATACAGGAGTGAAGCCGTATTCATGTTCAGAATGTGGGAAATGTTTTGCAGCAAAATCAAGTCTTACTGTACATGAGAGAATTCACACAGGAGAGAGGCCTTATTCATGTTCTGTATGTCAGAAAGGTTTTATAGATAAATCACGTCTTATTTTACATGAGAGGGGTCACACAGGAGTGAAGCCGTATTCATGTTCAGAATGTGGGAAATGTTTTGCAGCAAAATCAAGTCTTACTGTACATGAGAGAATTCACACAGGAGAGAGGCCTTATTCATGTTCTGTATGTCAGAAAGGTTTTATAGATAAATCAAATCTTATTACTCATGTGAAAACTCACACAGAAGAAAAGCCGTATTCATGCTCAGAATGTGGAAAATGTTTTAATACTGAAGCCCTGCTAAGTTCTCATCAAAACGATCACACTGGAGAGAATCCAGTTACATGTAGCGAATGTGGGATCTGTTTTATATATGAATCAAGTCTTCTCAGACATATGAAAATTCATGCTCAGAGTGTGGAAACTGTTTCTTTAAACAAATCTTTTCAGGTTAAACACCAGAGAACTTACAGAGTAAAGAAGCCGTACTATGCTCAGAATGTAGAAAATGCTTTAATTCTGAAGCCCTGCTAAGGTGTCATCAAAGAGATCACACTGGAGAAAATGCATATACATGTAACAAATGTGGGATCTCTTTTATATATGAATCAAGTCTTCTCAGACATCAGAAAATTCATGTTCAGAGTGTGGACAATGTTTCTTTTAACGAATCCTTTCAGGTTAAACACCAGAGAAGTTACACAGTAGAGAAGCCGTACTCATGCTCCGAATGTGGAAAATGCTTTATTAGAAAAGACAAACTTCATAGTCATCAGTAGTGTTGAGCATTCCGATACCGCAAGTATCGGGTATCGGCCGATACTTGCGGTATCGGAATTCCGATACCGGGATTCCGATACTTGCCGCGTATCGGATACCGGAATCGGAAGTTCTAAGATTCAAAAAGCAGAAATTCAGCCAATGAGATTGATTCCAAGTGTGGGCACATCCTGTTTAGCATGGAGGGCATGAAACTACTGGCAAGGCTGTGATTGGCTGGTGTAATGATGTCATGATGCAGTTTAAAAGTCGCTGGCGCCATTTTGCGATCACTCTGCTGTGAATTCAGTTAGTGACAGGACGCTGTTTGCTGACTGAGGGACAGTTTAGAGATAGCGATTTGCTTCTTTGTGCTTTCCAAAGGCTAATTTAGCAACCGCTGTGTTCACCTACTATTCACCTTGCTTTTGCCTTGTAGCGCTGTTTTCACAGCGATCTGCAGGGTCTGTGTGTGTGTGTGTGTGAGTGCAGCCCAGTCTCCAGTCTGAGTGCAGCCACATAGGCCATCCATAGTTGGTTGTATTCAGTTCAGGGAGGGTGGTTCATTGCCTCATACTGTTCCTTTTTTTTTTTTTTTCCCAAGTAGTGTAGTCTGCTGCTAATTTATTCAAAAAAATCCTATTAGTGTCTTTCCACCCGTCTCCAGCTAATTTGTGGAAAAACACTACATAGGATAAAGTAGAGGAGGGTTTTTGGGCCTTGCAGCGCCGTTTACGGCCGTCTGCACGGTCTCCGTGTGACTGCAGCTCGCCCTGTAATCTGTGAGCAGCTGTAGCCTGGTTGTCTCCAGCTCAGGGTTTTTCACTGCGTCATACCGCCAAATCAATTTTCTTTTTTTTCAAAGTAGTGTAGTCTGCTGCTAATTAATTTTAAAAAATCCTATTAGTGTCTTTCCAGCCGTCTCCAGCTAATTTGTGGAAAAACACTACATAGGATAAAGTAGAGGAGGGTTTTTGGGCCTTGCAGCGCCGTTTACGGCTGTCTGCACGGTCTCCGTGTGACTGCAGCTCGCCCTGTAATCTGTGAGCAGCTGTAGCCTGGTTGTCTCCAGCTCAGGGTTTTTCACTGCGTCATACCGCCAAATCAATTTTCTTTTTTTTCAAAGTAGTGTAGTCTGCTGCTAATTAATTTAAAAAAATCCTATTAGTGTCTTTCCACCCGTCTCCAGCTAATTTGTGGAAAAACACTACATAGGATAAAGTAGAGGAGGGTTTTTGGGCCTTGCAGCGCCGTTTACGGCTGTCTGCACGGTCTCCGTGTGACTGCAGCTCGCCCTGTAATCTGTGAGCAGCTATAGCCTGGTTGTCTCCAGCTCAGGGTTTTTCACTGCGTCATACTGCCAAATCAATTTTCTTTTTTTTCAAAGTAGTGTAGTCTGCTGCTAATTAATTTAAAAAAATCCTATTAGTGTCTTTCCACCCGTCTCCAGCTAATTTGTGGAAAAACACTACATAGGATAAAGTAGAGGAGGGTTTTTGGGCCTTGCAGCGCCGTTTACGGCTGTCTGCACGGTCTCCGTGTGACTGCAGCTCGCCCTGTAATCTGTGAGCAGCTATAGCCTGGTTGTCTCCAGCTCAGGGTTTTTCACTGCGTCATACCGCCAAATCAATTTTCTTTTTTTTCCAAATAGTGTAGTCTGCTGCTAATTTATTCAAAAAAATCCTATTAGTGTCTTTCCACCCGTCTCCAGCTAATTTGTGGAAAAACACTACATAGGATAAAGTAGAGGAGGGTTTTTGGGCCTTGTAGCGCCGTTTACGTCTGTCTGCACGGTCTCCGTGTGACTGCAGCTCTATCTGTTGTCAGTTCAGCCCCCAAAAAATAAATAAATAATAAAGTTCACCAAACACACCAGTTACACCACTTTACATTTCTGTAGGCCACATTAGCTCATATTAAAGTCTAGTCCACACTTTAGATAATTAGTGCTTCTTATACCTGTTAGGAGGAGTTGCTCAGGAATAAGCACACAAATCCGTTAGTACTTTTCTGCTTATCTTTATCAGTCAACCAAGATGAAGAAGGCAGTGAGTAAGGCACGTGGGCGTGGGCGCGGAGCAGGGAGGGGACGTGGGGATTCTGTGCCTGCTGCGGGCACCGGTGACTCATCAGCACCCACTTTCACCAGGCAACAGTCGTTCATGCGAAGCTTTGTGTCCGAGCGCCGTACACCGCTGCTGCGTGAAGAACAAATTGAAGCTGTTGTCGGATGGATGGCAGCTAATGCATCAACTTCCATTAGTGCCACATCCTCTCAGACACAGAGCACTGGAGAGCAGCCATCTGTCTCTTCACCACCTGCCAAATTGCCCAGGCAGACAGAGAGCCCAGGACAGGAGCCGTCTCTACTTCTGTTCTCTGAATCTCTTCGCTTGGAAACAGGGGGCCAGCCAAGCAGCATTGGAGAAATGGAAGAAGAGGCAGGGTGCAGTGATGCCCAACAGCTTTTTCTGTCTTCCTCTGAAGAGGCGGGTGGGCCAGTGGCTCCGGTCACCACATCGCAGGCCGCATCAGCTGATGATGACACTCAGGTGCCACTTACTGGTGCGTGCTCTGCTGCTGAGACTACCCAGGAGGAGCAGTTGGGGGCAGAGGGTAGTGTAGATGATGAGGTCCTCGACCCATCTTGGCGTGAGGGACAGGAAGGTGGTGGGAGCAGCTCTGAGGAAGAGATTCCCCGTACGGCCCAAAGAGGGAGAGGGAGAGGGAGGGGGAAGACTGCGGATCCTGCAGCCTCCGCTTTGGCACCCGTTAGGAGCATGTCTCTTCCAAAAGCCAAAAAGGGCGCTCCCAAGACTTGCAGTGCCTGGTCCTTTTTTGACACAGTTGCAGATGACATTTGCTATGTCAGATGCAACGTGTGTCATCAAAAAGTCAAAAGAGGGAAAAATGTCAGCAACCTCAATACCTCCAACATGTGGAAACATGTGCGCAACAGGCACCCGGCGGAGTTAGAAAAACACACTGAAGAGGTAGGCCAACCAACAGCGGCAGCTACCACCTCTTCAGCTCGTGTTGCCTCTTCCTCTACCTCACACGCAGCTGGTTCGGCGTCCTCCCAGGATCGCCGTGGAAGAACCTCTGCCCCTGTTGTCCAGAGACCCGCTGTAATTCCACCCGCAGCGCCACTTTCCCAGTCATCCACACACTCCCAGCCCAGTCTACAGCCATCGGTAGTACAGGCATGGGAGAAAAGGCGGCCTTTCTCGTCAAACCACCCACGAGCACAGGCTCTGACTGCAGGCATTGCCAAACTTCTGTCACTGGAAATGCTGTCATTCAGGCTGGTGGAGACTGACAGCTTCCGTGACTTGATGTCATTGGCAGTCCCACAGTACAATGTGCCCAGCCGCTTTTACTTCAGCAGGCAAGCCGTCCCTGCCCTGCAGAAGCATGTGGAGGGACACATAAAACACGCGCTACTGAACGCCGTCAGTAGCAAGGTCCACCTCACCACCGATGCGTGGACCAGTCAACATGGACAGGGGCGATACCTTTCCCTCACTGCCCATTGGGTTAATGTCGTTGAGCCGGGTACAGACCGTGCGAGTGGCGCAGGACGTGTCCTGCCCACTCCAAGGATTGCAGGAATCCATTCTGTACGCATTGACTCCTCCTCTTACACCAGTTCCTCAGAATCATCGCTGCAGGAGCCGTCACAGTCCACCTCCACATGGACCCGTGATGAACGTGTACCTGTTACGACCGACATGAGCACAGCCGTGGCCAAACGTCAACAGGCCGTCTTGAAATTAATTTTCTTGGGGAATCGTAGCCACACAGCGCAGGAGCTCTGGAATGCCATCAAGCAGGAGAGCGATGTGTGGTTTGTGCCAGCGAATCTCCAGCCAGGCATGGTAGTGTGTGATAATGGCCGAAATCTGGTGGCAGCTCTGGGCCTCGGCAACCTCACTCACATCCCATGTCTGGCACATGTGCTCAATTTGGTCGTGCAGAGCTTTTTGAGGGACTATCCGGATCTTGATGCACTGCTGCACAAGGTCCGCCTAGAGTGTGCTCACTTGCGGCGTTCCAGCACGGCAAAAGCGCGCATTGCGGCTCTGCAGCGCCGACACCGCCTGCCGGAACATCGCATCATATGTGACCTACCTACCAGGTGGAATTCCACGTTACATATGTTGGAGCGGTTGTGTGAGCAGCAGCAAGCTGTAATGGAGTACCAGCTGCTTCAGGCGCAAAAAAGTCGCAGTCAGCGCCGTACAGACTTCACAACCACAGAGTGGGCCACTATGAATGACGTCTGCCAGGTTTTGCGTCCCTTTGATTATTCCACGCGGATGGCGAGTGCAGATGATGCACTAGTCAGCATGACTGTCCCCCTTATCTGCCTGCTTGAAAAATCACTGCAAGCGCTAAGGGATGATGTTGTGGAAGAGGTGGAGGATGAGGATTCACCATTTCCATCATCTTCTGGACAGTCAGCGCCACGTGGTTCCTCACAAACGCGTAGGCAGGGGACCGTTTGTGAGGAGGATGAGGAGGAGTCAATGGAGGAGGAAGACATCCGTCCAGAGGAGGGAGTTACACAATTGTCCAGTAGTCAGTGTGTACAGCGAGGGTGGGGTGATGACGAGCGGGCAGAGATCACGCCTCCAGCAGGGGACAGCGTTTCTTGGGCAGTTGGCAGTCTGCAGCACATGGTGGATTACATGCTGCAGTGCCTGAGAAACGACCGCCGCATCGCCCACATTCTCAACATGTCTGATTATTGGGTGTTCACCCTCCTCGATCCTCGCTACCGGGACAACGTAGAAAGCCTCATCACACCGTTGAACCGGGAGCGAAAAATGCGGGAGTACCAAGACACACTGGTCAATTCCATCATCTTCTCCATTCCAACTGAGAGAAGTGCTGCTAGTGCATTCCAAAGCAGCTCAGTGCGTCCAGGCCGTGGTGGAGGCTCTGCACAAAGAGGGAGCAGAAGCAGTGCCTCTGCCCAAGGCAAGACCAGTATGGCCGAACTGTGGCACAGTTTTCTGTGCCCGCCACAAAAGTCTACACCATCACAGACGGCTCCAGTCAGCAGGAGGCAACGGTTCCGTCAGATGGTGACAGACTACATGTCTTGCCCTCTTGCTGTACTCCCAGACGGCTCTTCCCCTTTCAAGTTTTAGGTCTCAAAGCTGGATACATGGCCAGAGCTAAGCCAGTATGCATTGGAGGTGCTGTCTTGCCCTGCGGCCAGTGTATTATCGGAACGTGTCTTTAGTGCTGCAGGTGGTGTACTAACTGACCGTCGCATGCGACTATCCTCCGATAACGTTGACCGGCTTACTTTCCTGAAAATGAACAAGGCCTGGATCTCGCCGGAATTTGCCACTCCTCCTCCTGATTGAATAATTAGGTCACTGTATACGTTATCCAGGTCTCCTGTTGTGTTCATCTTTCTACCACCTGAACTTAAATTCCTGGGCTCCAACACCGCCAGTTGAGGCTCAGACGTGCCGTCTGCACAGTCAAAACATACGACCCAGTGTTATTGGGTTTCAGTAACGTCAGCTGATCCCCAGCTGTGTAGCCGGCAATGTGTCATGCGACCGCCACGCTGACACAACAACTGAAATGTAAGGGAATCTGTCCCCCCCCCCCCAAGGCGTTTGTTACTGAAAGAGCCACCTTGTGCAGCAGTAATGCTGCCCAAGGAAAAGGTAGCTATTTTTGTTTAGCTCCTTGCACACGCAGAACTTAACACTTATAAAATGTGTCCACTGATACCGTAAAACCGTCCCGGAGGTGGGACTTTCCTTCGTAATGTGACGCAGCCCAGCCGTCATTCCTACCCCCCCGGCGCCGCGCACCGGCTCCTCAGCGTTGTTTTATTCCGTCCAGGAGCCTGCGCTGTTATGTTATCCCGTGGCCAGGCACACTTAGCGCTGCCCGTCTTCTGGCATCATTTGGTGTCTGGATGGCTGCGCCTGTGCGGCCGCGCTGGCAGAGAGCCCGCCTCGCAGTGTCTTCTGATTTAATCCCACTGGGGGCCTGGGATCCATGGACATGCGCAGTGCATATCTGAACCTCCACCTCTCACTCATTTCCCTATGGCTTCTTCAGACTGTTCGGTGTCAGCTGGTCCCTAACAGCATGCCACGGCCGTGACACCGCACAGTCTGAAGAAGCCATAGGGAGATGAGTGAGAGGTGGAGGTTCAGATATGCACTGCGCATGTCCATGGATCCCAGGCCCCCAGTGGGATTAAATCAGAAGACACTGCGAGGCGGGCTCTCTGCCAGCGCGGCCGCACAGGCGCAGCCATCCAGACACCAAATGATGCCAGAAGACGGGCAGCGCTAAGTGTGCCTGGCCACGGGATAACATAACAGCGCAGGCTCCTGGACGGAATAAAACAACGCTGAGGAGCCGGTGCGCGGCGCCGGGGGGGTAGGAATGATGGCTGGGCTGCGTCACATTACGAAGGAAAGTCCCACCTCCGGGACGGTTTTACGGTTGCAGGGGACACATTTTATAAGTGTTTAGTTCTGTGTTTGCAAGGAGCATGATGAAAAGAGCCACCTTTTCCTTTTGCATCTTTTGTGCTGCACAAGCTGGCTCTTTCAGCTACAAACGCCTTGGGGGGGGGTTAAAGGTTCCCTTTCGACTTTCTCAGGCTTCGGCCTACATTGTGTTCCTCTGCTTTTCCACCTGTCCCTGGGCTCCAACACCGCTAGTTGTTGCCTGGTAGTGCTGTACGCACAGTCCCAACAGTCGCTCCTCTGTTATTGGGGTTCAGTAACGTCAGCTGTTCCCCTGCTGTGTGTGTGGCAATCCCTCCTACCTCCTCCAACCTCCTCCTCCTCCACCTGTCCCTGGGCTCCAACACCGCCAGTTGCCGTCCAGAAGTGCTGTACGCACAGTCAACAGTCCCTCCTCTGTTATTGGGGTTCAGTAACGTCAGCTGTTCCCCTGCTGTGTGTGTGGCAATCCCTCCTACCTCCTCCTACCTCCTCCATCCTCCTCCACCTGTCCCTGGGCTCCAACACCGCCAGTTGCCGTCCAGAAGTGCTGTACGCACAGTCAACAGTCCCTCCTCTGTTATTGGGGTTCAGTAACGTCAGCTGTTCCCCTGCTGTGTGTGTGGCAATCCCTCCTACCTCCTCCAACCTCCTCCTCCTCCACCTGTCCCTGGGCTCCAACACCGCCAGTTGCCGTCCAGAAGTGCTGTACGCACAGTCAACAGTCCCTCCTCTGTTATTGGGGTTCAGTAACGTCAGCTGTTCCCCTGCTGTGTGTGTGGCAATCCCTCCTACCTCCTCCAACCTCCTCCTCCTCCACCTGTCCCTGGGCTCCAACACCGCCAGTTGCCGTCCAGAAGTGCTGTACGCACAGTCAACAGTCGCTCCTCTGTTATTGGGGTTCAGTAACGTCAGCTGTTCCCCTGCTGTGTGTGTGGCAATCCCTCCTACCTCCTCCTACCTCCTCCTCCTCCACCTGTCCCTGGGCTCCAACACCGCCAGTTGCCGTCCAGAAGTGCTGTACGCACAGTCAACAGTCCCTCCTCTGTTATTGGGGTTCAGTAACGTCAGCTGTTCCCCTGCTGTGTGTGTGGCAATCCCTCCTACCTCCTCCTACCTCCTCCAACCTCCTCCTCCTCCACCTGTCCCTGGGCTCCAACACCGCCAGTTGCCGTCCAGAAGTGCTGTACGCACAGTCAACAGTCCCTCCTCTGTTATTGGGGTTCAGTAACGTCAGCTGTTCCCCTGCTGTGTGTGTGGCAATCCCTCCTACCTCCTCCTACCTCCTCCAACCTCCTCCTCCTCCACCTGTCCCTGGGCTCCAACACCGCCAGTTGCCGTCCAGAAGTGCTGTACGCACAGTCAACAGTCGCTCCTCTGTTATTGGGGTTCAGTAACGTCAGCTGTTCCCCTGCTGTGTGTGTGGCAATCCCTCCTACCTCCTCCTACCTCCTCCTCCTCCACCTGTCCCTGGGCTCCAACACCGCCAGTTGCCGTCCAGAAGTGCTGTACGCACAGTCAACAGTCCCTCCTCTGTTATTGGGGTTCAGTAACGTCAGCTGTTCCCCTGCTGTGTGTGTGGCAATCCCTCCTACCTCCTCCTACCTCCTCCTCCTCCACCTGTCCCTGGGCTCCAACACCGCCAGTTGCCGTCCAGAAGTGCTGTACGCACAGTCAACAGTCCCTCCTCTGTTATTGGGGTTCAGTAACGTCAGCTGTTCCCCTGCTGTGTGTGTGGCAATCCCTCCTACCTCCTCCTACCTCCTCCAACCTCCTCCTCCTCCACCTGTCCCTGGGCTCCAACACCGCCAGTTGCCGTCCAGAAGTGCTGTACGCACAGTCAACAGTCCCTCCTCTGTTATTGGGGTTCAGTAACGTCAGCTGTTCCCCTGCTGTGTGTGTGGCAATCCCTCCTACCTCCTCCTACCTCCTCCAACCTCCTCCTCCTCCACCTGTCCCTGGGCTCCAACACCGCCAGTTGCCGTCCAGAAGTGCTGTACGCACAGTCAACAGTCGCTCCTCTGTTATTGGGGTTCAGTAACGTCAGCTGTTCCCCTGCTGTGTGTGTGGCAATCCCTCCTACCTCCTCCTCCTCCACCTGTCCCTGGGCTCCAACACCGCCAGTTGCCGTCCAGAAGTGCTGTACGCACAGTCAACAGTCCCTCCTCTGTTATTGGGGTTCAGTAACGTCAGCTGTTCCCCTGCTGTGTGTGTGGCAATCCCTCCTACCTCCTCCTACCTCCTCCAACCTCCTCCTCCTCCACCTGTCCCTGGGCTCCAACACCGCCAGTTGCCGTCCAGAAGTGCTGTACGCACAGTCAACAGTCCCTCCTCTGTTATTGGGGTTCAGTAACGTCAGCTGTTCCCCTGCTGTGTGTGTGGCAATCCCTCCTACCTCCTCCAACCTCCTCCTCCTCCACCTGTCCCTGGGCTCCAACACCGCCAGTTGCCGTCCAGAAGTGCTGTACGCACAGTCAACAGTCGCTCCTCTGTTATTGGGGTTCAGTAACGTCAGCTGTTCCCCTGCTGTGTGTGTGGCAATCCCTCCTACCTCCTCCTACCTCCTCCAACCTCCTCCTCCACGTGTCCCTGGGCTCCAACACCGCTAGTTGCCGTCCAGAAGTGCTGTACGCACAGAGCCAAACACCTCGCCAATGTGTTAGTGGGGTTCAGCACCGCCAGCTGTTCCCCTGCTGTGTATACGGCAACGTGTACTGCGACCGCCACGCAGACACAACAAGTTAAATGTAAGGGAACCTGACCCCCCCCAGGCGTTTGTTACTGAAGGAGCCACCTTGTGCAGCAGTAATGATGATGCAAAGGGAAAAAGTGCCTCTTTTCGTGATGCCCCTTGCACATGCTGAACCAAACACTTATGAAATGTGTCCCCACACAGCGTTACACCGTCCGGTAGGTGGAACTTTCCTTTGTCGTGTGACGCAGCACAGCCATCATTTTTACCCCCTTGGCGCCGTGCGCCCCCTCCTCAGCGTTGTTTGAATCTGTCCCGGAGCCTGCGCTGTTAGGTTAGCCCTTGGCCATGCACACATGTTGCGCTGCCCGTCTTCTGACCTCATTTGGTGTCAGGCTGGCTGCGCCTGTGCGGGTGCGCTGGCCGAGATCCCGCCTCGCAGTGTCGTCTAATGTAATCCCACCGCGGGCCTGTGATCCGTGCCCGTGCGCAGTGCATATCCTCTCCTCTCACTCCCCTCCCTACGGCTTCTTCAGACTGTGCGATGTCAGCTGGTCCCTAATAGCATGCCACGGCCGTGACACCGCACAGTCTGAAAAAGCCGTAGGGAGGGGAGTGAGAGGAGAGGATATGCACTGCGCACGGGCACGGATCACAGGCCCGCGGTGGGATTACATGAGACGACACTGCGAGGCGGGATCTCGGCCAGCGCACCCGCACAGGCGCAGCCAGCCTGACACCAAATGAGGTCAGAAGACGGGCAGCGCAACATGTGTGCATAGCCATGGGCTAACCTAACAGCGCAGGCTCCGGGACAGATTCAAACAACGCTGAGGAGGGGGCGAACGGCGACAAGGGGGTAAAAATGATGGCTGTGCTGCGTCACACGACAAAGGAAAGTTCCACCTACCGGACGGTTTAACGCTGTGTGGGGACACATTTCATAAATGTTAGGTTCCGCATGTACAAGGACCATAATTAAAAGAGCTAAGTTTACCTTTTCCAGCATTAGTGCTGTACACAATGGCTCTTTCAGCTACAAACGCCTGGGGGGGGGGGGGTTAAAGGTTTCCTTTCAACTTGCTCGAGTGCAGGCTTCGGCCTACACTCCGCTCCCCCTGCTCCTCCTGCTGACCCTGGGCTCTAACACCGCCAGTTTTTGCCCAGATGTGCTAGCTGCACAGAGAAAAACACCAGCCAATGTGTCAGTGGGGTCCAGCACCGCCAGCTGTTCCCCTGCTGTGTAGCCGGCAACGTGTCCTGCGACCGCCACGCAGACACAAGAACTGAAATTGAAGGGAACCTGTCCCCCCTCCCCCAGGTGTTTCTATGTTTTACAGCTACCTTGAACAGCAGTAATGCTGCATGTGTTCAAGGTGGCTCAGAAACTTATTCTCCTTGCCCATGTTGAAGTGAACACGTCTAAAATGTGTCCTCTGTGACCATTAAAACATCCCTCAGGTGTGATTTGACTTTGTATTGACACACGCAACAAGCTCCTTGGTAACGCTGCCCGTCTTCTGACATCATTGTTTGGCTGGCTGCGCTTCTGCGGCCGCCCTGACCCACACAACAGCCCTCGTTGTCTTATTTAATGGGACTGCGAGGGTGTGATTGATGGGCAGGATCAGTGCATCAGTTCGCCTGTCCCTCCTCTCCTTCCGCCTTCTTCGGACTGTGCGGCTTCATGGCCGTGGCATGCGATAAGGGATCAGCTGACGCCACATAGTCTGAAGCAGGTGTAAGAACCCAAGCGAGAGGCGAACATATGTACTGCGCCAGGCCATGAATCCAAGCCCCGCAGTGTTTAAACTATGTCAATACACTGCGGGGCTGTGATTCATGGGCATCGCGAACCGCACCGGCCAACATTAAATGATGCCAGAAGATGGGCAGCGCTAACGGCGCTAGGCCAGGGGATAACACGACAGCGCAGACTCCTGTACAGCAAATAACAACGCTCAGGAGGCTGCACCCAGCACCAAGGTGGGATTCTTGACATCTGTGCTGCGTCTCATTACAAAGGGAACTCTCGCCTCCATTACACAGTTTGACTGTATAAAGGGCTAAATGTTATACGTGTTCCATTCAGCGTGTGCAAGGAGAAAAATTACAAGAGCAACCTTTGACTTGCGCAGCACTGCTGCTGCATAAGCTGTGGCTCTTCTACTTTGTAACCCCTGAGGGGGGGTTAAAGGTGACTTTTGAAATCGGTTCAATTAGGCTTCGGCCTACACTCTGCTCCACCTGCAGAGCCCGGGCTCCAACAACGCTAGTTGCTGTCCGGAAGTGCTGGCTGCACAGAGCCAAACACCTCGCCAATGTGTCAGGGGGGTCCAGCACCGCCAGCTGTTCCCCTGCTGTGTAGCCGGCAACGTGTCCTGCAAAAGCCACGCAGACACAACACACCCAAAGCTGCCGCCAGTGCAGGCTTCGGCCTACACTCCCCTCCCCCTGCTCCTCCTCCTCCTGCTCCTCCTCCTGCTGTCCCTGGGCTCTAACACACCGCCAGTTTTTGCCCAGATGTGCTAGCTGCACAGAGAAAAACACCAGCCAATGTGTCAGTGGGGTCCAGCACCGCCAGCTGTTCCCCTGCTGTGCAGCCGGCAACGTGTCCTGCAAAAGCCACGCAGACACAAGAACTGAAATTGAAGGGAACCTGTCCCCCCTCCCCCAGGCGTTTTTACGTTATCCAGCCACCTTGTACAGCAGTAATGCTGCATGTGTGCAAGGTGGCTCAGAAACGTATTCTCCTCGCACATGTGGAACTGAAAACACGTCCGCAATGTGTCCTCTGTGTGACCATTTAACCGTCCCGGTGGTGTGACTTTCCTTTGTAATGACACGCTGCAACCCCCTTGGTAGCGCTGCCCGTCTTCTGGCATCATTGTTTGGCTGGCTGCGCCTCTGCGGCCGCCCTGACCCGCACAACGCCCCTCGGTGTCTTATTTATTGGGACTGCGAGGGTGTGATTGATGGGCAGGATCAGTGCATCAGTTCGCCTGTCCCTCCTCTCCTTCCGCCTTCTTCGGACTGTGCGGCTTCATGGCCGTGGCATGCGATAAGGGATCAGATGACGCCGCACAGTCTGAAGCGGGTGTAAGGACCCGAGTGTGAGAGGCGAACATATGTGCTGCGCCAGGCCCTGAATCCCAGCCCCGCAGTGTTTTAACAATGTTAAGACACTGCGGGGCTGGGATTCATGGTCATCGCGAACCGCACCGGCCGACATTACATGATGCCAGAAGATGGGCAGCGCTAACGGCGCTAGGCCAGGGGATAACACGACAGCGCAGACTCCTGTACAGCAAATAACAACGCTCGGGAGGCTGCACCCAGCACCAAGGTGGGATTCTTGACACCTGTGCTGCGTCTCATTACAAAGGGAACTCTCGCCTCCATTACACAGTTTGACTGTATAAAGGGCTAAATGTTATACGGGTTTCATTCAGCGTGTGCAAGGAGCGAAATTAAAAGAGCAACCTTTGACTTGTGCAGCACTACTGCTGCATAAGCTGTGGCTCTTCTACTTTGTAACCCCTGAGGGGGGGTTAAAGGTGACTTTTGAAATCGGTTCAATTAGGCTTCGGCCTACACTCTGCTCCACCTGCAGAGCCCGGGCTCCAACAACGCTAGTTGCTGTCCGGAAGTGCTGGCTGCACAGAGCCAAACACCTCGCCAATGTGTCAGTGGGGTCCAGCACCGCCAGCTGTTCCCCTGCTGTGTAGCCGGCAACGTGTCCTGCAAAAGCCACGCAGACACAACACACCCAAAGCTGCCGCCTGTGCAGGCTTCGGCCTACACTCCCCTCCCCCTGCTCCTCCTCCTCCTGCTCCTCCTCCTGCTGTCCCTGGGCTCTAACACACCGCCAGTTTTTGCCCAGATGTGCTAGCTGCACAGAGAAAAACACCAGCCAATGTGTCAGTGGGGTCCAGCACCGCCAGCTGTTCCCCTGCTGTGTAGCCGGCAACGTGTCCTGCAAAAGCCACGCAGACACAACACACCCAAAGCTGCCGCCTGTGCAGGCTTCGGCCTACACTCCCCTCCCCCTGCTCCTCCTCCTCCTGCTCCTCCTCCTGCTGTCCCTGGGCTCTAACACACCGCCAGTTTTTGCCCAGATGTGCTAGCTGCACAGAGAAAAACACCAGCCAATGTGTCAGTGGGGTCCAGCACCGCCAGCTGTTCCCCTGCTGTGCAGCCGGCAACGTGTCCTGCAAAAGCCACGCAGACACAAGAACTGAAATTGAAGGGAACCTGTCCCCCCTCCCCCAGGCGTTTTTACGTTATCCAGCCACCTTGTACAGCGGTAATGCTGCATGTGTGCAAGGTGGCTCAGAAACGTATTCTCCTCGCACATGTGGAACTGAAAACACGTCCGCAATGTGTCCTCTGTGTGACCATTTAACCGTCCCGGTGGTGTGACTTTCCTTTGTAATGACACGCTGCAACCCCCTTGGTAGCGCTGCCCGTCTTCTGGCATCATTGTTTGGCTGGCTGCGCCTCTGCGGCCGCCCTGACCCACACAACGCCCCTCGGTGTCTTATTTATTGGGACTGCGAGGGTGTGATTGATGGGCAGGATCAGTGCATCAGTTCGCCTGTCCCTCCTCTCCTTCCGCCTTCTTCGGACTGTGCGGCTTCATGGCCGTGGCATGCGATAAGGGATCAGATGACGCCGCACAGTCTGAAGCGGGTGTAAGGACCCGAGTGTGAGAGGCGAACATATGTGCTGCGCCAGGCCCTGAATCCCAGCCCCGCAGTGTTTTAACAATGTTAAGACACTGCGGGGCTGGGATTCATGGTCATCGCGAACCGCACCGGCCGACATTAAATGATGCCAGAACATGGGCAGCGCTAACAGCGCTAGGCCAGGGGATCACACGACAGCGCAGACTCCTGTACAGCAAATAACAACGCTCAGGAGGCTGCACCCAGCACCAAGGTGGGATTCTTGACATCTGTGCTGCGTCTCATTACAAAGGGAACTCGCGCCTCCAACACAGTTTGACTGTTTAAAGGGCTAAATGTTATACGTGTTTCATTCAGCGTGTGCAAGGAGCGAAATTAAAAGAGCAACCTTTGACTTGTGCAGCACTACTGCTGCATAAGCTGTGGCTCTTCTACTTTCTAACCCCTGAGGGGGGGTTAAAGGTTACCTTTGAAATTGGTTCAAGTAGGCTTCGGCCTACACTCTGCTCCCCCTGCAGAGCCCTGGGCTCCAACACCGCCAGTTGGGGCCCGGTACTGCTAGCTGCACAGAGAAAAACACCAGCCAATGTGTCAGTGGGGTTCAGCACCGCCAGCTGTTCCCCTGCTGTGCAGCCGGCAACGTGTCCTGCAACTGCCACGCAGGCACAACAGACCCAAAAGCTGCCGCCAGTGCAGGCTTCGGCCTACACTCTGCTCCATCTCCTCCTCCTGCTGACCCCGGGCTCCAACACCGCCAGTTGGGGCCCGGTACTGCTAGCTGCACAGAGAAAAACACCAGCCAATGTGTCAGTGGGGTTCAGCACCGCCAGCTGTTCCCCTGCTGTGCAGCCGGCATCGTGTCCTGCAAAAGCCACGCAGACACAAGAACTGAAATTGAAGGGAACCTGTCCCCCCTCCCCCAGGCGTTTGAACGTTTTAAAGGCCACCTTGTACAGCGGTAATGCTGCATGTGTGCAAGGTGGCTCATAAACGTATTCTCGCACATGTGGAACTGAAAACACGTCTAAAATGTGTCCTCTGTGTGACCATTTAACCGTCCCGGTGGTGTGACTTTCCTTTGTAATGACACGCTGCAACCCCCTTGGTAGCGCTGCCCGTCTTCTGGCATCATTGTTTGGCTGCCTGCGCCTCTGCGGCCGCCCTGACCCACACAACGCCCCTCGTTGTCTTATTTATTGGGACTGCGAGGGTGTGATTGACGGGCATGATCAGTGCATCAGTTCGCCTGTCCCTCATCTCCTTCCGCCTTCTGCGGACTGTGCGGCTTCATGGCCGTGGCATGCGATAAGGGATCAGATGACGCCGCACAGTCTGAAGCGGGTGTAAGGACCCGAGTGTGAGAGGCGAACATATGTGCTGCGCCAGGCCCTGAATCCCAGCCCCGCAGTGTTTTAACAATGTTAAGACACTGCGGGGCTGGGATTCATGGTCATCGCGAACCGCACCGGCCGACATTAAATGATGCCAGAACATGGGCAGCGCTAACAGCGCTAGGCCAGGGGATAACACGACAGCGCAGACTCCTGTACAGCAAATAACAACGCTCGGGAGGCTGCACCCAGCACCAAGGTGGGATTCTTGACATCTGTGCTGCGTCTCATTACAAAGGGAACTCTCGCCTCCAACACAGTTTGACTGTTTAAAGGGCTAAATGTTATACGTGTTTCATTCAGCGTGTGCAAGGAGCGAAATTAAAAGAGCAACCTTTGACTTGTGCAGCACTACTGCTGCATAAGCTGTGGCTCTTCTACTTTCTAACCCCTGAGGGGGGGTTAAAGGTTACCTTTGAAATTGGTTCAAGTAGGCTTCGGCCTACACTCTGCTCCCCCTGCAGAGCCCGGGCTACAACACCGCTCGTTGCTGTCCGGAAGTGCTGGCTGCACAGAGCCAAACACCTCGCCAATGTGTCAGTGGGGTCCAGCACCGCCAGCTGTTCCCCTGCTGTGTAGCCGGCAACGTGTCCTGCAAAAGCCACGCAGACACAACACACCCAAAGCTGCCGCCTGTGCAGGCTTCGGCCTACACTCCCCTCCCCCTGCTCCTCCTCCTCCTGCTCCTCCTCCTGCTGTCCCTGGGCTCTAACACACCGCCAGTTTTTGCCCAGATGTGCTAGCTGCACAGAGAAAAACACCAGCCAATGTGTCAGTGGGGTCCAGCACCGCCAGCTGTTCCCCTGCTGTGCAGCCGGCAACGTGTCCTGCAAAAGCCACGCAGACACAAGAACTGAAATTGAAGGGAACCTGTCCCCCCTCCCCCAGGCGTTTTTACGTTATCCAGCCACCTTGTACAGCGGTAATGCTGCATGTGTGCAAGGTGGCTCAGAAACGTATTCTCCTCGCACATGTGGAACTGAAAACACGTCTGCAATGTGTCCTCTGTGTGACCATTTAACCGTCCCGGTGGTGTGACTTTCCTTTGTAATGACACGCTGCAACCCCCTTGGTAGCGCTGCCCGTCTTCTGGCATCATTGTTTGGCTGCCTGCGCCTCTGCGGCCGCCCTGACCCACACAACGCCCCTCGGTGTCTTATTTATTGGGACTGCGAGGGTGTGATTGATGGGCAGGATCAGTGCATCAGTTCGCCTGTCCCTCCTCTCCTTCCGCCTTCTTCGGACTGTGCGGCTTCATGGCCGTGGCATGCGATAAGGGATCAGATGACGCCGCACAGTCTGAAGCGGGTGTAAGGACCCGAGTGTGAGAGGCGAACATATGTGCTGCGCCAGGCCCTGAATCCCAGCCCCGCAGTGTTTTAACAATGTTAAGACACTGCGGGGCTGGGATTCATGGTCATCGCGAACCGCACCGGCCGACATTACATGATGCCAGAAGATGGGCAGCGCTAACGGCGCTAGGCCAGGGGATAACACGACAGCGCAGACTCCTGTACAGCAAATAACAACGCTCGGGAGGCTGCACCCAGCACCAAGGTGGGATTCTTGACACCTGTGCTGCGTCTCATTACAAAGGGAACTCTCGCCTCCATTACACAGTTTGACTGTATAAAGGGCTAAATGTTATACGTGTTTCATTCAGCGTGTGCAAGGAGCGAAATTAAAAGAGCAACCTTTGACTTGTGCAGCACTACTGCTGCATAAGCTGTGGCTCTTCTACTTTCTAACCCCTGAGGGGGGGTTAAAGGTTACCTTTGAAATTGGTTCAAGTAGGCTTCGGCCTACACTCTGCTCCCCCTGCAGAGCCCGGGCTACAACACCGCTCGTTGCTGTCCGGAAGTGCTGGCTGCACAGAGCCAAACACCTCGCCAATGTGTCAGTGGGGTCCAGCACCGCCAGCTGTTCCCCTGCTGTGCAGCCGGCAACGTGTCCTGCAAAAGCCACGCAGACACTTGCTCTTGTACCTTCTGCTCCACATCCTGGTTCCAGTACCGTCAGCTGGTTCCGGGCAGAGCCTTTGGCTTAGGTGCCTCCCTCTGGGTATCCGAGTTCCACCAACGTCAGGTGGTCCTTGGTAGTGCTTTCAGGCACGGGTACCTCCTGCTTAGTAACCGGGTTCCAGTAACGTCAGCTGGTCCTCGGTAGTTCCATTGGCTCTTGGACCTTCGGCTACCCATCCGGGTTCCAGCACCGTCAGCTGGTTCTCGGCAGTGTCTTTTGCTCTTGTACCTTCTGCTCCCCATCCTGGTTCCAGTACCGTCAGCTGGTTCCGGGCAGAGCCTTTGGCTTAGGTGCCTCCCTCTGGGTATCCGAGTTCCACCAACGTCAGGTGGTCCTTGGTAGTGCTTTCAGGCACGGGTACCTCCTGCTTAGTAACCGGGTTCCAGTAACGTCAGCTGGTCCTCGGTAGTTCCATTGGCTCTTGGACCTTCGGGTAGCCATCCGAGTTCCAGTTCCATCAGCTGGTTCTCGGCATTTTCTCAGCCTTCTTGTACCTTCTGCTACATTTCCAAGTTCAAGAGACTAAACACGATGACCCGGAAGAACACCCCTAAGATGACGACGACACCAGAGACGACAACCACCGTGATGACGACGACCCTGGAGACGATGACCCTGAAGACCACCCCGATGACGACGACCCCGGAGACCACCCCGATGACGACGACCCCGGAGACGACGACCCTGGAGACGACGACGACCTGGAAGACCGAGAAGCAGAAGAACAAGAGGCTGCAGAACAAAGAGCAGAAGGACATTAAGCATAACACAAAATATCAGAGCAAAAAAATATTATCTTAATTATAAGCAGAAGAAGACTAAGCAGTGTATGGGGGTGAGTCCGTTCCTCCTCGTGGTGCCCCTGGATAAAGCCTGATGCTGCAGGCCAAACTGAACGCGGACAAATGTAACTGGTTTGTGACAGGCAGAACGGAAGGTGTAATCTTCAAACTTTTATAGATAACAACTACGGGAATGCCTGTCACAAATAAGAATATGATGAAGAAGTTGAATATGATGAAGATAATAGTAAAATAAAAAGAATATGAACAATGTAACCCAAAAAATAATAGGTAGAAGATGAAGAAGAAGATGAATAAGGTGAAGAAGTTGATGTCAAAGAAGCTGATGATGAGGATAATTAAGAAGAAAGCGTGGGAGAAGTAAAAAAGAAGGTGAAGGGCGTGGAAGTAGTGAAACATCAATATCTGACATAAAAAAAAAAAAAAATAACATAGTCAAATTCTTTCTAACGCCGAACTTCATAAAAAAAAATTAAAAATCCTGCTATTCTATTACATTCGGCTAAACCTCTGTCCCTTCAATATCTCCGCCACGTCCCCCAATACATCCTACATTATTCTTAGTTGTTTTCCTTCATGTAGAATGAACCTACAAGTTTATAAAGGGTTTATTTTAATTCCGATATTTTCGTCCCATTGACTTGCATTGGGATCGGGTATCGGTATCGGATTGGATCCGATATTTTGACGGTATCGGCCGATACTTTCCGATACCGATACTTTCCGATATCGGAAAGTATCGCTCAACACTAGTCATCAGAGAAGTCGCACACAGCGGGGGAGCTGTTTAATATGAAACATTGTTACAAATATTTACATTTTTTCCAGTTTTACACATAGTATATACAGTACAGACCAAAAGTTTGGACACACCTTCTCATTTAAAGATTTTTCTGTATTTTCATGACTATGACAATTGTACATTCACACTGAAGACATCAAAATTATGAATTAACACATGTGGAATTATATACTTAACAAAAAAGTGCGAAACAACTGAAAATATGTCTTATATTCTAGGTACTTCAAAGTAGCCACCTTTTGCTTTGATGACTGCTTTGCACACTCTTGGCATTCTCTTGATGAGCTTCAAGAGGTAGTCACCGGGAATGGTTTTCACTTCACAGGTGTGCCCTGTCAGGTTTAATAAGTGGGATTTCTTGCCTTATAAATGGGGTTGGGACCATCAGTTGTGTTGAGCAGAAGTCTGGTGGATACACAGCTGATAGTCCTACTGAATAGACTGTTAGAATTTGTATTATGGCAAGAAAAAAGCAGCTAAGTAAAGAAAAACGAGTGGCCATCATTACTTTAAGAAATGAAGGTCAGTCAGTCCGAAAAATTGGGAAAACTTTGAAAGTGTTCCCAAGTGTAGTTGCAAAAACCAGCAAGCGCTACAAAGAAACTGGCTCGCATGAGGACTGCCCCAGGAAAGGAAGACCAAGAGTCACTTCTGCTTCTGAGGATAAGTTTATCCGAGTCACCAGCCTCAGAAATCGCAGGTTAACAGCAGCTCAGATTAGAGACCAGGTCAATGCCACACAGAGTTCTAGCAGCAGACATATCTCTACAACAACTGTTAGGGCTCATTTCCACATGCGAGGCACACGTCCGTATCTCGCATGTGGAAACCAAGCTGTGGAGCCGACACTCCAGAGCGGAGCGTGCGGCCGCATAGGAACACATGGAGCTGCACAGCTCCGCTCCAAAGTGCCGGCGCCAGAGCTTGGTTTCCACATGCGAGATACGGACATGTGCCTCGCATGTGGAAATGAGCCCTTAAGAGGAGACTTTATGCAGCAGGCCTTCATGGTAAAATAGCTGCTAGGAAACCACTGCTAAGGACAGGCAACAAGCAGAAGAGACTTTTGTTTAGTTTGGGCTAAAGAACACAAGGAATGGACTGATGAGTCCAAATTTGAGATCTTTGGTTCCATCCGCCGTGTCTTTGTATGACGCAGAAAAGGTGAACGGATGGACTCTACATGTCTGGTTCCCACCGTGAAGCATGGAGGAAGAGGTGTGATGGTGTGGGGGTGCTTTCCTGGTGACACTGTTGGGGATTTATTCAAAATTGAAGGCATACTGAACCAGCATGGCTACCACAGCATCTTGTAGCGGCATGCTATTCCATTCGGTTTGCGTTTAGTTAGACCATCATTTATTTTTCAAGAAGACAATGACCCCAAACACACCTCCAGGCTGTGTAAGGGCTATTTCACCAAGAAGGAGAGTGATGGGGTGCTACGCCAGATGACCTGGCCTCCACAGTCACCAGACCTGAACCCAATCGAGATGGTTTGGGGTGAGCTGGACCGCAGAGTGAAGGCAAAAGGGCCAACAAGTGCTAAGCATCTCTGGAAACTCCTTCACGACTGTTGGAAGACCATTCCCGGTGACTACCTCTTGAAGCTCATGAAGAGAATGCCAAGAGTGTGCAAAGCAGTCATCAAAGCAAAAGGTGGCTACTGTGAAGAACCTAGAATATAAGACATAATTTCAGTTTCACACTTTTTTGTTAAGTATATAATTCCACATGTGATAATTCATAGTTTTGATGCCTTCAGTGTGAATGTACAATTTTCATAGTCATGAAAATACAGAAAAATCTTTAAATGAGAAGGAGTGTCCAAACTTTTGGTCTGTACTGTGTATATATGTATATATATGTATATATATATATATATATATATATATATATATATATATATATATATATATATATATATATTTTTATAGTTACAATTATGTGTAGACATTCAAAGGAGTTTTCCACTAGCAGGACAACACCATCTCAATCTGAATGTTTGCTACCCCTATTAAAATAACATACCCACCTCCCGTGTCAGCCACATTCCAGCGGTGTCTGCGCTCTCTCCTGGGCTCAGTCCTCGGTTGTTACGTCACATGAGTTCTGCGCCCAATCAGCGCCGGCTTCACTGTCCCCGCCTTCGGACATAAGTAAATAACAGGAAGTGATCGGCCAGCCGCAGCTCTCACTTCCTGTTGATTTAGTGATTCTCTAATAGAGGCCGTCCCCTCGGTAATATGCCGTCCCCCAGTATGTATCTGGAACAGTTTAGAACAGCTTGGCTTTCCATCAAAGGTTTCTCAAGTCTGCAGGCACTAAATGTAACGTGTCAATTTCTACAGAAAATCAATGACAATGAGAAAAAGAGGACTTAACTCTACAGCGCCACCTGTTGGAGGTAGCGATCCTACAAGTCACAATCAACCCTCTAACGAGTCGTGCAATATGACTTAGGATAAAAGCCAAATCAGTTTCTTAATTCGCAGACACGGTGTTTCGGGCTGTTGGCCCTCGTCCGTGCGAAGCACGAGAACTGATTTGGCTAGGTGAGAGGCTCTGGACATGGGGTCTAAGGGGTAACGTTTCTCCTTATGGAGAGTGACATACCATCTCTGGCTTGTCAAGGTAAGGAGGCTTATTTGCCGAACAATGCTCCTCTGGGAATTTAAATATGCAAATTGCCTCTTCTGAGAAAAAGAGGACTTAACTCTATAGCGCCACCTGTTGGAAGTAGCAATCCTACAAGTCACAATCAACCCTCTAACGAGTCGTGCAATATGACTTAGGATAAAAGCCAAATCGGTATCTCAATTCGCAACTTCCAACAGGTGGCGCTATAGATTTAAGTCCTCTTTTTCTCAGAAGAGGCAATTTGCATATTTAAATTCCCAGAGGAGCATTGTACGGCAAATAAGCCTCCTTACCTTGACAAGCCAGAGATGGTATGTCACTCTCCATAAGGAGAAACGATACCCCTTATTAATTGTAACACCAATTATGTTGTATACTGTACACTGCAATTCATGCAACCTTAAATATGTGGGATGTACGAGCTGAAAACTGAAAAAAGAATATTGGAACATCTACAAACGTTACCAGTAACAGGACACATTCGGGGGTAACCAGACATTTTCTGGAGACAGATAATGGGAACATCCAAAGTCTCACAATCTTTGGAATTGAGTTAATCGTCCAGATAGAGGAGGAGACTGGTGGAAAAACTGTTACCGAGGAAGGTGCCTGGGATTAGGGTGGACACGAAGCGACCCATAGGAATGACTTCTAGAAATGATACTATGTGTAATTCCTGACGTGTAGTATTGATATTGTTCTCTAATTAGGAGTTTGTCCGTGTTCCATATAGCGCTGTATTAATTGCATTTATTCTTAGAATTTTTATGTCCACGTGGTATTCTGTGGTTCTCATGATTGGTTGCTTTAAATGGTATATCCCATGATTTCCTGATACTCTATGGCCGGGGTCACACTTGCGTGTGCATTGTGAGAAACTCGCGCATCAATACCCGGCATTGCCGCTGGCACTCGGGACTGGAGCGATCAGCTGCATGTATTTCTATGCAGCCGCACACTCCGGATCCTGAGTGACGGAGGCAGTGTCGGGTACTGATGCAAGTTTCTCGCTTTGCACACGCAAGTGTGACACTGGCCTATGACTAAGGGTGGTCCGCCATAAACGCATCAGGGTGGACCTTCCCACTCACCATATATTATGGATATTAGAACAATATTGTAATCATTATGGAATAAAGCATTGAATACTTGCTCCATGTCTGCTGCAATCTGTCTTCTTCCTTTGTAGTAAGCAGAGTGTCCGTCCTCCTGACGGCTCCTACGTCATTAGTTTCCCCAGGGCTCATTCAGATGAGCGCTCTATAGGTACGTGTGCTGTTCCTGTGCACCGTGAAGAGCTGGTGTGCCGGTGCACATGGCAGATTCTCCACATGAGCCAATGGTCTTGTGATAAGCGAGCGTGTTCGGATGTCATGTTATTCAAGTATCTTGGGCGTGCTCAAGTAATATGGTCGAGTCCTCACGGATACATGATTCGTGGCTGTTAGGCAATCCCTGCAGCTGTGTATCCTCGTGTCTGGGAGGACCACGTATAGGACAGTACAGTAGTGATGGCGGTGTATCCCCATGTGTGGGAGGATTACATATAGGACATTACAGTAGTGATGGCGGTGTATCCTCGTGTCTGGGAGGACCACGTATAGGACATTACAGTAGTGATGGCGGTGTATCCCCGTGTCTGGGAGGATTACGTATAGGACATTACAGTAGTGATGGCGGTGTATCCCCGTGTCTGGGAGGATTACGTATAGGACATTACAGTAGTGATGGCGGTGTATCCCCGTGTCTGGGAGGATTACGTATAGGACATTACAGTAGTGACGGCGGTGTATCCCCGTGTGTGGGAGGATTACGTATAGGACATTACAGTAGTGATGGCGGTGTATCCCCGTGTCTGGGAGGACCACGTATAGGACATTACAGTAGTGATGGCGGTGTATCCCAGTGTCTGGGAGGATTACGTATAGGACATTACAGTAGTGATAGCGGTGTATCCCCGTGTCTGGGAGGATTACGTATAGGACATTACAGTAGTGATGGCGGTTTATCCCCGTGTCTGGGAGGACCACGTATAGGACAATACTGCAGTGGCCATGGGGGTGTAAGGGAGCTGTAAGTCCATCATACTGTTTGTACGGGAGCTGCTGGCCCATCATACTGTGTATAAGGGAGCTGCGGGCCCATCATACTGTATATAAGGGAGCTGGGGGCCCATCATACTGTGTATAAGGGAGCTGGGGGCCCATCATACTGTGTATAAGGGAGCTGGGGGCCCATCATACTGTGTATAAGGGAGCTGTGGGTCCATCATACTGTGTATAAGGGAGCTGCGGGCCCATCATACTGTGTATAAGGGAGCTGCGGGCCCATCATACTGTGTATAAGGGAGCTGGGGGCCCATCATACTGTGTATAAAGGAGCTGGGGGCCCATCATACTGTATATAAGGGAGCTGGGGGCCCATCATACTGTGTATAAGGGAGCTGGGGGCCCATCATACTGTGTATAAGGGAGCTGGGGGCCCATCATACTGTGTATAAGGGAGCTGCGGGCCCATCATACTGTGTATAAGGGAGCTGCGGGCCCATCATACTGTGTATAAGGGAGCTGCGGGCTCATCATACTGTGTATAAGGGAGCTGCGGGCCCATCATACTGTGTATAAGGGAGCTGTGGGCCCATCATACTGTGTATAAGGGAGCTGGGGGCCCATCTAACTGTGTATAAGGGAGCTGCGGGCCCATCATACTGTGTATAAGGGAGCTAGGGGCCCATCATACTGTGTATAAGGGAGCTGTGAGTCCATCATACTGTGTATAAGGGAGCTGCGGGCCCATCATACTGTGTATACGGGAGCTGCGGGCTCATCATACTGTGTATAAGGGAGCTGTGAGTCCATCATACTGTGTATAAGGGAGCTGTGAGTCCATCATACTGTGTATAAGGGAGCTGGGGGCCCATCATACTGTGTATAAGGGAGCTGGGGGCCCATCATACTGTGTATAAGGGAGCTGTGAGTCCATCATACTGTGTATAAGAGAGCTGTGGGACCATCATACTGTGTATAAGGGAGCTGTGGGCCCATCATACTGTGTATAAGGGAGCTGCGGGCTCATCATACTGTGTATAAGGGAGCTGCGGGTCAATCATACTATGTATAAGGGAGCTGCGGGCCCATCATACTGTGTATAAGGGAGCTGCGGGCCCATCATACTGTGTATAAGGGAGCTATGGGCCCATCATACTGTGTATAAGGGAGCTAGGGGCCCATCATACTGTGTATAAGGGAGCTGTGAGTCCATCATACTGTGTATAAGGGAGCTGCGGGCCCATCATACTGTGTATAAGGGAGCTGCGGGCTCATCATACTGTGTATAAGGGAGCTGTGAGTCCATCATACTGTGTATAAGGGAGCTGTGAGTCCATCATACTGTGTATAAGGGAGCTGTGGGCCCATCATACTGTGTATAAGGGAGCTGGGGGCCCATCATACTGTGTATAAGGGAGCTGTGAGTCCATCACACTGTGTATAAGGGAGCTGTGGGCCCATCATACTGTGTATAAGGGAGCTGCGGGCCCATCATACTGTGTATAAGGGAGCTGCGGGCCCATCATACTGTGTATAAGGGAGCTGCGGGCCCATCATACTGTGTATAAGGGAGCTGCGGGTCCATCATACTGTGTATAAGGGAGCTGCGGGCCCATCATACTGTGTATAAGGGAGCTGCGGGTCCATCATACAGTGTATAAGGGAGCTGTGGGTCCATCATACTGTGTATAAGGGAGCTGCGGGTCCATCATACTGTGTATAAGGGAGCTGCGGGCCCATCATACTGTGTATAAGGGAGCTGTGGGTCCATCATACTGTGTATACAGGTCCTTCTCAAAAAATTAGCATATAGTGTTAAATTTCATTATTTACCATAATGTAATTATTACAATTAAACTTTCATATAGTATAGATTCATTATCCACCAACTGAAATTTGTCAGGTCTTTTATTGTTTTAATACTGATGATTTTGGCATACAACTCCTGATAACCCAAAAAACCTGTCTCAATAAATTAGCATATCAAGAAAAGGTTCTCTAAATGACCTATTACCCTAATCTTCTGAATCAACTAATTAACTCTAAACACATGCAAAAGATACCTGAGGCTTTTAAAAACTCCCTGCCTGGTTCATTACTCAAAACCCCCATCATGGGTAAGACTAGCGACCTGACAGATGTCAAGAAGGCCATCATTGACACCCTCAAGCAAGAGGGTAAGACCCAGAAAGAAATTTCTCAACAAATAGGCTGTTCCCAGAGTGCTGTATCAAGGCACCTCAATGGTAAGTCTGTTGGAAGGAAACAATGTGGCAGAAAACGCTGTACAACGAGAAGAGGTGACCGGACCCTGAGGAAGATTGTGGAGAAGGACCGATTCCAGACCTTGGGGAACCTGAGGAAGCAGTGGACTGAGTCTGGTGTGGAAACATCCAGAGCCACCGTGCACAGGCGTGTGCAGGAAATGGGCTACAGGTGCCGCATTCCCCAGGTAAAGCCACTTTTGAACCATAAACAGCGGCAGAAGCGCCTGACCTGGGCTACAGAGAAGCAGCACTGGACTGTTGCTAAGTGGTCCCAAGTACTTTTTTCTGATGAAAGCAAATTTTGCATGTCATTCGGAAATCAAGGTGCCAGAGTCTGGAGGAAGACTGGGGAGAAGGAAATGCCAAAATGCCTGAAGTCCAGTGTCAAGTACCCACAGTCAGTGATGGTGTGGGGTGCCATGTCAGCTGCTGGTGTTGGTCCACTGTGTTTCATCAAGGGCAGGGTCAATGCAGCTAGCTATCAGGAGATTTTGGAGCACTTCATGCTTCCCTCGGCTGAAATGCTTTATGGAGATGAAGATTTCATTTTTCAGCACGACCTGGCACCTGCTCACAGTGCCAAAACCACTGGTAAATGGTTTACTGACCATGGTATTACTGTGCTCAATTGGCCTGCCAACTCTCCTGACCTGAACCCCATAGAGAATCTGTGGGATATTGTGAAGAGAAAGTTGAGAGACGCAAGACCCAACACTCTGGATGAGCTTAAGGCCGCTATTGATGCATCCTGGGCCTCCATAACATCTCAGCAGTGTCACAGGCTGATTGCCTCCATGCCACGCCGCATTGAAGCAGTCATTTCTGCCAAAGGATTCCCGACCAAGTATTGAGTGCATAACTGAACATTATTATTTGATGGTTTTTTTGTTTGGTATTAAAAAACACTTTTATTTGATTGGTCGGGTGAAATATGCTAATTTATTGAGACAGGTTTTTTGGGTTATCAGGAGTTGTATGCCAAAATCATCAGTATTAAAACAATAAAAGACCTGACAAATTTCAGTTGGTGGATAATGAATCTATAATATATGAAAGTTTAATTGTAATCATTACATTATGGTAAATAATGAAATTTAACACTATATGCTAATTTTTTGAGAAGGACCTGTAAGGGAGCTGCGGGCCCATCATACTGTGTATAAGGGAGCTGCGGGCCCATCATACTGTGTATAAGGGAGTTGCGGGTCCATCATACTGTGTATAAGGGAGCTGTGGGTCCATCATACTGTGTATAAGGAAGCTGCGGGTCCATCATACTGTGTATAAGGGACCTGTGGGCCCATCATACTGTGTATAAGGGAGCTGCGGCCCCATCATACTGTGTATAAGGGAGCTGCGGGCCCATCATACTGTGTATAAGGGAGCTGCGGGCCCATCATACTGTGTATAAGGGAGCTGCGGGCCCATCATACTGTGTATAAGGGAGCTGCGGGCCCATCATACTGTGTATAAGGGAGCTGCGGGTCCATCATACTGTGTATAAGGGAGCTGTGGGACCATCATACTGTGTATAAGGGAGCTGCGGGCCCATCATACTGTGTATAAGGAAGCTGCGGGCCCATCATACTGTGTATAAGGGAGCTGCGGGTCCATCATACTGTGTATAAGGGAGCTGCGGGTCCATCATACTGTGTATAAGGGAGCTGCGGGCCCATCATACTGTGTATAAGGGAGCTGCGGGTCCATCATACTGTGTATAAGGGAGCTGCGGGTCCATCATACGGTGTATAAGGGAGCTGCGGGCCCATCATACTGTGTATAAGGAAGCTGCGGGTCCATCATACTGTGTATAAGGGAGCTGCGGGTCCATCATACTGTGTATAAGGGAGCTGCGGGCCCATCATACTGTGTATAAGGGAGCTGCGGGCCCATCATACTGTGTATAAGGGAGCTGCGGGCCCATCATACTGTGTATAAGCGAGCTGCGGGCCCATCATACTGTGTATAAGGGAGCTGGGGGCCCATCATACTGTGTATATGGGAGCTGTGGGCTCATCATACTGTGTATACGGGAGCTGTGGGCCCATCATACTGTGTATAAGGGAGCTGTGGGCCCATCATACTGTGTATAAGGGAGCTGTGGGCCCATCATACTGTGTATAAGGGAGCTGTGGGCCCATCATACTGTGTATAAGGGAGCTGGGGGCCAATCATACTGTGTATACGGGAGCTGTGGGCTCATCATACTGTGTATACGGGAGCTGTGGGCCCATCATACTGTGTATAAGGGAGCTGGGGGCCCATCATACTGTGTATACGGGAGCTGTCATGATTCTCAATGGCGAGAGAACATAGCCCAGCATATATGAGAACTAGCTCTTGGAAGATGGAAACTATACTGACCATGAACTAAACCTGCCGCACAACTAGAAGTGGCCGGGTAGCATGCCTACGTTTTTTAACCCTAGATGCCCAGCGCCAGCCGGAGAACTACCTAATCCTAGCAGAGGAAAAGACAGTCCTGGCTCACCTCTAGAGAAATTTTCCCAAAAGGCAGACAGAGGCCCCCACATATATTGGCGGTGATTTTAGATGAAATGACAAACGTAGTATGAAAATAGGTTTAGCAAAATCGAGGTCCGCTTTCTAGATAGCAGGAAGACAGAAAGGACACTTTCATGGTCAGCAGAAAACCCTATCAAAACACCATCCAGAAATTCCTTTAAGACTCTAGCATTAACTCATAACACCAGAGTGGCAATTTCCGATCACAAGAGCTTTCCAGACACAGTAACGAAACAGCAGCTGTGAACAGGAACAAAATGCAAAAACACACAAGGACAAAAGTCCAACTTAGCTGGGAGTTGTCTAGTAGCAGGAACAAGCACAGAAGGCTTCTGATTACATTGTTGACCGGCAAGAAACTGACAGAGGAGCAAGGTTATATAGCGACTCCCACATCCTGATAGGAGCAGGTGAACAGAGGGGATGATGCACACAAGTTCAATTCCACAAGTGGCCACCGGGGGAGCCCAGAATCCAATTTCACAACAGGGAGCTGTGGGCTCATACTGTGTATACGGGAGCTGTAGGCCCATCATACTGTGTATAAGGGAGCTGGGGGCCCATCATACTGTGTATACGGGAGCTGTAGGCCCATCATACTGTGTATAAGGGAGCTGCGGGCCCATCATACTGTGCATAAAGGAGCTGTGGGCCCATCATACTGTGTATAAGGGAGCTGTGGGCCCATCATACTGTGTATAAGGGAGCTGCGGGCCCATCATACTGTGTATACGGGAGCTGTAGGCCCATCATACTGTGTATAAGGGAGCTGGGGGCCCATCATACTGTGTATACGGGAGCTGTGGGCTCATCATACTGTGTATAGGGAACTGTGAAGGCATATTGTGCATATGGGAGCTGTTGGCCCATCATACTGTGTATAAGGGAGCTGTGGGCCCATCATACTGTGTACAGGGGAACGGTGAGGGACATCATACTGTTTGACGGGAGCTGCTGTCCCATCATACTGTGTATAAGGGAGCTGTGGACCCACCATACTGTGTATAGGGAGCTGTGGACCCATCATACTGTGTATAAGGAACTGTGAATGCATATTGTGCATATGGGAGCTGTTGGCCCATTACACTGTATATAGGGGAGCTCTGGGGGGCATTATACTTTCTATAGTGGAGTTCTGTCAGCATTATACTGTGTATAGGGGAGCATTGGGCTCATACTATCTATAGGGGAGCAGTGGTATCATACTGTGTAGAGGGGAGCAGTGGGAACATCATACGGTGTATGGGGGAGTTATAGAATCATCATACTGTGTATATGGGAGCTGTGGGAGCCTTAGACTGTGTATAGGGAAGCTTTAAGTTCACAATACTGTGTATAATGGAGCAGTACATGAGGGAACTTAGGGGACATTATTATTGTGCATATGGTCACAATATGGCGGTAAAGTCAATGTTCGTTTTTGTATATAGATTTATTTTCAATAACAGTAGGGTCACATTATGAGGTTCCCTTATATTCACAATAAGTGCGCAACCGTAGCTGTAATCAGGGTTAGCTGGTTAGGGGCCCACTCAGATGTTTCGCCCCCCCTAAGTTGAAACCCTAGCTACACCTCTGTCTATGCACTAGTCACTTTAATATATATATATATTTTTTAATTCGTTTATTAGTTCAGAATAAACAAACATTGCACACATTTGCAGTTATCATCATTAATTATACCATGGAATACAAGTAGTTGCAAAATATCATCATATCAGAGAGTCACTTTAATATTTGCACTAGTAGTGAGGTCTTTATATGCGCTCTGTGATTTTCCACCATTTTCCATTATGGACGTAATTGGGGCTGATCAGAGGAGACAGGAGACTGAGACGCATTTAGTTTAAGTGTCTGCGATTCACGCATGCGCATTACCTTACCTTATTTTAGTATAAGCACTTATGTTTATGCTATTTTATGTGAATATCACTTATTATCAATGCACCTTAAACGCACTCTCACTTTATGCGCTGGGGCGCGTTATCTGCCGCTCCTTGCCTGTATTTTGATGGCGGTCCTGTTGTAGTGTGGTGTGGGCGTGGCGCCGACCCACTCACATGACCGGGACTTGTCCGTTGGGATCGAGGCTTGAGATGCGGCGGTGACGCTCTCCTGCGTTTCATTCATGCGCACTGGTTAGTTTCACCATGTCACATGACCGGATCTATATACTATTTATACGGGATCGAGATCCCCAGTTAGCCACGCCCCCTGAAGAAGAGGCAACACAAACGCGAAACGCGCGTTGGGGTCTGTGACCAGGTGCCAGACAGGACATCTTGTGACTTATGGGTAATTAGCCCCTTTACTTTACTACATTTCACATGTTGCGATCTGTTTACTTGTGATGTGTGGCGATTTTATGAGTATGGTCATTGCCACTTTGCAATTGTAACACTCGGTCTAATTGCTATGCATCAGGTATATAAGCATTCATGTATAGGTAATAATCACCTTTTTTTGTCATGACGGCCAATTTGACTTTTGTCCTGTCATGTTTCACCTGGGTCACTGGTTGTATCCTTGGATGTAGTCACATTTTTCATTAATTGTTCTTTACTATATATGATATGTATGGTTTTAGGTGGAAATTGACTTTTCAATAAACGTATTTTGTTGTTACCATTTTGGCCAGTTTTTGACTCTTGTATCTCCGGTGTAGTAAGATTCTGATGTGTTGTGGTAAAGGGTTCAAGAGTAGGGGGATGCGCGGGAGAAATCTTGTATGCGATTGTGGGAAGAGGAGATAAGAGGGGAGTAGAGAAGGAGATCTTGTGAGGATCGGAGGTTGCGTGCAGGTACGTATCGGGAGACGAGGTCACAGATGTATGGAGGAGACAGGTTGTGTATGGCTTTGTACGTCATGGTTAGGGTTTTGTACTGGAGTCTCTGGGTAATGGGGAGCCAGTGAAGGGACTGACAATGGGGAGAGGCCGGAGAATAGCGGGGGGACAGGTGGATTAGTCGGGCAGCAGAGTTTAGGATAGATTGGAGGGCTGCGAGAGTGTTAAGGTACCTTCACATTAAGCGACGCTGCAGCGATACAGACAACGATGCCGATCGCTGCAGCGTCACTGTTTGGTCGCTGGAGAGCTGTCACACAGACCGCTCTCCAGCGACCAACGATGCCGAGGTCCCCGGGTAACCAGGGTAAACATCGGGTTGCTAAACGCAGGGCCGCGCTTAGTAACCCGATGTTTACCCTGGTTACCAGCGTAAAATGTAAAAAAAAAAAACAGTACATACTTACATTCGTGTCCCCCGGCGTCCGCTTCCTGCACTGACTGAGCGCCGGCCCTAACAGCAGAGCGGTGACGTCACCGCTGTGCTGTGCTTTCACTTTACGGCCGGCACTCAGTCAGTGTGGGAAGCGGACGCCGGGGGATGCGAAGGTGAGTATGTACTGTTTGGTTTTTTTACATTTTACACTGGTAACCAGGGTAAACATCGGGTTACTAAGCGCGGCCCTGCGCTTAGTAACCCGATGTTTACCCTGGTTACCAGTGTAAAACATCGCTGGCATCGTTGCTTTTGGTGTCAAACACAACGATACACGGCGATCTGACGACCAAATAAAGTTCTGAACTTTGTTCAACGACCAGCGATATCACAGCAGGATCCTGATCGCTGCTGCCTGTCAAACTAAACGATATTGCTAGCCAGGACGCTGCAACGTCACGGATCGCTAGCGATATCGTTTAGTGTGACTGTACCTTTAGAAGCAGGAGGTTGCAGTTGCAGTAGTCGAGGCGGGAGATGATGAGGACATAGACTACAGTTTTTGCAGATTCTTGGTAGAGGAAATTACAAATCCGGGAAATATTTTTGAGTTGAAGTTGGCAGGAAGTGGAAAGGGCTTGGATATGTGGTTTGAAGGAGAGATCAGCGTCAAGCATTACTCCAAGGCAGTGAGCTTGTGGGACTGGGGAGAGTGGGCAGCCATTTACATTAGATAGGTCCATTGGGGGGGTTGAGTGGGATGGGGGAATGATGATGAATTCTGTTTTGTCCATATTAAGTATTAGAAATCTAGCGGAGAAGGATGAAATAGTGGACAGACATTGAGGGATTCTGGTTAGTAGGGAGGTGATATCTGGTCCAGAGATGTAGATCTGTGTTGTCATGATATGTACTTTTGCCCTGTCCTGTATTTGAATAATATGCCATTTGATGTATGTAACTGTTCTCTGGTTTCTATTAGCTGTAATTTATGTATTTTCTTGTGCTGGGAGTTCACCTGTAACAATGTCTCCTTCCCCCAATACTTGCAGCCCTAAGCTTTAATGTAATTAAGCTTTGTCAACTAGTGAAGGAATAGCCATTCTTCCTCACAGCAGGTGGCTAGTCAAATGTACATACTACATAGACTAATCGGAGCCAACCAGCATAGAATCTTCTGGTGGACCCAACCATTGAATAGAAGGTGTAACCCCTACCCCCCTTCATGGGCGGATCCCAGGAGCTCAGACAATCCATTCTTATTTTTGAGATCAGATGTGAGTTGATCCTTAAAGGAGGAGTGGGGATTCTTAGCTGAGGCAAGACCCCACGCCCATCTGGGACTGCGGAAGCGAACGGGGCGAGACTTGAGCTGAGGACCTATCTTGTCGTTCGTGAGATTGTTTTGGGATCCCTTGGACTCGTGTGGACTATTGCTTTGTTAGCTGGCACAAGGATTATCGGGAGGTGCCCCCGAACCTGTTCCGTTGGACTAATTGTGGACTCTGTAGATCTACCTGCATGTGTTCCAGCGTTCTTGATAATCTGTGGAATCATCCCTTGGCCTGTTGTCCCTTCTTGCTCTGCTGTACACCCCGTCACAAACTGGTGGGAAGCAGCGGGATCAGAGCAGAAGGAATGGAGGACAATGGCCCAACATCGGGAACCA
Source organism: Ranitomeya variabilis (assembly GCF_051348905.1). Taxonomy (NCBI): domain Eukaryota; kingdom Metazoa; phylum Chordata; class Amphibia; order Anura; family Dendrobatidae; genus Ranitomeya; species Ranitomeya variabilis. The sequence continues at coordinate 1,112,989,562 of NC_135233.1, read as the reverse complement.
GCACCGCAGAGTACAAGAACTGGACTTTGGGGAGCCTACAATCAAAGGCCCGTGAAGTAGGAGTCCGTTTTAAAGGACTCTCCAAGGAGCAGCTAATTGAGGCTTTGGAAGGAGTTCGCCTGCAAGATGACTCTGAGGAAGGATCCTCACAGCAAATGGAGGAAAGACTGCAGCCGGAGGTAAATACCCAAAAATGTCAGTGGGTTGTGTGGTACGAGGAGGAGATGGCAGTGCTGGGAGAGGAGGCCACCATAAACGATAAGAGGGAGGCCATTCACAGAGCTCAGGAGAGGGAGAGGGAGGCCATCCACAGAGCCAAGGACAGAGCTCAGGAGATGGCATTGCTGGAGAGGTAGATTGCTTTGGAAGCAGCTAGAAGCTCCAGACAGACTGTAACCCCAGCACCCACCATGAGGGAACTCCCCAGTGTCCCGCAAAGACTTCAAGCCCTTTAAAGAGGCTGCAGGCGACATTGAGGGCTTCTTCCAGGACTTTGAGCATCAGTGTCGATTAATGGAAGTCCCGGAAAGGGAGCGAGTCAGACATCTTGTGGGGCTCTTAGAGGGTGGAGCTGCCGAAGCCTATAGAGCTATGGACCCTCGGGGGAACTGTGAGTATGCGGAGATTAAACAGACTATTCTAGAACCTTATGCTGTGACGCCAGACACTTACAGGACTCAGTTCCGTACTTTAGCCTGTGATGGGGAAGGCCTTTTAAGATATATGCTCATAGACTCAAACAAATATGTCATCGCTGGCTGGAGGCAGAGGAGGCCTTAACCTGGGAGACCTTCCTCCAGGTTATCCTAAAAGAGCAGTTTTACTTCAATTGCCCTGCTGAGATCCGGGAATGGGTGCGTGAGAGGAGACCAGCGACAGTGGAAGAAGCTGCATCTCTCGCTGATGACGCTCTCACCATCAAGCCGCAGTGGAGGGTTCTGTTGGAGGATGGAGAGAGGCCTACCAGCTCCACAACATCGGTGGCCCCCAGTTCTTCTGTCCCCATTGTTCCCCGTTCCTCTAAGCCACCACCTCATGCTGATACCCGTGTAAATGTGCCTCCAGTTGCTTCTACTGCGTTTTCTGGAATACGACGAGGAGAGGAAGTAGCAGAGCGCAGGTGTTATGGTTGTGGGCATCCGGGGCATCTGTAAGCCTCATGCCCAGCCAGCCCATGGAGGAGTCATCCTCAAACCCGTACAGCACCTTCAGGTGGGAGCCAGCCTCCAGGTTCCCTTACCCCTCGCCCAAGAGGACGCCTTGGATGGAGTGAGACCCAGCACAGATGCTATTGATGTGGGCAGCCGGGGCATCTGCAAGCCTCCTGCCCAGCTGTTCAAATGAGGATTGATCCTGTACCCAGTCGTATTATTAATTATGTACAGCCAAGTGCCATGGAGGAAGACGTGTCACCACTACGTGAGGACCGGCCTAGTGCCTCACCCACCCATGTTGCACCACTAGGAGTTTATGGTGTGCGACCCGCAGTTATGACGACTTCTGCTCATCGAGGTAAGCACTTGCAGGAGGTCGTGCTGGATGGAAAGAGACTTATTGGATTTTGTGACTCAGGGGCTTTCCTCACACTGGCTGATCCCCAAGTGGTTTGGCCTGAGGCAATCCAAAGGACCTGGGATTGTCATTGAACTGGCTGGTGGACAATGGAGGACTATTCCCACAGCCACTGTGGATCTGAACTTTGGTTTTGGGGTCAGGCGATGTGTGGTTGGGGTGATGGGTGGTCTGCCTGCAGATGTTCTCCTGGGCAATGATGTGGGAGAGCTACGATGCCAATTCGTGGCTGCATGAAGCCACATGTAAGTTACGCTCTGCCTGTGTGTACTTAACCAGCGACCTGTAGAGGTCCCTAGTACGTACACAAATTGGGAGGGGAAGGGATTGTCATATTATGTACTTTTGCCCTGTCCTGTATTTGAATAATATGCCATTTGATGTATGTAACTGTTCTCTGGTTTCTATTAGCTGTAATTTATGTGTTTTCTTGTGCTGGGAGTTCTGTTATGACCTGGTGGTTACGGAGCAGTACTGAGATGACCTGGTGGGTAAAACCGGTCATGGACAAGCTCAGAGGAGGTGGCAGCTCCACTGACAGTAATCACTATGATGACCTGGTGATTACGGAGCAGCACTGAAATGACCTAGTGGGTAAAACAAATAATGTACAAGCTCTGAGGAGGTGGTAGCTTTACTGACCGCAATCCCTACACCTAACACCAACACTAGAAATAGCCGTGGAGCGTTCCTATCTCTGCCTAGATGCCTCTTCACAGCCTAAGAACTAACTACCCCTGAAGATGGAAACGGAAAACTATCTCGCCTCAGAGAAACCCCCAAAGGAAAGATAGCCCCCCACAAATATTGACGGTGAGTGGAGAGGGAAATGACAAACTCAGAAATGAAACTAGATTTTAGCAAAGGAGCCCATTACTATCTAAATAGACAGAGATAGAAAAGGCTACTGTGCGGTCAGTATAAAAACTAAAAGTCCACGCAGAGTTTACAAAAAATAACCTCCACACCGACTCACGGTGTGGAGGGGCAAATCTGCACCCCAGAGCTTCCAACTAGCCTAAATAACTCATAATGACAAGCTGGACAAAAGAGACATAACTTAAACCTGAACGGAAGGTCAAAAGCAGGGATACACCCAAGAACTAGCAAAACTTATCTTAAGCTGAAATGGACTGGCCAGCAGAGTACTTCCAGGAGAGGACTGAATCCACATGAAAAACATTGACAGCTGGCATTGACTACAGACTAGAGCCCAGTTAAATAACGAGACCAGGGAACCGATTAGTGAATGCAGCTGCTAAGTTCCACTCGAAACCACCAGAGGGAGCCCAAGAGCAGAACTCCCAAAAATACCATTAATAGCCACAGGATGGAGCCCAAGAACGGAATTCACAACAGAGTTCACCTGTAACAATGTCTCCTTCCCCCAATATTTGCATCCCTAAGCTATAAAGTAATTATAGTGCTTTGGAACAAAGCACTATACTGTTATTCCATCGTGGATAACTTCTTCTTATTATAGTGCTTTGGAACAAAGCACTATACTGTTATTCCACCGTGGATAACTTCTTCTTCTTCTTATTCTTATTCTTATTATTATTCAGTCCGCACGTAAAATGCGGCCCGAACCGCTTCACTCACAGACTCCAGTGAGGTGTCATTTCGAAGCCAGCGTCCCCAAGAGGTGTGCTAAGTATTTTTCGTGTCGATCGGATTTGTAGTTTTGGCGCAATTTGCGTTTGAAAATGTTTTTTCCCCTCATTGTAATGCTTTTCAATAGGGAAATTTTCACATAGGTTATAATGGCCGGGTTTCTGAGGCAATTTGAAATGTACCTGCCACCTGGCTGATTAGCTCATTGATATGCGCAGTCAGGCCCAGTTACTATGCCAACGCCTGCGAACTGTACATGACCCTAGCAGGACAGTTTTGGCAGATAATATCAGCTCTTAAAGTGATAGCACAGCACAATTTCAAAGCACTATCTATAGTCTTATTATAATTATTGCCCCGCTCACCAAATCGGACCCAGCCCGCCAAATCGGACCCAGAGTGGCGCCGCCCGCCAAATCGGACCCAGAGTGGCGCCGCCCGCCAAATCGGACCCAGAGTGGCGCCGCCCGCCAAATCGGACCCAGAGTGGCGCCGCCCGCCAAATCGGACCCAGAGTGGCGCCGCCCGCCAAATCGGACCCAGAGTGGCGCTGCCTGCCAAATCGGACCCAGAGTGGCGCCGCCCGCCAAATCGGACCCAGAGTGGCCCCGCCCGCCAAATCGGACCCAGAGTGGCGCCGCCCGCCAAATCGGACCCAGAGTGGCGCCGCCCGCCAAATCGGACCCAGAGTGGCGCCGCCCGCCAAATCGGACCCAGAGTGGCGCCGCCCGCCAAATCGGACCCAGAGTGGCGCCGCCCGCCAAATCGGACCCAGAGTGGCGCCGCCCGCCAAATCGGACCCAGAGTGGCGCCGCCCGCCAAATCGGACCCAGAGTGGCGCCGCCCGCCAAATCGGACCCAGAGTGGCGCCGCCCGCCAAATCGGACCCAGAGTGGCGCCGCCCGCCAAATCGGACCCAGAGTGGCGCCGCCCGCCAAATCGGACCCAGAGTGGCGCCGCCCGCCAAATCGGACCCAGAGTGGCGCCGCCCGCCAAATCGGACCCAGAGTGGCGCCGCCCGCCAAATCGGACCCAGAGTGGCGCCGCCCGCCAAATCGGACCCAGAGTGGCGCCGCCCGCCAAATCGGACCCAGAGTGGCGCCGCCCGCCAAATCGGACCCAGAGTGGCGCCGCCCGCCAAATCGGACCCAGAGTGGCGCCGCCCGCCAAATCGGACCCAGAGTGGCGCCGCCCGACAAATCGGACCCAGAGTGGCGCCGCCCGCCAAATCGGACCCAGAGTGGCGCCGCCCGCCAAATCGGACCCAGAGTGACCCGGGCCGCCAAATCGGACCCAGAGTGACCCGGGCCGCCAAATCGGACCCAGAGTGACCCGGGCCGCCAAATCGGACCCAGAGTGACCCGGGCCGCCAAATCGGACCCAGAGTGACCCGGGCCGCCAAATCGGACCCAGAGTGACCCGGGCCGCCAAATCGGACCCAGAGTGACCCGGGCCGCCAAATCGGACCCAGAGTGACCCGGGCCGCCAAATCGGACCCAGAGTGACCCGGGCCGCCAAATCGGACCCAGAGTGACCCGGGCCGCCAAATCGGACCCAGAGTGACCCGGGCCGCCAAATCGGACCCAGAGTGACCCGGGCCGCCAAATCGGACCCAGAGTGACCCGGGCCGCCAAATGGGACCCAGAGTGGCGCCGCCCGCCAAATGGGACCCAGAGTGGCGCCGCCCGCCAAATGGGACCCAGAGTGGCGCCGCCCGCCAAATGGGACCCAGAGTGGCGCCGCCCGCCAAATGGGACCCAGAGTGGCGCCGCCCGCCAAATGGGACCCAGAGTGGCGCCGCCCGCCAAATGGGACCCAGAGTGGCGCCGCCCGCCAAATGGGACCCAGAGTGGCGCCGCCCGCCAAATGGGACCCAGAGTGGCGCCGCCCGCCAAATGGGACCCAGAGTGGCGCCGCCCGCCAAATGGGACCCAGAGTGGCGCCGCCCGCCAAATCGGACCCAGAGTGGCGCCGCCCGCCAAATCGGACCCAGAGTGGCGCCGCCCGCCAAATCGGACCCAGAGTGACCCGGGCCGCCAAATCGGACCCAGAGTGACCCGGGCCGCCAAATCGGACCCAGAGTGACCCGGGCCGCCAAATCGGACCCAGAGTGACCCGGGCCGCCAAATCGGACCCAGAGTGACCCGGGCCGCCAAATCGGACCCAGAGTGACCCGGGCCGCCAAATCGGACCCAGAGTGACCCGGGCCGCCAAATCGGACCCAGAGTGACCCGGGCCGCCAAATCGGACCCAGAGTGACCCGGGCCGCCAAATCGGACCCAGAGTGACCCGGGCCGCCAAATCGGACCCAGAGTGACCCGGGCCGCCAAATCGGACCCAGAGTGACCCGGGCCGCCAAATCGGACCCAGAGTGACCCGGGCCGCCAAATCGGACCCAGAGTGACCCGGGCCGCCAAATGGGACCCAGAGTGGCGCCGCCCGCCAAATGGGACCCAGAGTGGCGCCGCCCGCCAAATGGGACCCAGAGTGGCGCCGCCCGCCAAATGGGACCCAGAGTGGCGCCGCCCGCCAAATGGGACCCAGAGTGGCGCCGCCCGCCAAATGGGACCCAGAGTGGCGCCGCCCGCCAAATGGGACCCAGAGTGGCGCCGCCCGCCAAATGGGACCCAGAGTGGCGCCGCCCGCCAAATGGGACCCAGAGTGGCGCCGCCCGCCAAATGGGACCCAGAGTGACCCCGCCCGCCAAATGGGACCCAGAGTGGCGCCGCCCGCCAAATGGGACCCAGAGTGGCGCCGCCCGCCAAATGGGACCCAGAGTGGCGCCGCCCGCCAAATGGGACCCAGAGTGGCGCCGCCCGCCAAATGGGACCCAGAGTGGCGCCGCCCGCCAAATGGGACCCAGAGTGGCGCCGCCCGCCAAATGGGACCCAGAGTGGCGCCGCCCGCCAAATGGGACCCAGAGTGGCGCCGCCCGCCAAATGGGACCCAGAGTGGCGCCGCCCGCCAAATGGGACCCAGAGTGGCGCCGCCCGCCAAATGGGACCCAGAGTGGCGCCGCCCGCCAAATCGGACCCAGAGTGGCGCCGCCCACCAAATCGGACCCAGAGTGGCCTCACCCCTTTAGGGGCTACAACTACCAAGCCAGCGCCTGAGGGGCACCCAAGTGTGAAAGTCTTGCAGGGGCAGCCCGGGCACCATTCCAAAGCACTATCTGTAGTTCCTTCAGGAAATACCCATCTAGTTCTTATTATTATTATTCAGTCCGCACGTAATGCGGCCCGAACCGCTTCACTCACAGACTCCAGTGAGGTGTCATTTCGAAGCCAGCGTCCCCAAGAGGTGTGCTAAGTATTTTTCGTGTCGATCGGATTTGTAGTTTTGGCGCAATTTGCGTTTGAAAATGTTTTTTCCCCTCATTGTAATGCATTTCAATAGGGAAATTTTCCCATAGGTTATAATGGCCGGGTTTCTGAGGCAATTTGAAATGTACCTGCCACCTGGCTGATTAGCTCATTGATATGCGCAGTCAGGCCCAGTTACTATGCCAACGCCTGCGAACTGTACATGACCACACCAGCACAGTTTTGCCAGATAATATCAGCTCTTAAAGTGATACCACAGCACAATTTCAAAGCACTATCTGTAGTGTTATTATAATTATTGCCCCGCTCACCAAATCGGACCCAGAGTGGCGCCGCCCGCCAAATCGGACCCAGAGTGGCGCCGCCCGCCAAATCGGACCCAGAGGGGCACCCAAGTGTGAAAGTCTTGCTGGGGCAACCCGGGCACTATTCCAAAGCACTATCTGTAGTTCCTTCAGGAAATACCCATCTATTTCTCTCTGTTATCAGCCATTCCTCGTACTGCTGTCAGTCTATTTCTCTCTGTTATCAGCCATTCCCCTGTCCTGCTGTCAGTCTATTCTCTCTGTTATCACCCATTCCCCGTCCTGCTGTCAGTCTATTCTCTCTGTTATCAGCCATTCCCCTGTCCTGCTGTCAGTCTATTCTCTCTGTTATCAGCCATTCCCCGTCCTGCTGTCAGTCTATTTCTCTCTGTTATCAGCCATTCCCCGTACTGCTGTCAGTCTATTTCTCTCTGTTATCAGCCATTCCCCTGTCCTTCTGTCAGTCTATTCTCTCTGTTATCAGCCATTCCCCGTCCTGCTGTCAGTCTATTCTCTCTGTTATCAGCCATTCCCGTCCTGCTGTCAGTCTATTCTCTCTGTTATCAGCCATTCCCCGTCCTGCTGTCAGTCTATTTCTCTCTGTTATCAGCCATTCCCCGTACTGCTGTCAGTCTATTTCTCTCTGTTATCAGCCATTCCCCGTCCTGCTGTCAGTCTATTTCTCTCTGTTATCAGCCATTCCCCTGTCCTGCTGTCAGTCTATTCTCTCTGTTATCAGCCATTCCCCGTCCTGCTGTCAGTCTATTTCGGCCCACCTAACCGGACCCAGAGTGACCCAGCCACCAAATCGGACCCAGAATGACCCGGGCCACCAAATCGAAACCCAGAGTGACCCGGGCCACCAAATCGGACCCAGAGTGACCAGGGCCACCAAATCGGACCCGGAGTGGCGCCGCCCGCCAAATCGGACCCGGAGTGGCGCCGCCCGCCAAATCGGACCCAGAGTGGCGCCGCCCGCCAAATCGGACCCAGAGTGGCGCCGCCCGCCAAATCGGACCCAGAGTGGCGCCGCCCGCCAAATCAGACCCAGAGTGGCGCCGCCCGCCAAATCGGACCCAGAGTGGCGCCGCCCGCCAAATCGGACCCAGAGTGGCGCCGCCCGCCAAATCGGACCCAGAGGGGCACCCAAGTGTGAAAGTCTTGCTGGGGCAACCCGGGCACTATTCCAAAGCACTATCTGTAGTTCCTTCAGGAAATACCCATCTATTTCTCTCTGTTATCAGCCATTCCCTGTCCTGCTGTCAGTCTATTCTCTCTGTTATCAGCCATTCCCCGTCCTGCTGTCAGTCTATTTCTCTCTGTTATCAGCCATTCCCCGTACTGCTGTCAGTCTATTTCTCTCTGTTATCAGCCATTCCCCTGTCCTGCTGTCAGTCTATTCTCTCTGTTATCAGCCATTCCCCGTCCTGCTGTCAGTCTATTTCTCTCTGTTATCAGCAATTCCCCTGTCCTGCTGTCAGTCTATTCTCTCTGTTATCAGCCATTTTCTTGTCCTGCTGTCAGTCTATTCTCTGTTATCAGCCATTCCCTTATCCTGCTGTCAGTCAGAGTGACCCGGCCCACCAAATCGGACCCAGAGTGACCCGGCCCACCAAATCGGACCCAGAGTGACCCGGCCCACCAAATCGGACCCAGAGTGACCCGGCCCACCAAATCGGACCCAGAGTGACCCGGCCCACCAAATCGGACCCAGAGTGATTCGGCCCACCAAACCGGACCCAGAGTGACCCAGCCACCAAATGGGACCCAGAATGACCCGGGCCACCAAATCGAAACCCAGAGTGACCCGGGCCACCAAATCGGACCCAGAGTGACCAGGGCCACCAAATCGGACCCATAGTGACCCGGCCCACCAAATCGGACCCAGAGTGACCCGTCCCACCAAATCGGACCCAGAGTGACCCGGCCCACCAAATCGGACCCAGAGTGACCCGGCCCACCAAATCGGACCCAGAGTGACCCGGCCCACCAAATCGGACCCAGAGTGACCCGGCCCACCAAATCGGACCCAGAGTGACCCGGGCCACCAAATCGGACCCAGAGTGACCCGGGCCACCAAATCGGACCCAGAGTGACCCGGGCCACCAAATCGGACCCAGAGTGACCCGGGCCACCAAATCGGACCCAGAGTGACCCGGGCCACCAAATCGGACCCAGAGTGACCCGGGCCACCAAATCGGACCCAGAGTGACCCGGCCCACCAAATCGGACCCAGAGTGACCCGGCCCACCAAATCGGACCCAGAGTGACCCGGCCCACCAAATCGGACCCAGAGTGACCCGGCCCACCAAATCGGACCCAGAGTGACCCGGCCCACCAAATCGGACCCAGAGTGACCCGGCCCACCAAATCGGACCCAGAGTGACCCGGCCCACCAAATCGGACCCAGAGTGACCCGGCCCACCAAATCGGACCCAGAGTGACCCGGCCCACCAAATCGGACCCAGAGTGACCCGGCCCACCAAATCGGACCCAGAGTGACCCGGCCCACCAAATCGGACCCAGAGTGACCCGGCCCACCAAATCGGACCCAGAGTGACCCGGCCCACCAAATCGGACCCAGAGTGACCCGGCCCACCAAATCGGACCCAGAGTGACCCGGGCCACCAAATCGGACCCAGAGTGACCCGGGCCACCAAATCGGACCCAGAGTGACCCGGCCCACCAAATCGGACCCAGAGTGACCCGGCCCACCAAATCGGACCCAGAGTGACCCGCCCCACCAAATCGGACCCAGAGTGACCCGGCCCACCAAATCGGACCCAGAGTGACCCGGGCCACCAAATCGGACCCAGAGTGGCCTCAACCCTGAGGGGCTACAACTACCAAACCAGCGCCTGAGGGGCACCCATGTGTGAAAGTCTTGCAGGGGCAGCCCAGGCACCATTCCAAAGCACTATCTGTAGTTCCTTCAGGAAATACCCATCTAGTTAAGTTTTGTCAACTAGTGAAGGAATAGCCATTCTTCCTCACAGCAGGTGGCTAGTCAAATGTACATACTACATAGATTAAGCGGAGTCGACCAGCATAGAATCTTCTGATGGACCCAACCATTGAATAGAAGGTGTAACCCCTACCCCCCTTCATGGGCGGATCCCAGGAGCTCAGACAATCCATTCTTATTTTTGAGATCAGATGTGAGTTGATCCTTAAAGGAGAAGGAGTGGGGATTCTTAGCTGAGGAAAGACCCCACGCCCATCTGGGACTGCGGAAGCGAACGGGGCGAGACTTGAGCTGAGGACATATCTCGTCGTTCGTGAGATTGTTTTGGGATCCCTTGGACTCGTGTGGACTATTGCTTTGTTAGCTGGCACAAGGATTATCAGGAGGTGCCCCCGAATCTGTTCCGTTTGACTAATTGTGGACTCTGTAGATCTACCTGCATGTGTTGTTCCAGCGTTCTTGATAATAAATCTGTGGAATCATCCCTTGGCCTGTTGTCCCTTCTTGCTCTGCCGTACACCCCGTCACATGTGTGTCATCAGCATAGAGGTGATACTGAAAGCCATGAGATTCAATGAGCTGTCCCAAGCCAAAGGTGTAAATGGAGAAGAGCAGGGGCCCTAGGACCATATAAAAAGTGGACATCCTTTGGTTGGCACCATTTGCTCAGTGTCACAGTGCAGAGAGGTTGCTACTGCGCCAGTGCTGGTGCTGAAAGTGAACTTGTCAGTGAAATAGAGAAGATCCTATCTTGTGTGAAGTCGATCTTCCAGCATCGAAGTAGATTGTGCTATAACTGCGTGGCCATCTCCGGAAGCTCCATTTGCTACTCCAAATCATTTGTGATAAAACTGTGTTTCAGTGGCAAATCAGAAGGCCAGATTTGAAACTATGAATTTCTTGTACTTATACTGTTGTCCTCAAACAATGCCACATTTTGGCAGAGAAAAAAAAACTAAAGATGGTGAGGTATATTCAATAGAAAGTCTAATATGAAAACTATAACGTAAAACTAAATTATATTTAAGCCATTAAAATGCACACAGAGACAAATTTATCAAAAACTACAACCAGCCGTCCAACAATAGTGCTAAATGGTGAGTACAGGTATGCCCAACCAGGCCCTAGTAAACCCTAATGCACCCTTCCTTGCAGCGGAGGTTGGCACCCTAACTGGAACACAATATGGCGCCCCCGCTCACCGTCGGCTCACCCTGGATTCAAGCCTAGAAATCCCTAGCTGCATTCCAGGATGCACAGAACATACAACCAATGTTCAAAAAACAGTGTGCCATGGTGATGAAAGAGAAGGGTGTAAAGGGCTTGTCAATCAGTGAATCAAAGGAGGTATGTCCATGTAAAAGGTGATCTGTTCATTGGCAATGAGACAACCTAAAGTTAACCGTTTAGAAGCCCATATGATCTACTCCAGCCAAGAAAAACAAAAAACTACCGAATACCCAGACCAGGAACCAAAACTCAAATACTTGATGTAAATACGAGGGGAGGGGTAGACCACGCTAAATCACCCTCCACTGTCTCAAATCACATGTCCCGTCCTTGCTGAGGAGGTTGGCACCCTAAATAATCATGCAAAGTGGCGTCCCTGCTCACCGTCAGCTGATCCTCACTTCCCCTCAACAACGCTTCCAACTCTATAACCCAATGTGCAGCAGGGAATAAGCGGAGGGGGAGGGGTTATTTATATAGCGCAATTAATTCCATGGTGCTGTACACGAGAAGGGGTTACGTACAGGGTCATAGACATCGTTCACAGTAAACAAATTTACAATGACAGACTGGTACAGAGGGGAGAGGACCCTGTCCTTGCGGACTTATATTCTACAGGATAATGGGGAAGGAAGGTCGGGGGTGGGTGGGGGGTTGGTGTGACGTTGGCTCAAACTTGTTAGTGATGGAAATAGTAAAAGAGCCCCGAATCTCATAAACTAGTATACTGGTGCGCTATACTAGCAGAAGAAGTGCTGTATTGCTTTATGTAAACTATGGGTGCAAAACAAACAATGGTAAATCTCAGTGCATGACCCCTGCAGCATATGACAAATGTATGACAAAGATCTTTTAGATGTGTGAAATTGCATATGTTGTACAGTGTAACATGCACTAGCCACACCACAAAATGCTCAACAAATCACCATATGCAATATATAATATCAGTTGCATTAATTATTCAATAAATAAGGCAAAACCGATTACTCATTGTCAGAAAGTCACAGCGGTATCAATGCCCTTGAAACATTGTTTGCCCACATAGAGATTGACCTAGGAACCAATCCAATTATTGCGCTATGCCCATGCTAGCACCATATAGTAAATCAAATTCTTATCTGGGATCCGAAGAGTCAAAATAGGCTTCAACGCGTTTCCCTTCCATCCAGTGTCAAGAGATGAAAGACATCGGGCAGATTGGACTTCCTGATTGCAGGTATAAACTAACACAAGCAGTGGGGGTTTAAATATCCCGCTTCAACAGGACCAGAGAATCATGGGTAAAGAACAGGGGAGTGTAACAATCAGTGATCACTAATACAAGCCTGTCCCCAAGTGTACGACCGCGCAGGCGCAGATGCCTTTCGGACACTAGAGGTCTTTTTTCAGCCTCATTTGTGTCCTATTTCCTGTTCAACTTGCATTTCACCTTGCTAATGCGCAGCTCTCACACCATCCTCCGCTTGCGTTCCAAACCGCACATGCGCCCCAGCGGCACCTACGAACCATGGCGTCGGCGTTCTCAATACGCCTTGTTCTACATCCTGCGGTACGCATGCGCACTGCACACTTTCTCTGGCCAAGTAAATAGAAGCTTCATCAGTGCTATGACTACAACTGTGCAACCGGTATAACATCTCCAGGGCTCCAATATACCGCGTTCTGCAAATGTGCCCCACTAAACATGCTCCAGATGCAGAAGTGGAGCTAACACAAACTACATTGGCATTTATAAAACATAAGCAACCACATATTAGGCCCATGTATTTATGGGAACACCAGGAGAACTTCACAATGGCACTTACAGGAGATGTGTAACCATATGCTAGACCCATTCATTTACGGGAACCTATACGGAAATCCCACACCCAATGCATAAGGGGGTCTTCCAGAAATAAAGAGGACAAAAAATGAATCATAATACCCCAATAAACATATGGGAGACATAACTTCACTCAACAAGTCCATGTATTTATGTAGCATGTTACAAGTAGACTCCTAAAAGGAGGCATAAATCTCAGTTGTTTCCCCCCAAAATCATCCCCTACTCATGTAACTCAAATATTAACAATTGCAGTCAAAATAACCAACTCACTGGAGATGTGGGACCAGTTGTTAAAAGGTCCCAGCGCATACCCCAACATTATTTCCCATAAATGTTGTCATATAAAGAAAAAATAAACAAGGAACCATAATAGAGGTCATCTAATCATCAATGTCACACACTATCTCTTAAGTGAATGTTGACTGGGTAAGTCCCTGTGTTCCTCAAGGGTAATCACTAATGATATCACATGTAAAGCGCCATGGAATAAATGGCACTATAATAATAATAATATCAATAACAATGAGGCTTCAGATGAAACAACTATAGGTAAGTTGTTCATTTAGCCCCTTGGAGGCTATAGACTCCATTCTAAAGATCCACTGAGATACCTTTTGTAATAACAGCCTGTCCCGATCACCTTGTCTCTCGTTTTGTCTGACAACTTCCAGTACACAAAGATTGAGGACATCCCCATCGCCCTGATTGCATTCCCATACACGGGGTGTCACATACATTCTTCACTTCACCCAAGTGCTCGCTGACCCTTTTTCTTAGTTCTCTTCTAGTTTTACCAATATAATTCTTGGGACACGAGCAAGTTGCCATATAGACCACGTCGGTTTGTCTATAAGTCCCTTATAAAGAACCGTTTGCCCATTGAGGCACTTTGAAAGCTCATACACAATACCAATCCTTTACAAAAGGAACAGTTACCACACCTGGAGGTACCACAAACCTTCCTACCAAGCCAGGTCCCTTCTGGTCTGTCTCGTGTAGTGACTGCATTAACCGTTCTAAAGGGATCTGCCCTTCTTAAAGGTGATTTGTGGTTGGTTAGGAATAATGTCAACCAATGTAGTGTCCGCCTGTAGAATTTACCAGCGTTTTTTTAGGATTCTGATCCACTTGATTATCAAAAGTCACAATAACCCTGGAGATTATACTTTCGGTTTGGGACTCACGAGGCCGTAGTAGGGTACTTCTATCCCTATAAAGAGCACTCCTAAATTCCGGGTCCAAGATTTCATCGGGATACCCACGTTGTCTAAAGCGATCGCTTAATTCGTATGCTTGTGCCCTAAATACGCCTTTCTCTGAACAATTCCTCCTGATTCAGAGGTACTGTCCTCGAGGAATGTCCCTATTAAGTGGGATTGGATGGTGACTATCCCACCTGAGAAGGGCATTGGTGGCCGTGGCCTTCCTAAATACACTGGTACTAAAAGAGCCAAGTTCATTTTTGCTTATTTTTACATCAAGAAATGCAAGTTCAGTGCGATGACAGTCTGACAAATATATAATGTACTATAGGGTGTAGAGCAACTGCTTACTTACAAAAAACCCTATCTAAAAAATAACTTTTATTCAATTAGTAATAAAAAACGACCCAAATGCCCACTCTGTGAAGGTGCGGTGAGCGCAAAGAAGACACAAATCAAATGTATTCTATAAATGCTCTAGGGTTAGCTACCACCCAAGGAAGTCTATAATAGTAATTAAATACTTAACCTCCTAGGGGTAAGATAATGCTACTATATTATTTTTATAGCTCATATATATAGATCCCTGCTTAAAGGGAAGCATGCAGAGAATAGCCCCTACGGACACCTTGCCTCGAAAAAAGATAATTTAGCCCTATGGTCCCAGGTACTGGCTAAGAAGATATCAATCTGAACTAAAGACACATCCCGGTACAGAGTTCTAATAGTGCTCCATGCATCACAATCTTACCCTGCTGGGGTGCCGAAATCAGTGATATGACCCTATATTTGCATCTGTCTGAACACCTACCTAGATGCGGAGGTTGGCACCCTAAGATGGCGAGAAGTGGCACCCCCGCTCGTACGTCAGCTATCCCTTCTCTCCTACCTGGCCCTATAAGACGTTCAGTAAGAAACAGAGGGACAGATGGTCTGTGTTATATATATATATATATATATATATAGTATTGAGAAAATGATGTAACAAGGGAAGATGTTCAGACAGGTGCAATTCATTCATACCAGATGCCCAAGATGCATACCCCCATACTTGCTAAGGTACCCTATGAACCAAGGACACAAAATAATTCACTGATGTCTGAATATTGTTGAGCACTGCACCAATATATGACCAATTGCAAACAGATACACCCGGTATACACCTAGCGAATATTACATTGTCATCAACCCTATCAACTATGGATAACAAATATTTTCTTCTAAAGGTGATGATAACCAAAGGGAAACCACGGAATGAACCAGGTTAACAAATTAATAAGTAGCACATACAGTACAGACCAAAAGTTTGGACACACCTTCTCATTTATAATAATAATAATAATCTTTATTTTTTATATAGCGCTAACATATTACGCAGCGCTTTACAGTTTGTACACATTATCATCGCTGTCCCCGATGGGGCTCACAATCTAAATATTTAAAGATTTTTCTGTATTTTCATGACTATGAAAATTGTACATTCACACTGAAGGCATCAAAACTATGAATTATCACATGTGGAATTATATACTTAACAAAAAAGTGTGAAACAACTGAAATTATGTCTTATATTCTAGGTTCTTCACAGTAGCCACCTTTTGCTTTGATGACTGCTTTGCACACTCTTGGCATTCTCTTGATGAGCTACAAGAGGTAGTCACCGGGAATGGTTTCCACTTCACAGGTGTGTCCTGTCAGGTGTAATAAGTGGAATTTCTTGCCTTATAAATGGGGTTGGGACCATCAGTTGTGTTGTGCAGAAGTCTGGTGGATACACAGCTGATAGTCCTACTGAATAGACTGTTAGAATTTGTATTATGTAATTCCACAGTGTCGGAACAGCGCACATCAACCGGTTCACCATTATCCCAAAACACCTCTATAGCAAAGTAAGTCGAAGACCTTGAGTGGTGCAGATGCCAGAAATGAGCACACAGCAGCTGAGCTTTCTGCAGCAGAGCATCCAGGCTGGGATAGTGGCGTAGAAATTGTTGTACCACTAGGTGTGTAGTATGTTATATTTTGAAATGATTTCAACACTCCAATTCATTAATACTAATTATAGAGATATTGATATTGGTTTCAATCAGTTCATTATATAGTATTCAGTATATCCTTACCATATGAAGTTCACAGAAGGTCATTGATGCCTAAATGTACCTTTCGCCAGATGGTCAACCTAAAGGTACCGTCACACTCAGCGACGCTGCAGCGATATAGACAACGAGCCGATCGCTGCATCATCGCTGTTTAGGTCGCTGTAGAGACGTCAAACACAGCAGCTCCAGAACGATGCAGGAGCGATCCTGTGACGTAACAGCGACTCACTTATCGTTCTCACAGGTCGTTAGCTGCATGTTTAACATTGCTGACATCGTTGCTTTTGCTGTCAAACACGACGATACACGCCGACCTGATGACCAAATAAAGTTCTGGACTTCTAGCTCCGACCAGCGATATCACAGCGGGATCCAGATCGCTGCTGCGTGTCAAACACAACGAGATCGCTATCCAGGACGCTGCAACGTCACGAATCATTGTCGTTCTCGTTGTAAAGTTGTTTAGTGTGAAGGTACCTTTAGAAAGGAATGTAAATGACCAGTAATTTGTTTGCAGTTCAAAGTTGAGAACCACCCGATTGGATCTTTCACAGGAGATGTTTATGCTAATTAGAGGCTTCAGTACACATACCTTGGGACATCAAAGCCTTTAGAGAAGTTTCAATGGGGTTAGTGTAAGATATAAATGAGATGGGACAGACAGGGGAGAGACATCAGAAGGCAGAGAGATGGGACGGAGAGGAGGCTGTTGTGAATTTGGATTCTGGGCTCCCCCGGTGGCCGCTTGTGGAATTGGACTTGTCATCCTCTTTCCTGTTTCACCTGGTTCCATCAGTAGTGGGTGTCGCTATTTAAGCTCATTTCTCTGGTGGTTTCTTGCCGGTCAACAATGTTATCTGATGCCTCTCAGTGCTTGTTCCTGCTTCTAGACTACTACTAGATAAGTTGGACTTTTGTCCTTGTTTTGTTTTGCCTATTTGTTCCAGTTCACAGCTGAAGTTTTGTTACTGTGTCTGGAAAGCTCTCGTTGATCAGGGATTGCTACTCTGGCGTTATGAGTTAATGCCAGAGTTTAAGGTAATCTCTGGATGGTGTTTTGTTAGTGTTTTTCTGCTGACCATGAAAGTATACTATCTGTCTTCTGCTATCTAGTAAGCGGACCTCAAATTTGCTAAGACTATTTTCCTGCTGCGTTTGTTGTTTCATCTGAACTCACCGTCATTATATGTGGGGGGCTACTGTCTTCTTTGGAAATATTTCTCTAGAGGTGAGCCAGGTCTTATATTTCCCTCTGCTAGTTATTTAGGTCTTAGGCCAGAGCTGGGCATCTAGCGATAAATAGGAAATGCTACCTGGCTATTTCTAGTTGCGCGGCAGGCTTAGTTCATGGTCAGTATAGTTCCATCTTCCGAGAGCTTGTCCCTCTATAGGCTTGCTATGATCTCTGCCTGCAGAGATCATGACAGTTTGACCGGCCACTTAAGTGTTAAAGACCCAGGTTTAGAAAGGAGAGTTATAAGAAGTCTGCTGGAATTTTTTTTTTTTTTTTTTCCTCCAGTCTGCCTTGCTGCAGTCTTTTTTCTCTCTCTCCTCCTAATCTCCGTATGCTCTGTGTGCACCTGACAATAATGGATCTCCAGAGTGTAACTGCGGGTTTGAATAATCTCATCACGAAAGTACAAAATTTACAAGATTTTGTGGTACATGCTCCGGTATCTGAGCCGAGAATTCCTTTGCCGGAGTTCTTCACAGGGAATAGAGCTAGCTTCCAGAATTTCCGAACTAATTGTAAGCTTTATTTGTCCCTGAAGTCTCGTTCAGCTGGAGACCCTGCTCAGCAGGTTAGGATTGTGATTTCCTTGCTCAGGGGTGACCCTCAAGATTGGGCCTTCTCATTGCCAGCAGGGGATCCTGCGTTACGCGATGTGGATGCGTTTTTTCTGGCCTTGGGCTTGCTTTATGAGGAACCTCATTTGGAACTTCAGGCAGAAAAAACTTTGATGGCACTATCTCAGGGGCAAGACGAAGCTGAAGTTTTCTGCCAAAAATTCCGTAAATGGTCTGTGCTTACTCAGTGGAATGAGTGCGCCTTGGCGGCAACTTTCAGAGAAGGTCTCTCTGATGCCATTAAGGATGTTATGGTGGGGTTCCCTTTGCCTGCAGGTCTGAATGAGTCCATGACAATGGCTATTCAGATTGATAGGCGTCTGCGGGAGCGCAAACCGGTGCACCATCTGGCGGTGTCTATGGAAAAGACGCCAGAAAGTATGCAGTGTGATAGAATTCTGTCCAGGAGCGAGCGACAGAATTTTAGACGGAAGAATGGATTGTGTTTCTATTGTGGGGATTCTACTCATGTTATATCGGCATGCTCTAGGCGTACAAAGAAGCTTGATAAGTCTGTTTCCATTGGCACCATTCAGTCTAAGTTTATTTTGTCTGTAACCCTGATTTGCTCTTTGTCATCCATTGCCACGGACGCCTATGTTGACTCTGGCGCCGCTCTGAGTCTTATGGATTGGTCCTTTGCCAATCGTTGTGGTTTTGATTTAGAGCCTTTGGAGACTCTTATTCCTCTGAAGGGGATTGACTCCACCCCATTGGCTAATAATAAACCACAATACTGGACACAAGTAACCATGCGTATCAATCCGGATCACCAGGAGATTATTCGTTTCCTGGTGCTGTATAATTTACATGACGATTTGGTACTGGGATTGCCATGGTTGCAGTCTCACAACCCAGTCTTGGACTGGAGAGCAATGTCTGTGTTGAGCTGGGGATGTAAGGGTATTCATGGGGACGTACCTTTGGTTTCTATTTCGTCGTCCATTCCCTCTGAAGTCCCTGAGTTCCTCTCTGATTATCAAGACGTCTTTGACGAACCCAAGCTTGGGTCGTTACCTCCGCACCGTGAGTGCGATTGTGCCATAGATTTGATACCGGGTTGTAAATATCCAAAGGGTCGTTTGTTTAATTTGTCTGTGCCGGAACATGCTGCTATGCGGGAATATATAAAGGAGTCTTTGGAAAAGGGACATATTCGTCCATCTTCTTCTCCCTTGGGAGCTGGGTTTTTCTTTGTCTCAAAAAAAGACGGCTCTTTGAGACCATGTATTGATTATCGGCTTCTGAATAAGATCACTGTTAAGTATCAATACCCATTGCCATTGCTTACTGATTTGTTTGCTCGTATAGAGGGTGCTAAGTGGTTCTCTAAAATTGATCTTCGTGGGGCGTATAATTTGGTGCGGATCAGGCAGGGGGATGAGTGGAAGACCGCATTTAATACGCCCGAGGGCCACTTTGAGTATTTGGTCATGCCTTTTGGTCTTTCTAATGCCCCTTCAGTTTTCCAGTCTTTTATGCATGATATCTTCCGCGATTTTCTGGATAAATTTATGATAATATATCTGGATGATATTCTGATTTTTTCTGATGACTGGGACTCTCATGTCCAGCAGGTCAGGAGAGTTTTTCAGGTTCTGCGGTCTAATTCTTTATGTGTGAAGGGGTCTAAGTGCGTTTTTGGGGTCCAGAAAATTTCCTTTTTGGGGTATATTTTTTCTCCCTCTTCCATTGAGATGGATCCCGTCAAGGTGCAAGCTATTTGTGACTGGACTCAGCCCTCCTCTCTTAAGGGTCTTCAGAGATTTTTGGGCTTTGCCAACTTTTACCGCCGATTTATTGCTGGTTTTTCGGATGTCGTTAAACCACTGACTGATTTGACCAGACAAGGCGCTGATGTTGCTAATTGGTCCCCTCATGCTGTAGAGGCCTTTCAGGAGCTTAAGCGCCGTTTTGCCTCTGCCCCTGTGTTGCGTCAGCCTGATGTGAATCTGCCTTTTCAGGTTGAGGTTGACGCTTCGGAGATCGGAGCTGGGGCAGTGTTGTCGCAGAAAGGTTCCGACTGCTCCGTCATTAGGCCTTGTGCCTTCTTTTCTCGCAAATTTTCGCCCGCAGAGCGGAATTATGATGTTGGGAATCGGGAGCTTTTGGCCATGAAGTGGGCGTTTGAGGAGTGGCGCCATTGGCTCGAGGGGGCTAGGCATCAGGTGGTGGTATTGACTGACCACAAAAATTTGATTTATCTTGAGACTGCCAGACGCCTGAATCCTAGACAGGCGCGCTGGTCTTTATTTTTTTCTCGCTTTAATTTTGTGGTGTCATACCTACCGGGTTCTAAGAATGTTAAGGCAGATGCCCTTTCTAGGAGTTTTGACCCGGACTCTCCTGGTAATTCTGAACCCACAGGTATCCTTAGGGAGGGAGTAATTTTGTCGGCCGTTTCTCCTGATCTGCGGCGGTCCTTGCAAGAGTTTCAGGCGGATAGACCGGATCGTTGTCCGCCTGATAGACTGTTTGTTCCGGATGATTGGACCAGCAGAGTCATCTCTGAGGTACATTCTTCTGCATTGGCAGGTCATCCCGGAATTTTTGGTACCAGGGATTTGGTGGCAAGATCCTTCTGGTGGCCTTCCCTGTCACGAGATGTGCGAGTCTTTGTGCAGTCATGTGACGTTTGTGCTCGGGCCAAGTCTTGTAGTTCTCGGGCTAGCGGACTGCTGTTGCCCTTGCCTATTCCTAAGAGGCCTTGGACACACATCTCGATGGATTTTATTTCAGATCTGCCTGTTTCCCAGAAGATGTCTGTCATCTGGGTGGTCTGTGACCGTTTCTCTAAAATGGTCCATTTGGTTCCTCTGCCCAAGTTGCCTTCTTCTTCTGAGTTGGTTCCTCTGTTTTTTCAGAATGTTGTCCGATTGCACGGTATTCCTGAGAATATTGTTTCTGACAGAGGTACCCAATTTGTGTCTAGATTTTGGCGGGCATTCTGTGCTAGGATGGGCATAGATTTGTCTTTTTCATCTGCTTTTCACCCTCAGACTAATGGCCAGACCGAGCGGACTAATCAGACCCTTGAGACATATCTGAGGTGTTTTGTCTCTGCTGACCAGGATGATTGGGTTGCTTTTTTGCCATTGGCAGAGTTCGCCCTCAATAATCGGGCCAGTTCTTCCACCTTGGTGTCCCCGTTTTTCTGTAATTCGGGGTTTCACCCTCGATTTTCCTCCGGTCAGGTGGAATCCTCGGATTGTCCTGGAGTGGATGCGGTGGTGGAGAGATTGCATCACATCTGGGGGCAGGTTATGGACAATTTGAAGTTGTCCCAGGAGAAGACTCAGCGTTTTGCCAACCGTCATCGTCGTGTTGGTTCTCGGCTTTGTGTTGGAGATTTAGTGTGGTTGTCTTCTCGTTTTGTCCCTATGAGGGTCTCTTCTCCTAAGTTTAAACCTCGGTTCATCGGCCCTTATAGAATATTGGAGATTCTTAATCCTGTTTCTTTCCGTTTGG
Organism: Ranitomeya variabilis; assembly: GCF_051348905.1. Classification (NCBI taxonomy): domain Eukaryota; kingdom Metazoa; phylum Chordata; class Amphibia; order Anura; family Dendrobatidae; genus Ranitomeya; species Ranitomeya variabilis. Next base: position 1,112,968,111 of record NC_135233.1, on the reverse strand, counting down.
ACCTCCCTGCGTCCTTTTCCATTCATAACGTTTTTCATCGGTCGTTATTGCGCAGGTATGAGGTACCTGTTGTACCTTCAGTTGAGCCTCCTGCTCCGGTGTTGGTTGAGGGTGAGTTGGAGTACGTTGTGGAGAAAATTTTGGACTCTCGTGTTTCCAGACGGAAACTCCAGTATCTGGTTAACTGGAAGGGATACGGCCAGGAGGATAATTCTTGGGTCAATGCATCTGATGTTCATGCTTCTGATCTTGTTCGTGCCTTCCATAGGGCTCATCCTGGTCGCCCTGGTGGATCTGGTGAGGGTTCGGTGCCCCCTCCTTGAGGGGGGGGTACTGTTGTGAATTTGGATTCTGGGCTCCCCCGGTGGCCGCTTGTGGAATTGGACTTGTCATCCTCTTTCCTGTTTCACCTGGTTCCATCAGTAGTGGGTGTCGCTATTTAAGCTCATTTCTCTGGTGGTTTCTTGCCGGTCAACAATGTTATCTGATGCCTCTCAGTGCTTGTTCCTGCTTCTAGACTACTACTAGATAAGTTGGACTTTTGTCCTTGTTTTGTTTTGCCTATTTGTTCCAGTTCACAGCTGAAGTTTTGTTACTGTGTCTGGAAAGCTCTCGTTGATCAGGGATTGCTACTCTGGCGTTATGAGTTAATGCCAGAGTTTAAGGTAATCTCTGGATGGTGTTTTGTTAGTGTTTTTCTGCTGACCATGAAAGTATACTATCTGTCTTCTGCTATCTAGTAAGCGGACCTCAAATTTGCTAAGACTATTTTCCTGCTGCGTTTGTTGTTTCATCTGAACTCACCGTCATTATATGTGGGGGGCTACTGTCTTCTTTGGAAATATTTCTCTAGAGGTGAGCCAGGTCTTATATTTCCCTCTGCTAGCTATTTAGGTCTTAGGCCAGAGCTGGGCATCTAGCGATAAATAGGAAATGCTACCTGGCTATTTCTAGTTGCGCGGCAGGCTTAGTTCATGGTCAGTATAGTTCCATCTTCCGAGAGCTTGTCCCTCTATAGGCTTGCTATGATCTCTGCCTGCAGAGATCATGACAGGAGGCTTAGTGACTCCTGCCATTCTAATGTAATGTATGACTTTATTGATGATGTGCTATTTGAGTGACTGTTTATCTTTTATTAAGTAAATTCATTTTTGTTTATTCAGTTTCCGTGTGAGCATTTATTCATCACAATTCCTTGAACCTTAACAAAACACTAGGTTGAGGACGTGAGCCATAAAATGCATGTGTGTGAGGTTACCCAGCGTAGATCCGCCACCAGTTTCGCATTTATCGCACATGGTCTTCACTGACTCCAAATTCAGTGGAGACAGCCATTGCTCTGACTTGGCCTGGATAGCTGTCCACAACGCTTGAGCTGTGTGACTGCGGTCTCCAACGTATATGAATTTGAACAATGCCTGATTGCGGTTTTCCCACAGTACGCCGGTGGGGGCATATTCTATGCAGTGTTGGAAAGTATCTCATTAAGGGAGAGGTTGAGGGGACAGGCGGAGTACCTACAGGAGGTAGAGGAGGCAGAAGCAGTGGAGGAAGGGTTACATACAGAGTTTTGTCCCGCAAGCCTTGGGGTTTCCAAGATTTGCTGTCTAGTGACACCTTGGTGTCTAGTGTTCTAGTTTACCATCCCTTGGGGTGTAGTGGTTTAGTTCTCCAAAACTAAGTGTTTAGTAGTTTAGTTCTCCATCTTCTGATGCGTATTGTTTTAGTTATCCAACTTTAGGTGTTTAGTACTTTATTTCTTCAACTCCTGTTCTCTCATAGTTTAGTTCTCCATCTTCTGGTGTATAGTGGTTTAGTTATCCAACTTTAGAAGAGTTTGGAGATGCCATGGAGAGCGAACTGCTGCCTGCAACATCCTTCAGCATGACTGGTTTGGCAGTGGGTCAGTAATGGTGTGGGGTGGCACTTCTTTGGAGGGCCGCACAGCCCTCCATGTGCTTGCCAGAGTTAGCCTGACTGCCATTAGGTACCAAGATGAGATTCTCAGACCCCTTGTGAGATGATATGCTGGTGCTGTTGGCCCTGGGTTCCTCCTAATGCAGGATAATGCCAGACCTCATGTGGCTGGAGTGTGTCAGCAGTTCCTGCAAGATGAAGGCATTGAAGCTATGGACTGGCCCGCCCGTTCCCCAGACCTGAATCCAATTGAGCACATCTGTGACATCATGTCTCGCACCATTCACCGTCACATTGCACCTAAAGTATTTAGTATTTTACTTTGCCTAGCTCTGTTATCTAGTAGTTTGTTTTTCGTTAAGGTGTATAGTGGTTTAGTTTTCCATCCCCAAGAGCCCTGCAAGCCATGGAGATTTCAAGAATTGTGGAGCAGCCCCTTCCCCACCTGCGCCCACAGCCACCAGAGTCACCCAGTGCCCAGTCAGTGAGATGCAACACACATGTACATGCTCGCTCGTCCAGGTGTCAGTGGTGAAATGCACCATCACACATCAATTTTTTCAAGGAATGGGTGATATTGTCTGTGACATGCTGGTGTAGCACAGGTACATCTTTCTTAGAGAAGTAATGGTGATTGGGCAACTGGTAGTGGGGGACAGCAATGGCCATCAGCTTTCATAAATCATCTGTATCCACAAGGTGGAAAGGCTGCATTTCTGTGTCCAAGAGATTGGATTGGCCATGCAATAATCACAGAGCCCACAGGCCTGGAGCCATACAGAAACAAGCGCTGTGAACTTTTGAGCGTAGACAATTACACGATTAGGCGACGATCATCCAAGGAGGCCACAGGCTGTTCACAATAAATAGTTATCAGAAAATTAATAGTAAGGGTACGGCATATACACTGCTCAAAAAAATAAATGGATCACTAAAATACCACATCCTAGACATCTCTGAATGAAATATTCCAGTTGCAAATTTTTATTTATTGCATAGTGGAATGTGTTCAGAACAATAAAACATAACAATTATCAATGTAAATCAAAATGAATATCCCATGGAGGTCTGGATTTGGAATGATACTCAAAATCAAAGTGGAAAATCAAATTACAGGCTGATCCAACTTCACTGGAAATGCCCCAATTCAAGGAAAAGATGCTCAGTATTGTGTGTGGCCTCCATGTGCCTGTATGACCTAACTACTGTACAATGTCTGGGCATACTCCTGATGAGGGGGCAGATGGACTCCTGAGGGATCTCCTCCCAGACCTGGACAAAAGCATCCAACTCCTGGACAGCCGATGGTGCAACGTGACATTGGTGGATGGTGTGAGACATGATGTCCCAGATGTGTTCAATCGGATTCAGTTCTGGGGAATGGGCGGGCCAGTCCATAGCTTCAATGCCTTCATCTTGCAGGAACTGCTGACACACTCCAGCCACGAGGTCTGGCATTGTCCTGCATTAGGAGGAACCCAGGGCCAACTGCACCAGCATATGGTCTCACAAGGGGTCTGAGGATCTCATCTCGGTACCTAATGGCAGTCAGGCTACCTCTGGTGAGCACATGGAGGGCTGTGCGGCCCCTCAAAGAAATGCCTCTCCACACCATTACTGACCCACTGCCAAACTGGTCATGCTGAAGGATGTTGCAGGCAGCAGTTCGCTCTCCACGGCATCTCCAGACTCTGTCACATGTGCTCAGTGTGAACTTGCTTTCATCTGTGAAGAGCACAGGGTGCTAGTGGCGAATTTGCCAATCCTGGTGTTCTATGGCAAATGCCAAGCGCCCTGCACGGTGTTGGGCAGTGAGCACAACCCCCATCTGTGGACATTGGGCACTCAGACCATCCTCATGGAGTTGGTTTCTAACCGTTTTTGCAGACACATGCACATTTGTGGCCTGCTGGAGGTCATTTTGCAGGGCTCTGGCAGTGCTCCTCCTGTTCCTCCTTGCACAAAGGTGGAGGTAGCGGTCCTGCTGCTGGGTTGTTGCCCTCCTACGGCCCCCTCCACGTCTCCTGGTAGCACCTCCAGCCTCTGGACACTATGCTGACAGACGCAGCAAACCTTCTTGCCACAGCTCGCATTGATGTGCCGTCCTGGATGAGCTGCACTACCTGAGCCACTTGTGTCGGTTGTAGAGTCTGTCTCATGCTACCACGAGTTTGAAAGCACAACCAACATTCAAAAGTGACTAAAACATCAGCCAGAAAGCATTAGTAGCAAGATGTGGTCTGTAGTCCCCACCTGCAGAACCCTCCTTTATTGAGGGGGTCTTGATAATTGCCAATAATGTCTATCTGTTGTCTATTCCATTTACACAACAGCATGTGAAATTGATTGTGAATCAGTGTTGCTTCCTAAGTGGACAGTTTGATTTCACAGAAGTTTCATTTATTTGGAGTTATATTATGTCGTTTAAGTGTTCCCTTTATGGTTTTGAGCAGTGTACATTTCCGGATTACAACGCATGGTATACGAGTATATCCCGCCATCACTGCTAATTCACATTAACTTTACATTTCTCATTGCCACCACCAATCCTGTTTTTAAACAAATAAATACAGGCCGATTGGACACCGTTCTTCTTTTGACGTTCATACCATCAAGTTCTTCAATCCCCTCTCCCTCCGAGTAGCGGTCATATACCTACCCTAGGCTCACCCACCTACTTCCTTGAGCATTTTTTCTGCCTTCATGCCGCACTTCACCTCAGAATTAACAACCCTTATCCTGGGAGACTTCAAAAGCCCCACCTCCCCAACGACATCCCAGCTTCTATCTCTAGCCAATTCTAGTGGCCTCTTACAACTTTCAATCTCTGAGACACACAAAGACAGTAAAGCTGGGGTTACACTTACAAGTGCAATGCGAGAAACTCGCACGAGTCTCTCGCATCAATCTCTGGCTGCTGCCGGCACTCGGGACTGAACTGGGTGACTGCATGTATTTCTATGCAGCTGAATGACCCGGTCCCGAGAGCCAGCGGCAGTGCCAGGTATTGATGCACGAGTTTCTCGCATTGCACTCGCAAGTATGACCCCAGCCTAACACTCCTGATCTGGACTTTGTCCAGCTCAGTTCAATCTCCTACCTAGATGACTCACCTCTTATCCTTTCTCCCCCATGAAATTAGTAGAACCACAACGTAGACATTTTTAGGCGCTCCCCATCTGATTAGAGCGGCCTACCACAATCCCTAATCAAAGTCCATATATATATATATATATATATATATATATATATATATATATATATATATATATATATAGCTCATTCTCTACTTCTCTGAACGTAATTCAGTATGAAACTCAACCGTACCCAAAAGTCTCAGGCAGCCTTTATCTACCATCCCCATTTCCTCAAGATGGTTGTACCATCAATGTATATAAGCACCTGTACTTTGTATCACCCCCACCTGATTGTAGATTGTAAGCTCTGGAGTAGGGTCGTCATTATAGTGCTTTGGAACAAAGCACTATACTGTTATTCCACTGTGGATAACTTCTTATTCTTATTCAGTCCGCACGTAATGCGGCCCGAACCGCTTCACTCACAGACTCCAGTGAGGTGTCATTTCGAAGCCAGCGTCCCCAAGAGGTGTGCTAAGTATTTTTCGTGTCGATCGGATTTGTAGTTTTGGCGCAATTTGCATCTGAAAATGTTTTTTCCCCTCATTGTAATGCATTTCAATAGGGAAATTTTCCCATAGGTTATAATGGCCGGGTTTCTGAGGCAATTTGAAATGTACCTGCCACCTGGCTGATTAGCTAATTGATATGCACAGTCAGGCCCAGTCACTATGCCAACGCCTGCGAACTGTACATGACCACACCAGCACAGTTTTGCCAGATAATATCAGCTCTTAAAGTGATAGCACAGCACAATTTCAAAGCACTATCTGTAGTCTTATTATAATTATTGCCCCGCTCACCAAATCGGACCCGGAGTGGCGCCGCCCGCCAAATCGGACCCAGGGTGGCGCCGCCCGTCAAATCGGACCCAGAGTGGCGCCGCCCGCCAAATCGGACCCAGAGTGGCGCCGCTAGCCAAATCGGACCCGGAGTGGCGCCGCCTGCCAAATCGGACCCAGAGTGGCGCCGCCCGCCAAATCGGACCCAGAGTGGCTACAACTACCAAAACAGCGCCTGAGGGGCACCCAAGTGTGAAAGTCTTGCTGGGGCAACCCGGGCACCATTCCAAAGCACTATCTGTAGTTCCTTCAGGAAATACCCATCTAGTTATTTTTGCTTTGTTTATCTTAAACCTGGTAACTTTTGACTGTATTATATGAACTGCTGACTTGTAAAGCTGTGCAGAATGTGTTTACGATATATAAATAAAGGTTATTATTAGTAGATTGAAGATGGTCAAGTTCAAGCTGTTAGCTTTGCCATGTGTAGGAGGAAAGAATCTTTTACATAACCACAACTGCACAAACGAGGGCTGGCTGCTGTGCTAACACAAAGTGAACACGACAAGCTGCTGGACTGTGAAAGAGGTGCAGCTGAAGAGGTTACGGTGGATTGATGTGCTCGGTGTCTGAGGCTACCAGCCTCGATGATACATATCTTCCCTCAAGGAGAAGTCCAGCGACCATCTTACAGAAGAGATTACGCTTTAATGGAATGCGGGTGGGAGTTATATACACCCCTGAACAGAGAAGGCTTTATTCCAAAAACCAAGCAACTGTTTTCTGGGAAATAGACATAAATCTGTTTAGGGGTCTGGCTCTTATGCAGTTTCTCAGGCACTTGGCATGTGTTAGGGGGAATCTGTGTAGAGATGTTATGTGACAGATTTAGAGCATAAAATGGAGACTGAGAAAACACAATGGAACCTGACTTCCCACAATACACACAAATATCTGACCGGAATAATGGCTACTACGATTTATTTTTTACTTAAACCATTGGCTCATGTGGAGAATCTGCCATGTGCACCGGCAAACCAGCTCTTCATGGTGCACAGGAAAAGCACACGTACGTATAGAGCGCTCGTCTGAACGAGCCATGGGAAAACTAATCACGGAGCCGTCAAGAGGACGGGCACTCACCTTATTACAAAAAAGAAGACAGATTGCAGCAGACATGGAGAAAGTCTTCAATGCTTTATTCCATAATAATTACAATATTGTTCTAATATCCATGATGGTGAGTGGGAAGGTTCACCCTGACGCGTTTCTGGCAAACCGCCCGTAGTCACAGAGGGAATCATGGGATATACCATTTAAAGCAACCAACCACCAATCAAGTAGTACCACGGAAAACCACGTGAACACAGAAATTATAAGAATAAATGTAACAAAATGCAATTAATACAGCGCTACATGGAATATGGACCAACTTCTAGTCCTAGAACAATATCAATACTACATGTCAGTAATTACACATAGTATAATTTCTATAAGTCATTCCTATGGGTTGCATTGTGTCGAACCTAATCCTGGATGCCTCAATAAGTTTTTCCACCAGTCTCCTCCTCCTGGACGATTAACTCTCTCAATTACAAAGAATGTGAGACTTTGAATGTTCCCATTATCTGTCTCCAAAAAAGTCTGGATACCCCCGAATGTGTCCTTTTGTTACTTTTAATTATTATTATTATTTATATAGCACCATTAATTTCATGGTGCTGTACATGAGAAAGGGGGTTACATACAGGGTTATAGATATCGTTAACAGTAAACAAATTTACAATGACAGACTGGTACAGAGGGGAGAGGACCCTGTCCTTGCGGACTTACATTCTACAGGATAATGGGGAAGAGACAGGAGATCGGGGGTGCTGCAGCACTGGTGGTGATGAGGCGGCAGCTCTAGTGGTGGTGAGGCGGCAGCTCTGGTGGTGGTGAGGCGGCAGCTCGGGTGGTTGGTAAGGCAGAAGCTCTGGCGGTGGCGACATGGCAGCTCGGGTGGTTGGTGGGGCAGCAGCTCAGGTGGTTGGTGAGCCTGCAGATCGGGTGGCTGGTGAGGCAGAAGCTCGGGTGGTTGGTGAGCCTGCAGCTCGGGTAGTTGGTGAGGCGGTAGAATGGTTATTGCAAGCTGTAGGCTTTCCTGAAGAGATGGGTTTTCAGGTTCCGTCTGAAGGATTTGAGGGTGGTGGATAATCGGACGTGTTGAGGTGTGGAATTCCAGAGGATGGGGGATATTCGTGAGAAATCTTGGAGGCGGTTGTGTCAGGAACAAATAAGTGTGGAGAAGAGTAGGAGGTCTTGGGAGGATTGAAGATTACGAGAGGGAAGATAGTGTGAGATTAGTTCGGAGCGATAGGGAGGGGACAGGTTGTGGATGGCTTTGTAGATCAGTGTTAGTAGTTTCATCTGGATTAGTTGGGGAATTGTGAGCCAGTGGAGGGATTTGCAGAGGAGAGAAGCAGGGGAGGAGAGAGGTGGATTAGCCGAGCAGCAGAGTTGAGAACACAGGAGTGGTGCAAGGAAGTTAGCGGGGAGGCCACAGAGGAGGGTATTGCAGTAATCCAGGCGGGAGATGATGAGGGCATGCACAAGAGTTTTAGTAGATTGTGGGCTGAGGAAGGGACGGATTCTAGCAATATTTTTGAGTTGGAGGTGACAGGAGGTGGCAAAAGTTTGGACGCGCGGTTTGAAGGACAGGGCAGAGTCACGAGTTACCCCGAGGCAGCGGATTTCAGGTGCGGGAGAGAGCGTGATGCCGTTTACAATAATAGATAGATCAGGTCGGGGTGATGAGGAGTTTTGTCTACATTGAGTTTTAGGAAGCGAGAGATGAAGAAGGAGGATATGGCTGACAGACACTCCGGGATTCTGGACAGCAGAGAGGCGACATTTGAGCCAGAGAGGTAGATGTGAGTGTCGTCCGCATATAGGTGGTACTGGAAGCCATGGGACTTTATGAGTTGTCCTAGGCCAAGGGTATAGATGGAAAAAAGTAGGGGGCCTAGTACAGAGCCTTGAGGTACTCCAACAGAGAGAAGGCGGGGTGAGGAGGTAGCGTGGGAGTGGGAAACGCTAAATGTGCACTCGGAAATGTTTGTAGATGTTCCAATATTCTTTTTTCAGCTCCTACATCCCACATATTTAAGGTTGCATGAATTGCATTGTACAGTATACAAAATAATTGGTGTTACAATTAATAAGGGAATTCATGTTCCAGACGTCACTGATTTTCTGTCTCTTATGTGGAAATTCGCAAAATGAGGGAAAGAAGGAAAAAGAAATGTCAGTTAATCAGGATGCTGTGCACCTTGTCAGTGGAACTCCTCCGCACAGAGCTGCTCCAGTCCAGGGCGTAGTCAGAATAGCAAAGAAAAATAGGGGATTGTCTCCAGCGATGAATGGCTACACTTGTCAGATAAAAATTAAAATTTTAATCGAATCCACTAAAACATGTAATCAGTGTAGGTAACAATACCAGATATTCCACACATATGTAAAAAACCAATGCATTTCAGCATCTAGCCTTAATCATTGTGTGAATAGAAAAGAAACATAGGGCTCTAATATATCCCAATCATGAATGCAAACAGGTGGGAAAAATCAGGTTATAGAACAATGAGGGAATTAACCTCAAGCTAACCCGTTGGTTCTTTACATATGTGTGAAATATCTGGTATTGTTACCTACACTGGTTACATGCTTTAGTGGATTCGATTAAAACTTAAGTTCTTAAGTGGAAATTAACACATGACATTTAGTGCCTGCAGACTTGAGAAACCTTTGATGGGAAGCCAAGGTGTTCTAAACTGTTTGAGGTACATACTGGGGGACGGCATATTACTGAGAGGACGCCCTCTATTAGAGACTCACTACATTAACAGGAAGTGAGAGCTGCGGCTGACCGATCACTTCCTGTTATTTACTTATGTTTGAAGGCGGGGACAGTGATATCAGAGCTTACTGGGCGCAGAGCTCCATGTGACGTAACAACCTCATATGAGCACAGGAGAAAGAGGGCAGACATCGCTGAAATGTAGCCAACACGTGAGGGGAGTATAAGGTTTATTTTAATTGGGACAAATATACAGATTGAGATGGGGTTGTCCTAGTCGTGGACCGTTTACATACACAACATTTTTGACTATCAAAACAAAAATATATCTTTATTTTTTGTAAAACTGAAAAAATTGTTGTAAATGTTTGTAAAGAAGTCTCATATTAAACAGCTCCCCCCCTGTGTGCGACTTCTCTGATGACTATGAAGTTTGTCTTTGCTAATAAAGCATTTTCCACATTGGGAGCATGAGTACGGCTTCTCTACTGTGTAACTTCTCTGATGTTTAACCTGAAAGGATTTGTTTAACGAAACATTGTCCACACTCTGAACATGAATTTTCTGATGTCTGAGAAGACTTGATTCATATATAAAACAGATCCCACATTCGCTACATGTAAAGGGATTCTCTCCATTGTGATCTCTTTGATGATCACTTAGAAGGGCTTGAGTATTAAAACATTTCCCACATTCGGAGCATGAATACTGTTTTTCTTCTGTGTGCATTTTCACATGATTAATAAGATTTGATTTACTCATAAATATTTTTCCACATTCTGAACATGTATACGCATTTCCTGTGTGAATTCTCTCATGTGCAGTAAGACTTGATTTACATCTAAAAACTTTCTGACATTTTGAACATGAATACGGCTTCTCTCCTGTGTGAATAATCCTATGATCAATAATATTTGATTTTTCTTTAAAACATTTCCCATATTCTGAACAAGAATACAGCTTCTGTCCTGTATGAATTTTCTCATGCGTAATAAGACTTGATTTATATGTATAACTTTTCTGACATATTGAACATGAATACGGCTTTTCTCCTGTGTGAATTCTCTGATGTGTAACAAGACTTGATTTTAAAGTAAAACATTTCTCACATTCTGAACATGAATACGGCTTCTCTCCTGTGTGAAAACTCTTATGCTTATGAAGTGCTGATTTATGTAGAAAACATTTCCCACATTCTGAACAGGAATGCGGCTTTACTCCCGTGTGAATTCTCTCATGTGAAATAAGACTTGATTTATATGTAAAACTTTTCTGACATACCGAACATGAATACGGCTTCTCTCCTGTATGTATTCTCTCATGTTTACCAAGATATGATTTTATAATAAAACATTTTCCACATACTGAACACGAATATGGCTTCTCTCCTGTGTGAATTCTCTGATGTGTAACAAGATGTGATTTCATAATAAAACATTTCCCACATTCTGAACATGAATACGGCTTCACTTTGTGAATTTTCTCATGCTTACTTTGATCTGATTTATCTATAAAACATTTTCCACATGCTGAACATGAAAATGGCCTTTCTCCTGTATGAATTCTCTGATGTCTAACAAGAAGAACTTTAAGTGAAAAACATTTTTCACATTCTGAACATGAATACGGCTTCTCTCCTGTGTGAATTCTCTCATGTCTAACAAATTTCGATTTATATATAAAACATTTTCCACATTCCAAACATGAAAACGGCCTTTTTCCTTTGTGAATACTCTCATGTTTAAGAAGGTTAGATTTTTGGGAAAAACATTTCCCACATTCTGAACATGAATATGGCATCTCGCTTTTGTGACTTTTCTCATGTAAAACAAGATTCCATTTGTTTATAAAACGCTTTCCACATTCAGAACATGAATACGGCTTCTCTCCTGTATGCATTCTCTGATGTCTAGTAAGATGATATTTGTCTGAAAAACATTTCTTACATTCTGAACATGAAAATGGCTTCTCTCTTGTGTGACGTCTCCTATATTTAACAATATGTTCTCCATGTACATTAAGGGAAGTAGGATTTTCTCTTGAGGACTGACACAGGACATCTTCATCTTTCACATTATATGCTACAGATAACACGACATTTTCTCCAGGACGATCACTTGTATTTTCTGTTAAAAATAAAAAAAAATTTTTATTTTTTGTAATCACAGCTTTAAATGTAAAGGCCCATCCCTATCCCACCTCTGATCCAGGATGGAGGATCTAGAAGAAATCTTATGGCATTCAATGCACATTAATGGTGAATCCCCTGATCACAAGGACAAAAGAAGATGCAGAATATGGAATCCTCCAACGGTTCTAGATCCTCAGTAACTGTGTCTGAGATGTTCTCATCAATCATCAGGGGAAGCACAAAGGAGACCCCTGGAGTTCCAGACCAAGACCTAGAGCAGACTTGCTCCTCTTCCATGATCATTAGTACACATTCATACTCGGCGAAATCATATTACAACCAAATAACAATTATACAAACAGAAATTACAGACACGAATATGTAATGTCTGGGACACTAGTGAGGCTGTATTAGATCTGTCAATGCGGAAACGGCCACAATCTAATGAATGAGGTCTCCTCTTACCTGGTGCTACAAGTGGCCGCTGCTCCTCCACCACAACGTGCTTATACTGATCCCAGTGTCCTTCTACATAATCCCACTCCTCCATGGAGAAATAGAGAGCGATGTCCAGACACCTGAGAGCAACCTGACAACCAATGAGACCGACATCACCCAGAATCCACCAGTGTATACTGTATAATCTCCCAGCAGTCTCCTCTCCTCACCCAGAATCCTCCAGTGTATACTGTATAATATCCCAGCAGTCTCCTCTCCTCACCCAGAATCCTCCAGTGTATACTGTATAATCTCCCAGCAGTCTCCTCTCATCACCCAGAATCCTCCAGTGTATACTGTATAATATCCCAGCAGTCTCCTCTCTGCTCACCCAGAATCCTCCAGTGTATACTGTATAATATCCCAAGCAGTCTCCTCTCTGCTCACCCAGAATCCTTCAGTGTATACTGCATAATCTCCCAGCAGTCTCCTCTCATCACCCAGAATCCTCCAGTGTACACTGTATAATCTCCCAGCAGTCTCCTCTCACTACCCAGAATCCTCCAGTGTATACTGTATAATCTAAAAGCAGTCTCCTCTCATCATCCAGAATCCTCCAATGTATAATCTCCCAGCAGTCTCCTCTCCGCTCATCACCCAGAATCCTCCAGTGTATACTGTATAATCTCCCAGCAGTCTCCTCTCCGCTCACCCAGAATCCTCCAGTGTATACTGTATAATCTCCCAGCAGTCTCCTCTCCGCTGATCACCCAGAATCCTCCAGTGTATACTGTATAATCTCCCAGCAGTCTCCTCCCATCACCCAGAATCCTCCAGTGTATACTGTATAATCTCCCAGCAGTCTCCTCCCATCACCCAGAATCCCCCAGTGTATACTGTATAATCTCCCAGCAGTCTCCTCTCATCACCCAGAATCCTCCAGTGTATACTGTATAATCTCCCAGCAGTCTTCTCTTCTTTCAACACCAGAATCCTTCAGTGTATATTCTCCGAGCAGTCACCTCTCCGCTTATCACCCAGAATTCCCCATTTTAATCTCCCAGCAGTCACCTCTCCTCTCATCACCCAGAATCCTCTAGTATAATCTCCCAGCATTCTCCTCTCCTCACTCAGAATCCTCCAGTATAATCTCCCAGCAGTCTCCTCTCCTCACCCAGAATCCTCCAGTATAATCTCCCGGCAGTCTTCTCTCCTCCCATCACCCAGAATCCCCCAGTATAATCTCACAGCAGTCTCCTCTCCACTCATCACCCAGAATCCCCCAGTGTAATCTCCCAGCAGTCTCCTCACCCAGAATCCTCCAGTATAATCTCCCAGCAGTCTCCTCTCTGCTCATCACCCAGAATCCCCCATTGTAATCTCCCGGCAGTCTCCTCACCCAGAATCCTCCAGTATAATCTCCCGGCAGTCTTCTCTCCTCCCATCACCCAGAATCCCCCAGTATAATCTCACAGCAGTCTCCTCTCCACTCATCACCCAGAATCCCCCAGTGTAATCTCCCAGCAGTCTCCTCTCCTCCCATCACCCAGAATCCTCCAGTGTAATCTCCCAGCAGTCTCCGCTCATCACCCAGAATCCCCCAGTGTAATCTCCCAGCAGTCACCTCTCCGGTCAGCAGCTCAGTGATCTTGTTGGCCAGTTCTAGGACCTTCTTCTCAGGTGTCGGGGAGTGCAGGGGTTCTGTGATGGGGCTCTGGATCTTGCTCCGTCCTCCGGACATACAGGGGGTCACACGGTCACCGGACGTCTTCTTCACCACCGTGTGCTCCTGTGTACAGTGACAGACGCCGATCACCACAGATTCTATCCATCTTTTCAGTCCTGTTATATTAATAGAGATCATAGTGATCTCATGGGAGACTCTCACCTTTCCCTTTAACAAGTCGATTATCTCCAGGGCGAGGAGTATTATTCTTGCAGTCATGTTGCTGTTGTCCTGGTTGCTCCTCGTTGGGTCATTTTTCATCCTGACGTCCTGGTACTGATCCTTCTGTCCTTCCATGTACTCCCACTCCTCCATGGAGAAATAGACAGCGGCATCCTGACACCTGACAGGAACCTGACAAACATACAGTTAGGTGCAGAAATCATTGGCCAGTGAGGAATCCTTGTGATTTCAGCTCTGAAGGCCGCTAGTTTGGATGTAAAGTGAAACAACGGAGATGTAATCGAAGTGGAGACTTTCAGGTTTATTTAAAGGGGAGGAAAAAAAAATCTCTTGTGAAACATTTAGGAATTGCAGCCTTCTTTCTACAAATCCTCATTTCAGGGGCTCAAAAGTAATTGGACAAATTAACTGTCCTGTAAATAAAAAGTTCATCATTAATCCTTTGTAGCAATGATGGCCTGATGTCTGGAGGCCATGAACGTCACCATCGCTGCTCTCCTACTTTGCGAGGCTTTGCCTCCTTTCCTGCAGAGACTTCAGTTGTCGCTTGTTTGAGGCTCGTTCTGCCTTCAGTTTTGTCTTCAGCCTGTGAAATGCGGCTCGATGGGGCTGAGATCTGGTGATGACTCGACCATTGTAGAATACTCCACTTTTTTGCAGGATGTTTTGGGTCATTGTCTATCTGTTCTGTGAAGAACCGTCCAATCATCCTTGCTGCAATTGGTTGGATCTGAGCATAAAGTATCGCCCTGTACACACAGAATTCATCCGGCTGCTTTTGTCTTCAGTGACATCATCAATAATCACTAGTGACCCGCTGCCATTAGAAGCCACGCATGAACGCACCATCACAAGTCCTTGTGATTTCAGCTCTGCAGGTCGCTAGCTTGGATGTAAAAATAAACAACTGAGATGTAATTGAAGCGGAGACTTTCAGGTTTAGTTAAAGAGGTTGAACAAAAATCTCCTGTGAAACGTCTGGGAATTGCAGCCATCTTTCTGCAAATCCTCCTCATTTCAGGGGCTCAAAAGTAATTGGAAAAGGAAATTTCCCATAAATAAAATGTTCATTTTTAGTCCTTTGTAGAGAATCCTTTGCAGCAATGATGGCCTGAAGTCTGGAGACCGTGGACGTCGACATCTGTGATCTCTTCCTGTGTGAGGCTTTGCAGCAATTGGTTGAGATCTGGTAATGACTCGGCCATTGGAGAATATTCTACTTCTTTGCGTTTGCAGGATATATTGTGTCATTGTCCAGCTGTCCTGTGCATTTGATTGAATCTCAGCTGAAAGTATCTCTATGTACACACAGAATTAATGCGGCTGCTTCTTTCTTCAGTCACATCATCAATCACCACTAGCGATCCGGGGCCTTTGGAAGCCATGCATGCCCTCGCCATCACACCACCTCCACCATGTGTTGCAGAGAATGTGCTGTGCTTTTTTGTATCAGGAGCCATTCCAAGCCTTCTCCATACTTTCTTTTTCCCATCCCTCTGATACACAGGCTGAGGTTCGTTTTATCTGCCCAAAAAAATGCTTTTCCCCAACTGGGCAGCTTCTTTAGCTGTTTTTGGCAAAGTCTAATCTGGCCAATTTTCAAGCAGATTAATGGTTTGCACCTTGTGGTGACCCCTCCGGATTTACTCTTATGAAGTCTTCTCTTTATGGCAGACTTAGATACTGATTGACCAACTTTTTTAGAGAGTGCTCCTCACTTGGGTGGTTGTAGATGATTTTTTTCTGCAACATGGGAAGGATTCTGCCATCATCCATCACTGTTGTCTTCCGTGGATGTCCAAGACTCTGAGTCCCTGACCTCTCCAGTGTGCTCTTTTCTATTTCTGCTCTCTCAGATGTTTTTTTCTTCAGTCTAATGATGGTCTGCTTCACTTACATTAAGAGCTCTTTTGACCTCATGTTGTGGGTTCACAGCAACAGAATCCAAATGCAAATGCCACACCAGGAATCAGCTCCAGACCTTTTACCTTTTTAACTGATGATGGATTAACGAGGAAAAATCCCATGCAGCCCATTACAGAGCTGAGATGATTGTCCAATTACTTTTGGTCCCTTGAGAAAGAAATAACTACATGCTAATGTCAGGACTCTGAACATTTTTTACCTTTTGTGCATTACTGCCCTTTTCCAACATAGCGTCTTTAGTCTCATGTGCACTTGTCTTCCTGCTATAAAACTTCACCCCAGCCTTCAGTCTGTGCTAGATTATTCTGCTTTGCATCCAGCTCCTGATTACTCCCTGGCCTTGCACCTGCACCTGCTCCTGTGAACCAGTGTTGGAGATCCTGCCACTCTGCTCTGAGTTCCTGCTGCATACACCAGTGTTCAGTAATCCTCCATCTGCTGCTCGTGTTACTTCCATCTGCATTTGCTGGACATGTAAGCTGTTTCTGCTCTGCAAAACCTGAGACTATTAACCAGGCCTCCCTGGTTAAGCTAAGATATGATTTGAACTGCCTAATAGCATATCTATCTGTGTCTGGACTAAGTCAAGGATCTATTCGTGTCAAGTTTCCTCAAGAATAACTGTGCTTCATAGACTTTCTGTTTGTTTGCATCTACCTCTGAAGTTTCCTATAGACTGCTAAGCTGCGTTTATTATTTGCACCAAGTGTTGTGGACTTGAGTTTCTCTCTGCACCTGTTTGAATCACCGTGTGATAATATAAACTTTACCACTTATGAAACTGTGTCCTGTTGTCTTGTTCCATGCAAAGAGTCTCCTGAATTATCCCCTATAATTATTACAGGATAATGTAGCCATATTAAAAAAAAAAAAAAAAAAAAAAGGAGACTGTTGGAACAATGACTGCAGAGAGCAGATTAGAGCAGGTGTTTTCCATAATTAGATCACTGCAGAAAGATGTGGAAGGTCTGCAAAAGAAGTTTGGAAGCTTTGAACACAATCAACAAGTGTTTGGACAAACATTGCAGGACTTAAGCAATCGCATGGCAGCCCAGGAAAACAAACTTGCTGGCATAGAGTCCCAGTATGGACGGGCTTTTCAGGACATAAGCACGCAAATAGCTGCACAAGTGACTTTACCCTCTGGGCAACCGCCACCAGTTAGCCCACCTAAGTTGCCCCCATTCAGATTTAATGGTGATCGCGACAAATTTCATGGCTTTGTGAATTAATGTATGCTATATTTTGATGTGCATGCTGACCGTTTTCCTACTGATAGATCCAAAGTATTGTGTGTAATAATGCTGCTGACCTCACGAGCGCTCGCCTGGGCGAATCCGATGATTGAGTCTCGTGACCCACGGTTAAATGACTTGGATGATTTCTTGGCTGCTATGGCATTAATGTTTGATGACCCTAATCGCCATGCAACCGCTGAATCTGCTTTGTTGTCTTTACGCCAGGCTAAACGTTCTGTTATTGAGTATGCCACTGAATTCAGGAGATTGGTGGTAGATACCAATTGGGACAGTTATGCACAATTGCCTATTTTTAAAAGGGGTCTGTCTAGTATTATAAAAGATGAACTAGCCCGCTCTGAGTCACCACAAGCGCTAGAGACATTTATACAGCATTGTGTGCGCATAGACATTCGCCTTACTGAGCGTAGGCAGGAGAAATTTGCTGCATATAACCGTATTTCTAACTTTTCCCTTCCTTCCAAAGAGCCTGCAGGTAAAACATCTCGGGAAGTGGAGGAGGTGCCCATGCAAATTGATTCCGTTCAGAGACGCGAGATCAATGAGCGCCGGGAGCATCGCCTTCGTGAAAGTCTATGTTTCTACTGCGGTCAGTCTGACCACTTCTTGATCAATTGTCCTAAGTGTCCTAGACGGCCTAACAAGGTGCTAGCAGCAATAGGAGAGTATGACAACTGTGATGATAAATCTGACATCTCTGAACGTAGCCTGCCTTTAAACGCTGTATTCCATTCACTTTCTATGACTTCACCCCCCAAGGAGCTGAAGGAAAAGAACTCTCACTGTTCTCTCCCTATTAAGATCCTGTGTTCAGGACAGTGGATTTCCAGTTCAGCTATGATTCACTCTGGTGCAGGTGGCAATTTCATGGATATCGCATTTGCCAAGGAACATGGTATTAAAATTCAGCAAAGAGCCTCTCCAATTACTATGGAAACAGTGGATGGGTCACCTTTAATCTCTGGGCCTGTGGATCAGGAGACCGTACCCCTTGAAATTTTGTTGGACCCTAATCATCAGGAGCAACTTTCTTTCTTGCTAATTTCTTCTTCTCATTTTCCTGTGATAGTAGGCATTCCTTGGTTGCGTTCTCAGAACCCAATTATCAACTGGGAGACAAAGGAGATTATCTTTCCAACAAGGAGCAACTGAGCGTTAACAGAAGCTGTCCCTGAGTCCACGGCTACGGAACCACATGTACAGGTATTTTCTTTACCTCCAGCTTATAAAGAGTTCTCTGACATCTGTGACAAGAAGAATGCAGATCAGCTTCCTCCACACAGGCATTATGACTGTTCCATTGAGTTGCTTCCTGGGGCCGATATTCCGTTTGGTCATGTATACCCTTTGGCGGCACCTAAGCTTCAAGCCTTAAAGGAGTATATTGATGAAAATCTGGCCAAAGGCTTCATACGTCCTTCTTCCTCACCAGCAGGGGCACCCATTTTTTTTGTAAAGAAGAAGGATGGGACCCTGAGACCCTGTGTTGACTATCGGGAACTCAATAAGGTAACCGTACGAAACCGTTACCATTTGCCTCTGATTCCCGAATTACTGGAAAGAGTCCGCCATGCTAAGGTGTTCTCTAAGCTGGATCTTCGTGGGGCTTATAATTTGGTGCGTATTCGTCCAGGGGATGAGTGGAAGACAGCATTCAGATGCCGGTATGGACACTTTGAATCTCTTGTGATGCCCTTCGGGCTTTGTAACGCCCCTGCAGCATTTTAACACCTTGTTAGGCTACGTTCACATTTGCGTTGTGCGCCGCAGCGTCGGCGCCGCAGCGCACAACGCAAACAAAAACGCAGCAAAACGCATGCACAACGCTGCGTTTTGCGCCGCATGCGTCGTTTTTTTCATTGAATTTGGACGCAGCAAAAATGCAACTTGCTGCGTCCTCTGCGCCCCGACGCGGGCGCCGCAGCGACGCATGCGGCGCAAAACGCAAGTGCGCCGCATGTCCATGCGCCCCCATGTTAAATATAGGGGCGCATGACGCATGCGGCGCCGCTGCGGCGCCCGACGCGGCGCTGGCCGCAAATGTGAACGTAGCCTAAATGACATCTTCAGAGATTTGTTGGACCAGTTTGTGGTGATCTATTTGGACGATATACTAATCTTTTCTGACTCTCTACAGGAACATGAAGAACATGTCAAAACTGTTTTAAGACATCTGAAAGAGAACCATCTGTATATTAAGCCGGAGAAATGCGAGTTCCATCATTCTGAGATACAGTTCTTGGGTTATATCATCTCTCCCCAGGGGCTGAACATGGAATCTGGTAAGATTCAGGCTATCCTTGACTGGCCGGCACCCAAGAACGTTAAGGAGGTCCAATGTTTTATTGGTTTTGCAAATTTCTACAGATGCTTCATTCGAAATTTTTCTGGTATCGTCCGTCCCATTACTTCCTTGACAAAGACGGAAAAGCCCTTTAAGTGGTCATCACAGGCTCAAGAAGCTTTTGATCGGCTTAAGATCTGTTTCACATCAGCACCGCTGTTGATACACCCAGATCCAACACATCCTTTCATTGTGGAGGTGGACGCTTCTGATAATGCTTTGGGGGCTATTCTCTCCCAAAGAACTGGAGAGAAGGGTCTGCTACATCCTTGTGCCTTCTTTTCCCATAGACTAACCTCAGCAGAGAAGAATTACGATGTGGGAGACAAGGAATTGCTGGCTATTATTGCGGCTTTCAAAGAATGGAGGCATCATCTGCAAGGAGCTGCACAACAGATCATAGTGCTAACTGACCATCGCAATCTAGAGTTCCTTAGATCCGCTAGATGTCTTTCTCCTTGTGAGGCTCGTTGGAACTTATTCTTAAATCAATTTAACTTTGTTATCTCGTACCGTCCAGGTTCTCGTAATGGGAAGGCTGATGCTTTATCCCGAATCCATGCTGCGGATTCCATACCTGGAGCCCCGTCCAAGACCATTCTATCTGATGCCAATTTCATCTGAGTTATCCATGATCAGGACTTCTGGAAGGAATGCAGGGAGGCCTATGAAGGTGATGTATTTCTGGCCAACCCACCTGTGGATATTAATCTTGTCTTTAAGGGGGGCATGTGGTTCAGAGATCGACGTATCTACGTCCCGGAGGTCGTCCGTCTGCAGATCCTCAAGTTGGTACATGACTCCAAGTTGGCTGGTCACAGAGGGGTACAGAAGACACAAGAGTTCCTGAGCCGATTCTTCTGGTGGCCAACTTGCCTGAAGGATACCAAGGACTATGTTCTCTCTTGCGAGGTATGTGCCCGTTACAAGACTCCTCATGTGGCACCTACGGGTCTTCTACAACCATTACCTGTTCCATCCCGCTTTTGGGGGTCTATATCAATGGACTTTATTGTGGAGCTGCCTACATCGGGGGGCATGAATACAATCATGGTGGTAGTTGATCGCCTGACTAAAGCTGCTCATTTTGTTCCGTGCACCGGCCTCCCCTCTGCTAAAGATACAGAGAACTTGGTTATACAGAATGTCTTTCGGTTGCATGGGGTTCCGGATGAGATCATCTCTGACCGTGGAGTGCAGTTCACTTCAAGATTCTGGAAGGGGTTTTGCTCTGCACTCAATATTAATGTCTGTCTCTCTTCCGCTTACCATCCCCAGACAAATGGTCAGACTGAGCGTACCAACCAGACGCTGGAACAATATCTAAGATGCTATGTCAGCCATCTCCAGGATGATTGGTTGGAGTTGTTGCCGTTAGCCGAATTTTCATATAATAATTCTCAGAGCGCCTCCACTAAATTTACACCTTTCTGTGCCAATCTGGGTTATCATCCGTGTATCTTACCTAGGTCTCCAATTAATTCTCCAGTTCCAGCAGTGGAGGAAAGGCTGACTGCGATGAGACAAAATCTGGAGGTTCTGAAGGAATCCCTGACCACAGCTCAAGAACGTTGTAAGAGATCGGCTGATAGATTCCGTAAACCTGCACCCATGTTCAAGGTAGGAGATTCCATGTGGTTAGCAACTAAGAATCTGAAGTTAAACGTTCCTTCACAAAAACTTGGACAGAAATTCATTGGCCCTTTCAAGATCAACAGTATTGTGAGCTCTGTGGCCTGCCGGCTGAAGCTACCTAGGACAATGAAGGTACACCCAGTTTTTCATGTATCTTTACTAAAGCCTGTATCTCCTAATACCTTCCAGGGACGTGTTGTGCCGCCTCCGCAGCCTGTGGTGATTGATGGGCAAGAACAATTTGTGGTGGAGGAAATTATTGATTCCAGGATTCGCAGGAATCGGCTCCAATATCTGATAAGATGGCAGGGATATCCCCTGAGGAAGACTCTTGGGAACCTGTGGAAAACATCAATGCCCAACAGAAGATTTCTCGTTTTCATCAGAGATTCCCTGAGAAACCAGGTCCAGGATCGTCCTGAAGCTGCATCTAAGGAGGGAGTAATGTCAGGACTCTGAACATTTTTTACCTTTTGAGCAATACTGCCCTTTTCCAACATGACGTCTTTGGTCTCATGTGCACTTGTCTTCCTGCTATAAAACTCCACCCCAGCCTTCAGTCTGTGCTAGATTATTCTGCTTTGCATCCAGCTCCTGATTACTCCCTGGCCTTGCACCTGTGAACCTGTGTGGTGATCCTGCCACTCTGCTCTGAGTTCCTGCTGCATACACCAGTGTTCAGTAATCCTCCTTCATCTGCTGCTCATGTTACTTCCTTCTGCATTTGCTGGACATGTAAGCTGTTTCTGCTCTGCAAAACCTGAGACTATTAACCAGGCCTCCCTGGTTGAGCTAAGATATGATTTGAACTGCCTAATAGCATATCTATCTGTGTCTGGACTAAGTCAAGGATCTATTCGTGTCAAGTTTCCTCAAGAATAACTGTGCTTCATAGACTTTTTGTTTGTTTGCATCTACCTCTGAAGTTTCCTATTGACTGCTAAGCTGCATTTATTATTTGCACCAAGTGTTGTGGACTTGAGTTTCTCTCTGCACCTGTTTGAATCACCGTGTGATAATATAAACTTTACCACTTATAAAACTGTGTCCTGTTGTCTTGTTCCACGCAAAGAGTCTCCTGAATTATCCCCTACAATTATTACAGCTAAAGAGCTATAATTCCTAAACACTTCCTCCAATTAGGATGTGAATCCAATCAAATTAAAGCCGAGAGTCAACACTGTAAGCCCAGATTGATTATATAACTGCATCTTATAAATGTCAAAATTTGTGTCACTGACCAAATAATTCTGAACCGAACTGTATACCATCACCACCCAGAATCTTCCATTGTATTACGGTAGCATTTCCCAGCAGTCACCTCTCCAGTCAGCAGCTCTGTGATCTCGTTGGTGAGATCTCGGATCTTCTTCTCAGGCATCGGGGAGTGTGGGGCTTCTGTGATGGGGCTCTCACTCCTGCTCCTTCTTCCGGATACATGGAGATGGATGATGGGAGTCACACAGTCACCTGATGTCTTCTTCTCTATGGTGTAATCCTGTATAAGGAGAGATGCTGATGAATATTACACATAAGGAAACATAAGAACATGACATTTTATGTGTGGTCTCAGCAGCTGCCCATCCATCTCAGCAGGAGAGCTCATGTGGCACTGACTACCTGGATTACTCCCTGCTGTTTGGGAGGTCCGAGGACCCTGGTAGTTGGAGATCGAGAGTCAACAGAAAGCAGCTGCCAGTGGTTTGGTGGTGGTGCTGTCTGGGCCGCTCTGTCAGCAGTGTGCTGGATACAGCCGTGAGGGGTGAAGATAGAAAGATACAGGCAGACAGTGATACAGGAGAATCTTCTATGGAATCCAACTTGGATATAGAAGCCGAGGTGGAATCGGGAACAAAACCTGGTAACTTCTCAGAGAATAACGGGAATCTCTATAAAAGATATTCAATTAACTATACTAACAATGGGTGTCATTTGCCAAAAAGTCATCTCGAGTTTCGTCACTGGGGGTCTATCAATAATAGGAAAGAGAATGAAGGGTGTTGATGTTGATGAGGAATCCTTTTTGTAGACGACCAGGTTTCTTCTCTGCTAAAGTAATTTAGTTTTCTGTAGATCGACAAAGTGACCGATATGGAAAATCAATGTACACAACTGGACATTAGATGTACAGATCTTCTTGAAGGCCCGGAAGGTCAGGACTATATATTTATATCAGGACTGTATGGGAGGAACACATTATCTTTGTCTATATGATTGGTGGAATATATAGAACTGAATTCATTTGTTATTTGCAGCCATTGTATGCGCTTCCAGTGCTTCATTCCACTGGTCATCAGTAAGAGATGGGATTAGGTGCCTCCATTTAACCTCCACAGCCAATTGAGTGGAAGCTATCTTGGAATTTAACAAAAAGGTATACAGGGAGGAAATCACACCTGTAGGTCCCTGGGTTGAAAATATTCCTATTAGTGGACATCTGGCTATTCGCATTCTAGGGAGCGGGAACTGGTACGTTATAGCATGTCTCAGCTGCAGATATCTACAAAAATCTCTGAGGGATTCCAAATTTTATATGACAATGTTCAAATGTTAATAAAATTTTATTTTCAAAAATCTGATTGAGCGTCGTTATACCATATTGTTTCCAGAAACCTGGGTCTTGTAAGTTTTGGAGATGCAAAAATTCAGGATTATCCTAAATCCAAGTCTCCCCGACCTGATCAGAAAATTTCAAAATACGCTTACTTTCCTGCCAAACCTGTATCGCTAGACTATGTGCAAACAGCAAACCCTAGGGTGGTCTGTATAAGCCCTCCAAAATTGCCCATGGTGTACCCCCCAGAAAATGAATAAGATGAGCCTCTGCGTTGCTGACTTTATCATGGACTAACCAATGCTTTAAGTATCGTAGTTGGCCAGCTAGATAATATAGAAAAAGGTCAGGCACCGTGTATCCACCTTCTCTCTTGGGCCTTTGCAAGGAACCAATATTTACTTTAGGGTACTGTCACACAGTGCAATTTTGATCGCTACGACGGCACGATTCGTGACGTTCTAGCGATATCGTTACGATATCGTTGTGTCTGACACGCTACTGCGATCAGACATCACGCTGAGAATCGTACGTCGGAGCAGATCGTTTGGAACTTTCTTTCGTCGCTTGATCACCCGCTGACATCGCTGGATCGTTGTGTGTGACAGAGATCCAGCGATGTGTTCGCTTGTAACCAGGGTAAACATCGGGTAATTAAGCGCAGGGCCACGCTTAGTAACCCGATGTTTACCCTGGTTACCAGCGTAAACGTTAAAAAAACAAACAGTACATACTCACATTCCGGTGTCTGTCCTCCGGCGTCTCAGCTTCTCTGCACTGTGAGCGCCTGCCGGCTGGAAAGCGAGCACAGCGGTGACGCGGTGACGTCACCGCTGTGCTTTCCGGCTATGGTGCTTACACAGTGCAGAGAAGCAGAACGCCGGGGACAGACACCGGAATGTAAGTATGTACTGTTTGTTTTTTTTACGTTTACGCTGGTAACCAGGGTAAACATCGGGTTACTAAGCGCGGCCCTGCGCTTAGTAACCCGATGTTTACCCTGGTTACCCGGGGACTTCGGCATCGCTCCAGCGCCGTGATTGCAAAGTGTGACCGCAGTCTACGACGCTGGAGCGATAATCATACGACGCTGCGACGTCACGGATCGTGCCGTCGTAGCGACGTAAATTGCACTGTGTGACAGTACCCTTAGGCCTAGAGGAGCCCCATATAAACGCTGCCGTTAAGCTATGCATTTTCTTAAAGAAACCCTTTGGGACTTTAATTGATGTATGTTCCAACATATATAAACACTTTGGGAGGATTATCACTTTAATTAGACCAATTCTGCCCTACAGATAATGGGAGTCTAGACCATATCTCAAACTTTTTATTCATCATATCCTCGAGGGGATATATATTGTCTCCAAGATCTTTAATTGGATTTTGGTTAATTACAATGCCCAAATATTTAAATGTTTTTACTACTTTTAAACCAAACAACACGGGTACTGCTATATTATCCACTATTGCCATAACCACCAATTTGCTCCAATTAATTTTAAGACCCGAC
Organism: Ranitomeya variabilis; assembly: GCF_051348905.1. Taxonomy (NCBI): domain Eukaryota; kingdom Metazoa; phylum Chordata; class Amphibia; order Anura; family Dendrobatidae; genus Ranitomeya; species Ranitomeya variabilis. Next base: position 1,112,942,731 of record NC_135233.1, on the reverse strand, counting down.
AATTCTCCAAAGCAATTAATAAGGTCAATCTCTCTAGGAAGGGACTGTCCAATCTTATCCAGGAAGAGCGCCAGGTCATCCGCATATAATCCTGCCTTATCCACCCTAGAGTTTATGTCGATTCCCTCCACCAAATGATCTTGTCTAATTTTAAGTGCAATTGGTTCAATTGCCAGTGCAAAGAGCATTGGGGATAGTGGGCAGCCCTGTCTGGTGCCCCTGCTCAGAGTGAAATACTCCGATAGCACGCCATTTACCATTAGCTCTCGGCATGCGATATAACAATTCAATCCATTGGCAAAATTTAACAGAGAAACCAAATTTCAGAAGCACCCGTTGCAGAAATTTCCACTCCAATGAATCAACGGCCTTTGCAGTATCTAAAGAAGCTATTGCCCAAGGCCTTTTATATTTATGGCCTATCTGCGTCAGCACCTGCACTCTTCTTATATTAGAGGAGGTAGATCTTCCTGGCATAAAACCAGTTTGGTCCTCATGTATAATACCCAGTATTACAGCCATCAGTCTATTAGCAATAAGTTTCATAAGCATTTTATAGTCAGTATTGAGCAAGGATACGGGACGGTAAGAATCACACTCCTCAGCAGGCTTGTCAGGCTTTGGGATCACCACAATAGTGGCATCATAAAAGGATTGGGGGAGCGAATGTCCTGCTAGTGCTTCAGATAGGGTCTGCAACAGAATAGGCCCTAATTGGACTAAATATCTTTTATAAAGCTCCGTGGGCATACCATCAGGTCCGGGAGTTTTTCCATTAGAAAGGGACATGGTTGCTTCCCAGATTTCCTCCAAAGTGATATCCCTATCCAAGAATGCCTGGTCCTCATCAGAAAGTGTAGGAAATTCAATCTGGTCTAAATATTCATCAATATCTTCTACAGTAAGGTTTACTTGAGAATTATACAACTCTTTTACCCCTTCCCGACCTGTGACGCCACGTAGGCGTCATGAAAGTCGGTGCCAATCAGACCTGTGATGCTTATGTGGCGTCATGGAGGGATCGTGTCCCTGCAGATCGGGTGAAAGGGTTAACTCCAATTTCACCCGATCTGCAGGAACAGGGGGAGTGGTACTTTAGCCCAGGGAGGGTGGCTTCACTCCCCCGTGGCTACGATCGCTCTGATTGGCTGTTGAAAGTGAAACTGCCAATCAGAGCGATTTGTAATATTTCACCAAAAATAACGGTGAAATATTACAATCCAGCCATGGCCGATGCTGCAATATCATCGGCCATGGCTGGAAAACCTAATCTGTCCCCCCCCACACCCACCGATCTCCTCCCCAGTGCTCCGTTACGTGGTCCGCCCCCCTAAGTCGTCCTGTCCGCTCCTCCGTCCTCCTGTCCGCTCCCCCCGTGCTCCGGTCCCCCCCCCCCCGTGATCCGATCACCCCCCTTCATACTTACCGGGCCTCCCGGTGTCCGTCCGGCTTCTCCATGGGCGCCGCCATCTTCCAAAATGGCGGGCGCACGCGCACTGCGCCCGCCGAATCTGCCGGCTGGCAGATTCGTTTCAGATGTATTTTGATCACTGCAATATAGCCTATCACAGTGATCAAAATGAAAAAAATAGTAAATGACCCCCCTTTATCACCCCCATAGGGACAATAATAAAAATAAATAAAATATATATATATTTTTTTTCTACTAGGGTTAGGGTTAGAACTAGGGTTAGAATTAGGGGTAGGGTTAGGGTTAGGGATAGGGTTAGGGCATGTGCACACAGTGCGGATTTGGCCGCGAATCCGCAGCGGATCGGCCGCGGATCCGCAGCGGATCGGCCGCGGATTGGCCGCGGATCCGCAGCGGATTGGCCGCGGATCCGCTGCGAATTCGCCGCTGCGAATTCGTAGCAGTTTTCCATCAGGTTTACAGTACCATGTACACCTATGGAAAACCAAATCCGCTGTGCCCATGGTGCGGAAAATACCGTGCGGAAACGCTGTGTTGTATTTTCCGCAGCATGTCAATTTTGTGCGGATTCCGCAGCGTTTTACACCTGTTTCTCAATAGGAATCCGCAGGTGAAATCCGCACAAAAAAACACTGTAAATCCGTAGGTAAAACGCAGTGCCTTTTACCTGCGGATTTTTCAAAAATGGTGCGGAAAAATCTCACACGAATCCGCAAAGTGGGCACATAGCCTTAGGGTTAGGGTTGGAATTAGAGTTAGGGTACCGTCTCACAGTGGCACTTTGATCGCTACGACGGCACGATCCGTGACGTTCCAGCGATATCCATACGATATCGCTGTGTCTGACACGCAGCAGCGATCAGGGACCCTGCTGAGAATCGTACGTCGTAGCAGATCGTTTGGAACTTTCTTTCGTCGCTGGATCTCCCGCTGTCATCGCTGGATCGTTGTGTGTGACAGCGATCCAGCAATGCGTTCGCTTGTAACCAGGGTAAACATCGGGTTACTAAGCGCAGCGCCGCGCTTAGTAACCCAATGTTTACCGTGGTTACCAGCGTAAAAGTAAAAAAAAAAAAACCGTACATACTCACATTTCGGTGTCCTTCAGGTCCCTTGCCGTCTGCTTCCCGCTCTGACTGAGCGCCGGCCGTACAGTGAGAGCAGAGCACGTCACCGCTGCGCTCTGCTCTCACTGTACGGCGGCACTCAGTCAGAGCGGGAAGCAGACGGCAAGGGACCTGAAGGACACCGAAATGTGAGTATGTACGGTTTTTTTTTTTTTTACTTTAACGCTGGTAACCACGGTAAACATCGGGTTACTAAGCGCGGCCCTGCGCTTAGTAACCCGATGTTTACCCTGGTTACCCGGGACCTTGGCATCGTTGGTCGCTGGAGAGCGGTCTGTGTGACATCTCCCCAGCGACCACACAACGACTTTCCAACGATCACGGCCAGGTCGTATCGCTGGTCGTGATCGTTGGTAAATCGTTATGTGAGACGGTACCCTTAGGGTTGGAATTAGGGCTAGGGTTGGAAATAGGGTTAAGATTAGGCTTGTGGTTAGGGTTAAGGATAGGGTTAGGGTTGTGTTGGGGTTACAGTTGTGGGTAGGGTTGGGATTAGGGTTAGGGTTGGATTTAGGGTTACGGGTGTGTTGGGGTTAGGGTTGTGGTTAGGGGTGTGTTGGGGTTAGGGTTGTGATTAGGGTTATGGCTACAGTTGGGATTAGGGTTAGGGGTGTGTTGGGGTTAGTGTTGAAGTTAGAATTGAGGGGTTTCCACTGTTTAGGCACATCAGGGGTCTCCAAACCCAACATGGCGCCACCATTGATTCCAGCCAATCTTGCGTTCAAAAAGTCAAATGGTGCGCCCTCCCTTCCAAGCCCCGACGTGTGCCCAAACAGTGGTTTACCCCCACATATGGGATACCAGCGTACTCGGGACAAACTGGGCAACAACTATTGGGGTCCAATTTCTCCTGTTACCCTTGCAAAAATAAAAAATTACTTGCTAAAACATAATTTTTGAGGAAAGAACAATTATTTTTTATTTTCATGGCTCTACATTATAAACTTATGTGAAGCACTTGGGGGTTGAAAGTGCTCACCACACATCTAGATAAGAGCCTTTTGGGGTCTAGTTTTCAAAATGGGGTCACTTGTGGGGTGTTTCTACTGTTTAGGCACATCAGGGGCTCTGCAAATGCAATGTGACGCCCGCAGACCATTCCATCAAAGTCTGCATTTCAAATGTCACTACTTCCCTTCCAAGCCCTGACGTGCGCCCAAACAGTGGTTTACCCCCACATATGAGGTATCAGCATACTCACAACAAACTGGGCAACAAATATTGGGGTCCAATTTCTCCTGTTACCCTTGTGAAAATAAAAAATTGCTTGCTAAAACATCTTTTTTGAGGACAGAAAAATGATTTTTAATTTTCACGGCTCTGCGTTGTAAACTTCTGTGAAGCACTTGGGGGTTGAACGTGCTCACCACACATCTAGATAAGTTCTTTGGGGGGTCTAGTTTCCAAAATGGGGTCACTTAGGGGGGGTTTCTACTGTTTAGGCACATCAGGGGCTCTGCAAACGTAACATGATTCCCGCAGACCAGTCCATCAAAGTCTGCATTCCAAATCGTCACTACTTCCCTTCCGAGCCCCGGCATGTGCCCAAACAGTGGTTTACCCCCACATATGGGGTATCAGCGTACTCAGGAGAAACTGGACAACAACTTTTGGGGTCAAATTTTTCCTGTTACCCTTGGGAAAATTAAACAATTCTGGGCTAAAAAAATATTTTTGAGGAAAGAAAACACATTTATTATTTTCACGGCTCTGCGTTATAAACTTCTGTGAAGCACTTGGGGGTTCAAAGTGCTCACCACACATCTAGATAAGTTCCCTTGGGGGGTATAGTTTCCAAAGTGAGGTCACTTGTGGGGAGTTCCTACTGTTTAGGCACATCAGGGGCTCTGCAAACGCAACGTGACGCCCGCAGAGCATTCCATTAAAGTCTGCATTTCAAAACGTCACTACTTCCCTTTCGATCCACGACGTGTGCCAAAACAGTGGTTTACCCCCACATATGGGGTATCAGCGTACTCAGGAGAAACTGCACAACAACTTTTGGGGTCCAATTTCTCCTGTTACCCTTGGGAAAATAAAAAATTGTGGGTTAAAAAATCATTTTTGAGGAAAGAAAAATAATTTTTTATTTTCATGGCTCTGCGTTATAAACTTCTGTGAAGCACTTGGGGGTTCAAAGTGCTCACCACACATCTAGATTAGTTCCTTGGGAGGTCTAGTTTCCAAAATGGGGTCACTTGTGCGGGAGCTCCAATGTTTAGGCACACAGGGGCTCTCCAAACGCGACATGGTGTGCGCTAATGATTGAAGCTAATTTTCCATTCAAAAAGCCAAATGGCGTGCCTTCCCTTCCGAGCCCTGCCGTGCGCCCAAACAGTGGTTTACCCCCACATATGGGGTATCATCGTACTCAGGACAAACTGGACAACAACATTTGGGGTCCAATTTCTCCTATTATCCTTGGGAAAATAAAAAACTCCGGGCTAAAAATCATTTTTGAGGAAAGAAAAATATTTTTTTATTTTCATGGCTCTGCGTTATAAACTTCTGTGAAGCACCTGGGGGTTTTAAGTGCTCACTATGCATCTAGATTAGTTCCTTGGGGGGGTCTAGTTTCCAAAATGGGGTCACTTGTAGGGGAGCTCCAATGTTTAGGCACACAGGGGCTCTCCAAACGCGACATGGTGTCCACTAACGATTGGAGCTAATTTTCCATTCAAAAAGTCAAATGGCGCGCCTTCCCTTCCGAGCCTTGCCGTGCACCCAAACAGTGGTTTACCCCCACATATGAGGTATTGGCGTACTCAGGAGAAATTGCCCAACAAATTTTAGGATCCATTTTATCCTGTTGCCCATGTGAAAATGAAAAAATTGAGGCTAAAAAAATTTTGTGTGAAAAAAAAGTACTTTTTCATTTTTACGGATTAATTTGTGAAGCACCTGGGGGTTTAAAGTGCTCACTATGCATCTAGATAAGTTCCTTGGGGGGTCTAGTTTCCAAAATGGGGTCACTTGTGGGGGAGCTCCAATGTTTAGGCACACGGGGGCTCTCCAAACGCGACATGGTGTCTGCTAAAGATTGGAGCCAATTTTTCATTCAAAAAGTCAAATGGCGCTTCTTCCCTTCCGAGCCCTGCCGTGCGCCCAAACAGTGGTTTACCCCCACATATGAGGTATCAGCGTACTCAGGACAAATTGGACAACAACATTCATGGTCCAGTTTCTCCTTTTACCCTTGGGAAAATAAAAAAATTGTTGCGAAAAGATCATTTTTGTGACTAAAAAGTTAAATGTTAATATTTCCCCTCCATGTTGCTTCTGCTGCTGTGAAACACCTGAAGGGTTAATAAACTTCTTGAATGTGGTTTTGAGCACCTTGAGGGGTGCAGTTTTTAGAATGGTGTCACTTTTGGGTATTTTCAGCCATATAGAACCCTCAAACTGACTTCAAATGTGAGGTGGTCCCTAAAAAAAAATGGTTTTGTAAATTTTGTTGTAAAAATGAGAAATCACTGGTCAAATTTTAACCCTTATAACTTCCTAGCAAAAAAAAAATTTGTTTCCAAAATTGTGCTGATGTAAAGTAGACATGTGGGAAATGTTATTTATTAACTATTTTGTGTCACATAACTCTCTGGTTTAACAGAATAAAAATTCAAAATGTGAAAATTGCAAAATTTTCAAAATTTTCGCCAAATTTCCGTTTTTTTCACAAATAAACTCAGAAATTATTGACCTAAATTTACCACTAACATGAAGCCCAATATGTCACGAAAAAAGAATCTCAGAACCGCAAGGATCCGTTGAAGCGTTCCTGAGTTATTACCTCATAAAGGGACACTGGTCAGAATTGCCAAAAACGGCAAGGTCATTAAGGCCAAAATAGGCTGGGTCATGAAGGGGTTAAAAATATACTAAGTAATCTTTTCAATTACCTAACTTGGTACATACGCAAGTATGAAATACAAATATTGCGAAAAATTAAGAACAAAAAGGTATAAAGATTCAATCAGCAATCACCATCTGAAATATGATGTTCAACGCACACCCTACAATAAACCTTGCAACACTGACTTGTAGCATCATCACAACTTTTGGCGTCTTTCTTTCTTAGAGATCCATTCCTCTGCCTCCGCCGGGCTCTGGAAAAAAGTTACCCTGTCGCCATCCACCACTCTCAACCTAGCTGGGTACGCCATCGAATAAATGACAGAGTTCTTCAGACGTCTCTTAACTGAGGTAAAGGAGGCTCTCCGTTTCTGTAAATCCGCCGAGAAGTCCGGGAACAACATCACGGTGGTATTTTCATATTTGTTTGGGCTTTTCTTGCCAATTGCAGAATATAATCTCGCTCTTTCCAATTGAGGAATCTGGCAAGTAGACGTCTAGGAGGAGCCCGGGAGGATTCGGTATTCCAGGCACCCGATGTGCTCGCTCCACTGCATAAGCAACAGAGAAGGTGGCCTCCGGGAATAAATTGCGCATCCATTTTTCCACAAAGCCACTAGGATTGTTCCTTTCTGCTCTCTCCGGCAATCCTATTATACGAATATTGTTTCTCCTCAATCTATTCTCCAGGTCATCATGTTTCTGGATACACATTTCCAACTTTTGTTCTATGACTCTGAAATGTTCTGGCAAAGGTGCTGCTTGGTACTCCAGAGTTGAGATTCTGTCCTCCGCCTGTCTGACCTTCTCTCCCAAATTAGACATATCATTACGGAGGAGACCCAAGTCAGTCTTTACCTCATCAATTTTCCCAGTCAATGAGGCTGTGCTACTCTGAATGGCGACCAGCTATATGTTGACTTTTGAGTTTATGTGCTTCTTTCTTCGGTTGGTCAAGACTCTGAAATGTTGACTTCTTAATGAGCCCTAGTTCATGTAATTTCAGGCTAGCGGACAAGGGAACCCGCTGACCCCCGTGTCTATATATTGAACATTATATATAAAGAAGAGTCTCAGCAAATACCCCAAGATGGTGCAAAATTAGTCTCACCCTTTCGCTGAGTCGCCGGGATAAGAGCAGCCGTGACTTCAGAGCTTACAGGTCAGACTACCCCACCTGTTGCATGCAGAGAGTGGAGGTAACGACAAGATTAGAAAGCTTCCAGTGCATTGAGATACAAGGCCAGGTGACCGAAGTGTCACAACCTGGCTTCTCCGAACATCTCCATGGACCCAGGTGACCGGTGGGTCCCAATCCTGGCTTTCCCAAACGTATCCATGGGATCAGTGATGGTCAAGCAGATCTGTATTCATTCAGATGTGGACATGGTCCCTTAAGCTGGCAGCCTATAGAATGTCAAATCTTGTGTCCCTCGTGCTGGAGCCATGATGTCTTGCCTGCTTGTAGAGTGTTCCTGACTGTGATTTTGTAAAGAGTCTCTGGTTCTCTTGGATATATCTTGCTAAAGAGGCATATCCCCTTTTTATAGTTCACAACTGTTTTTTAAGTCATTATTCACAGTTCAAAGGTGAAGGGGTGAGTAGATTAACTAACAGTGTTTGATTATTTAGTTTATCCTTCAATGTTTGCAAGACAACAAACTGCATGGTCTCGTATAATGTGTAATCAACATATCAGCAAACATTATTGTTCAGTGACCCTGCATCCCCATTTTCCAACGGTAACAGTGCAATAAACTGTAGGAGCTGAAATAAGAGGTAAATAACAACCATTCATCAATTTACAAATATCAATTTAACCTACAAAAGTCAACATTTCAGACTCTTGACCAACCAAAGAAACAAACAAATTCAAAAGTCAACATATAGATAACAGTCTATTCCTCCTAGCTTAACCAAAATATATGTATATATTGCAGTGATTCTTAGTCTGCTGAACCGCCACACGACCAGCTCTACCCTCTCCTAGTGTATCCTCACCCATCCCCTGTAGACTGTGAGGCCTCGCAGGCAGGGTCCTCTCTCCTTCTGTACTTGTGTGTGCCTTGTTTAGTTCATGCTTATTGTGCTTATCTATATCTGCCCCTTTCACATGTAAAGCGCCATGGAATAAATGGCGCTATAAAAATGTATAATAATAGTAGTAATAATAATATGTCTGGATAATTAAGATAAAATGCTGTGTCGTCACATTGCTCTCCAATCTTAAATAGCCACATGTGATAGGTTTCTGATCATCCTTCTCCACTTATCGGGGACAGTCCATCAGCATGTCTTTAACCACAGACACAAATGAAAGAGGTCTCACCTCCATGACAGCAAAACTTTTTATCATCCAGTTTCCTCAGAGCGTATTCCATGGCTTTCTTGTGAATAAACACACGTAATTGACAAGAACCGACTTGTATCCATTGTGTCCACACATGGCATCATTCGCACCCCGGGGTTCCTGGATTAAATTAGATCGAGTGTCGGTGGCCTGGTATTCAATACGTCGAAACTGGCACAGCTCCTGAAGTTGCAGTGTCTTGCTGCGGTTATACATCCATTCTGGTCCTCTTCCTAAGGCAGAGTTGATGGGGATGGACATAACGGCATCCAAAATCTGTTGTGCATGCCTCATCAATGGTCTGCTGGGTCGGTCTGTATAACTCCCTGGTTGTGCAGCCCTGGACAGTGCCTGAGAACACAAGTAGCCTGCAGCTCGCCCGGGCTGAGCAGTATCCCACCACTGCCACCAAAATTTGGAGACACGGGGGATCAGCAGGTGCTCTAGCTGGAAACCACATGTACCAGAGCTCATCTCATTGAATGCCCGCTCTTTTTTTTTTTTTTTTTTTACAGTGGGCATATTAATCAGACAATAGAGGGTTAACGTAAAACAGTGTGACAATAATTTATTGAACCATGAACAAACAATACCATATAGAACATTCCCTGCAAATACACCAGATGGTGCAAAAGTACAAAGTATCACCCTTCCGCTGACTCACCGGGATAACAGCATCTGTGACTTCAGAGCTTCAGGGCACGCACAAAGAGGAGGCACAAATAAGCTTAGGATGCTAACAGTCCATTGAGGTACAAGGCCTGGTGACCGGAGGGTCATAACCTGGCTTGCCCGAACATCTTCATGGAGCCAGGTGACCGGTGGGTGCCAATTCTGGCTTTCCCTAACATATCCATGGAGAAAGTGGTGACCGGTGGGTCCAAATCCTAGCTGCCCCAAACGTATCCATGGGTTCAGTGATATCCAATGGAGCAGGTCTGCATTGTTTCAGCACGGGCCGTGGTCCCCAAAGCTTACATAGTGTAGAATGTCAAAACTGTATCCTACCGTGATGGAGCAATGATGTCCTGGCTGCTGTCTTGTATAGTGTTCCTGGTTGTGGTTTCATAAAGAGTCTTTGGATCTCTGAATGTAACTTGTTACAGAGGCATATACCCTTTTATATAGTTCAAAACTGTTCTTCAAGCCATTATTCACAGGTCAAGGGGAAGGGATGATGAGTAACTTTAGTTTATCCTTCATTGTGTGTGAGTCAACAAACTGCTTGGCCTGGTTTAATGTGTAATCACCTTATCAGCAAATATCTTTGTTCAGTTACCCTGCATCCCTGTTTTGCAAAGATAACAATACAATAAATTGTAGGAGCTGATATGAGGTAAATAACAACCATTCATCAATTCACAAATATCAATTCAACCTACAAGAAGAGTTAACATAAAGATAAAAGTCTATGACTCCAGGCTTACTGAAAATAGCCATCTGGATAGTTAAGCATTAAATGATGAGTCGTCACCGGCCTAGTGATGCTTGACACCAGACCCCTCCCACTCATAATAATGTGGATACCCAGGGTTGAGTTCAGGAATTGAAAAAGGGGGGGATGTCAATCAGGAAGAGAAGACGCTGGCCAAACAACATTTCCTCAGACTGATGAGAGCGCTCACTGGTTCGTGTTTCTGTCCTCCTGCACGGCACAACAATGGCGAGTGTTCATAAAATTATGAGGACGGCCACACAGCACACAAGGCACCATAGTGGAGGAAGAGCAGAAGGACTTACAATGTGTCTGCTGTGCCATGCACTGTTGCCTTCCCAGCATCACTGTCAAAGAGAAGAGGTTGAAGGAGGAGAGTGGACAGCATGGGACACCAACGCAGGAGCAAGGGAGCTGTTATTAGTCCCGTCTGCTCCACGGTGGGTTCTCCAGCCACCTCCATCTGATCTCTGACCTATATTCAGGTGAACGCCTGATAGATCTGTTTCATATATGTTTGTATGTGTCGTGTTTTTGGACTATAAGACGCACTGGACCATAAGACAAACCTGGGTTTTAGAGGAGAAAAAAAAAAAATTGAAGCAAAAAATGTGGTCATGACTCTCTTATAGGGGGAGGATCCGCTGCCGACACTACTATAAGGTAATAATTGAGTTTACCTCTCCCCTCAGCAGATAATGTAGAATTATAGAAGAGTTTACCTCTCCACTCAGCAGATAATAGAAATATAGAAGAGTTTACCTCTCCACTCAGCAGATAATAATAGATATATAGAAGAGTTTACCTCTCCACTCAGCAGATAATGATAGAAATATAGAAGAGTTTACCTCTCCACTCAGCAGATAATAATAGAAATATAGAAGAGTTTACCTCTCCACTCAGCAGATAGTAGAAATATAGAAGAGTTTACCTCTCCACTCAGCAGATAGTAGAAATATAGAAGAGTTTACTTCTCCACTCAGCAGATAATAATAGAAATATAGAAGAGTTTACCTCTCCACTCAGCAGATAATAATAGAAATATAGAAGAGTTTACCTCTCCACTCAGCAGATAATAATAGATATATAGAAGAGTTTACCTCTCCACTCAGCAGATAATAGAAATATAGAAGAGTTTACCTCTCCGCTCAGCAGATAATAATAGAAATATAGAAGAGTTTACCTCTCCACTCAGCAGATAATAGAAATATAGAAGAGTTTACCTCTCCACTCAGCAGATAATAGAAATATAGAAGAGTTTACCTCTCCACTCAGCAGATAATAATAGAAATATAGAAGAGTTTACCTCTCCACTCAGCAGATAATAATAGATATATAGAAGAGTTTACCTCTCCACTCAGCAGATAATAATAGATATATAGAAGAGTTTACCTCTCCACTCAGCAGATAATAATAGAAATATAGAAGAGTTTACCTCTCCACTCAGCAGATAGTAGAAAGCATTAAGCTACTTACGGGTAGCGGCATTTTTCGGAGGCCCATGACAGCACTACGAGAGAGGGGATCCGCCCTTAAGGAACAGGAAACCTACAGATACAAAAGGGCGGCACCTCTCCCATGCATCAGTTGTATTTCAGAGCCTTGAGAGGACTACCGCGGTTAGTGGCATACAAATATACATTATATACATTTTGAAACAGAAATATTTTATTAACTTTATAACTAGACACCATACGTGAGATCTATATATCACACTATATACATATCAGGAAGTGCAACCCCCAAGTGAATAGGGCGGGAACTAAGGGTGCTGTCATGGGCCTCCGAAAAATGCCGCTACCCGTAAGTAGCTTAATGCTTTATTCGGACTCCCATGACAGCACTACGAGAGATTTACAGAGATGTAAGCTACCTTAGGGAGGGACTATAGCCTGCAGCACCCTTAACCCGAAGGTGAGATCAGAGGAGGACCCCAAATCCAACCGATAGTGCTTAAAGAACGTGGAAGGGGATGACCAAGTGGCCGCCTTACATATTTGTTCCACCGACACTCCAGATCTTTCTGCCCAGGATGACGCCATGGCTCGGGTGGAATGTGCCTTTAGATTCTGCGGAGCTGGTCCCCCACCCGCTGTATAAGCCATAGAAATAGTTTCCCTAATCCATCTAGCCAATAAATATTTTGACACTCTACATCCTTTGTTTGGACCTTGGAAGGAAAGAAGCAGTGCCTCATCCTTCTTCCAACTATTGGTGACTGAAATATACTGTAGGAGAGATCTCCTAACGTCTAGCGTATGAAGCTCCTGCTCTTTAGGATTGGATGGATTAGGAACAAAAGATGGTAAAACTATTTCCTGCAACCTATGAAACCTTGTTGCTACTTTTGGTAGATATGCTGGGTCTGGTCTAAGGACTACTCTGTCAGACAGGAACTCTGTATATGGGGGAAGCCTGGAAAGTGCCTGGATATCCCCTACCCTGCGAGCTGAGGTTATGGCAATTAGGAAGGCAGTTTTAAGTGTCAGCATTTTAATCGAGGCCTCGTGTAGAGGTTCAAAGGGGGGTTTTGTTAGTGAGGATAGAACTAAATTTAAATCCCACGGAACTGACCTATCTTTATACACTGGTCTAGTTCTACAGACTGCCTTCATAAACCTCGCTATCCAATAGTTGTTAGCTACATTACAGGAAAACAGGGCACCCAGAGCTGAGACCTGTACTCTAAGGGTACTAGTAGAGAGTTTTAGCTCAAACCCCTTTTGTAGAAACTCTAAGATTTGTTGTATTGGCACCCCTTCTTGGATATTAAATTTAGAAACGGACAAGAACTTCCTCCAAGTTCTAGAGTAGATTTTGGTAGTTATTTGCTTTCTACTCTTTAGGAGCGTTTCTACCAGGTTCGGAGAGAAGCCTTTATCTATTAACAGTGACCGTTCAAACTCCACGCCGTTAAACGGAGCGCCGCCACTTGTGGATGGGAGATTGGTCCCTGAGAGAGTAAATTCGGGATGTCTGGCAGTACCCAGGGATCCGACACCGACATCGTCCTGAGCCAGGCAAACCAGGTTCTCCTGGGCCAAAAGGGGGCAATAAGGATGACTTTTGCTCGATCCTCTCTGATTTTTCTCACCACTAGAGGAATCAGATTCAGTGGTGGGAAGGCATAAGCCAGCGGAAAATCCCATTTTATTAGAAAAGCGTCCACCGCCAGGGGATTTTCCCTGGGATTCAGAGAGCAAAAGAGTTTTACTTTCCTGTTGTCTCTGGTGGCGAACAGGTCCACCACTGGTTGACCCCATCTGTGGCTGATACAGTTGAAAATATCCTTGTTGAGAGACCATTCTCCTTGTCTTAGCGTGTTTCGACTTAGGAAATCTGCTGTTATATTTTCCTTTCCTTTGATGTGGAGAGCCGTCAAAGATTGAAAATTGAGCTCTGCCACCTGGAACAAGCGATCCGTGATCTGCATTAAAGTCTCGGACCGTGTTCCCCCTTGCCGGTTTATGTAGGCGACTGCCACTCTGTTGTCCGACAGAATTCTGACGTGCTGGCCCTGTAGATATATGAGGAATTCTTTAACAGCCAATTCAATTGCCAACAATTCCCTCTGATTGGATGAGAATGTTGTGAAGGGTTCCCATTGTCCCTGAACCACCATGTCCCCCATATAAGCTCCCCACCCCGAAGAGCTGGCATCTGTGGTTATTACTTGGGTGACATTTACTATCCAGGGCACCCCTGCTGACAAATTCTGTATGTCTAACCACCACCTGAGGGAGTTCAGTGTTATAGGCCCCAACGTTAATTTCCCATTTAATACGCCATTTAGGGCTCTGTCATGGAATAAAACTTCTTTTTGCAGGGATCTGGTGTGTAACTGAGCCCACTTAACAGCAGGGATGCAAGATGTGAGTGACCCCAGTAGGGACATTGCTTGCCTAAGTGTCATGGAGGGTGATTTAATTGCTTTTAACACGTAACTCTGGATTAGCGCTATTTTTTCCTCGGGGAGAAGACACTGCTGTGTTACTGAATTCAAAATTAACCCCAGGAATTTTTGCATATTTAGAGGCTGTAATTTGGATTTTTCGAAGTTTATGATCCAACCTAGTCGTTCTAGTTTAGCTTTAGTAATTTCCCATTGTGACAGACAGTGATCCACGGAGTTCCCGACAATGAGAAAATCGTCTAAGTAGGGGATTATAAGGACATTTGACTCCCTTAAATGCGCCATGACCTCTGCGATTATTTTAGTGAACACTCTAGGAGCAGAGGTTAACCCAAAGGGGAGTGCCCTGAACTGAAAATGTTGCATCCTACCCTCCATTATCAGTGCTACTCTCAGGTATTGTTGAAAATCAGTATGAATGGGTACATGATAGTAGGTATCTTTCAAATCCACTACTACCATAAAACAATTTTCAAAGAGCATTTTTATTGCAGAATTGATGGTCTCCATTTTGAAAGTATGCTTTACCAGAAACTTATTGAGACCTTTAAGATTAATAATGGTTCTATAAGTATTATCTGGTTTTTGGATTAGGAAGAGGGGGGAGTAGAACCCCTTCCCTGTCTGAGAATATGGTACTTCCACCAATACATTTTTAGAACAAAGAGTCCTCACTTCCTCTTCGAGGGCAAACTGTTCAGTGGGAGATGAGCGCCAGGGTGTTAGCTTGAACTTGTCCCGTGGAGCCTGGACAAACTCAAGTTTGAGACCATGGGAAACAGTGTTTTTTATCCAAACGCTGTTTGTGATTTCTGACCATGCTGCTGAGAAATGCAGCAGTCTCCCTCCCACTGGGATTGCTAGTCATTGTTCTTGTTTCTTGTTTTCCGTCGGGTTACGGCGAAACATGAGACCTGTACCTCGTTTTCGCTTATCATCCCATCTGGACCGATCTCTGGCCGGTGAGAAGGCGCGCTTCCCTCCCCGATTGAACCTTCTTTTGTTGAAGGGACGACGGTATGCATTGAAGGTATTGGGAAACTTTTTCTTATCGTCTCCTGCCTTCTCCAGGAGTTCATCCAGGGTAGGCCCCAATAAATACTCGCCTTTACAAGGGATAGCGCAGAGCTTTGCTTTTGCCTGCATATCCCCAGGCCAGCATTTTAACCATAGGGCTCTCCTTGCAGCATTAGAAAGCCCTGCTGCTCTAGCTGCCAACTTAACAGAGTCAATTGAAGCGTCCGATAAAAAAGCTGCCCCCTCCTGGATTACCGGCAACGCTGCTAGAATAGAGTCTCTGGAGGCCCCCTGTTTTAATTGGGTCTCTAACTGGTCCAGCCAAACCATCATTGACCTTGCCGTGCAGGTTGATGCCACCGCAGGTCTTAAGGAGCCGGCTGCCATTTCCCAGGTCCCCTTTAGGAAGGTATCCACTTTCCTATCTAGGGGGTCCTTAAGTGTTCCCATGTCTTCAAACGGGAGAGAGGAACGCTTTGCTACCTTGGCAATCGCCGCATCCAGTTTTGGGGCCTTTTCCCAGTTACCTACTACTGGGTCATCAAAAGGGTATCTACGCTCTTGCGCAGGTGGTAAGGAGCCTTTCCTTTCTGGTTTTCTCCACTCCCTGTTGATAAGTTCCTGTATCTTTTCATTCAGGGGAAAAACTCTGCGCTTTCTCTGTTCTAAGCCGCTGAACATCATTTGTTCTTTAGAGAGTTGAGGCTTGGGTTCTACTATACCCATTGTGCCTCTGATTGCCTTTATTAATTTGTCTACTCTCTCCAAGGGTAAGCAAAACCGGGCAGCGTCTTCTTCCGAGGAGGAGGATGATGCTGCTGAATCGTCCGATTCTTCGCTTTCCTTATCCACAGATGAATCAGACGACACCTGAGCTCTCTGCTTAGAGCCTCCTGTCTGTGAAAGGTTCTTAATGGACTGTCTGACCTCCATTCTAACCATCTCCTTTAGACTGGCCGCAATAGAAGAGGATTCTTCCGCTACCTAAGGGGATAAGTAAGGCAGACTAGTGTATAAGAACTACATGCCATACCCCCTCCCCTCCTTCCAGGACCTCACCGTCTGCTGGATACAGGGGTCACATAGTTTTTTAGGGTGTGAGTCGGGCAAGGGAACCGCGCAGATGGCACACTCCCTATGCTTCGTCTTACTGACATTTTTCCTTCCCTGCATAAAACATATGAGGGGACACTAGTCATTAAGTGAACTTTCTCGGAGATCACTTACCAGTGGCTGCCCACACCCAGAGAGATACCGAAGTACGAGGGGGATTCTTCTTGGCTGACACTCCAGACCCCTGTCTGGAGGAGCTTCTGCGGCCTGAACTATCGCTCCTTTTTTCGTGTTCCTTCTCCTTAGGCTTCTGGGATGCATCTTCCAGCAGTGCAACCTGCTGATCCTGATCAGACGCCATCTTCAGTAACTGGAGCCAGAAGCCAGGAACACGCCGCTGGAGCTTCCTTATAAAAGCCCCTCCTTCGGACAGCACACCTGCTCAGCGTTAGAAAATGATTTCCCCGCCTAGCCGCAGCTGTGGGGGATCCTCCGGCGTTCTGAGGGAGAGCGGCATGAAATCCCGGTGGGCGCCGCCATCTTGGAGCCCCCGCGCATGCGCAGGAGCTCCGCGACCCGGAAGTCGTCGTTGGCTCCGCCTACCGACGTCACCACAGCTTACAGCGCTTCCTATCAGCGCTGCAGCCCTCGTGGGACGCCGAGGCCGGCCAGCTGAACTCCGGTTGGCGCCTCCAGGACACTGCGCCCGCTTCCACACGCAGGGAGACCCACAGCACACGAGGGGAATTATACTTACCACACGCTGGCACCTGGAGACCGGACACCCCCTGGCGACCGCTTCCATGCTGTTTTAGTCACTGCCGTGCCGCCCTGCCAGGGCCACCGTGACCACATCAGGTACTCGCACCGGCCGAGGTAGGAGACCCCCTCGCTACCAGATTCGGTCCGGCCGGCCTGGAACCCGTAGAAAAAAACTTCTGTAGGAATCCAGTCCCTTCAGGAACAGGAAACCAACTGATGCATGGGAGAGGTGCCGCCCTTTTGTATCTGTAGGTTTCCTGTTCCTTAAGGGCGGATCCCCTCTCTCGTAGTGCTGTCATGGGAGTCCGAATAAATATAGAAGAGTTTACCTCTCCACTCAGCAGATAGTAGAAATATAGAAGAGTTTACCTCTCCACTCAGCAGATAATAATAGAAATATAGAAGAGTTTACCTCTCCGCTCAGCAGATAATAATAGAAATATAGAAGAGTTTACCTCTCCACTCAGCAGATAATAATAGAAATATAGAAGAGTTTACCTCTCCACTCAGCAGATAATAGAAATATAGAAGAGTTTACCTCTCCACTCAGCAGATAATAATAGAAATATAGAAGAGTTTACCTCTCCACTCAGCAGATAATAATAGAAATATAGAAGAGTTTACCTCTCCACTCAGGAGATAATAATAGAAATATAGAAGAGTTTACCTCTCCACTCAGCAGATAATGATAGAAATATAGAAGAGTTTACCTCTCCACTCAGCAGATAATAATAGAAATATAGAAGAGTTTACCTCTCCACTCAGCAGATAATAATAGATATATAGAAGAGTTTACCTCTCCACTCAGCAGATAATAGAAATATAGAAGAGTTTACCTCTCCACTCAGCAGATAATAGAAATATAGAAGAGTTTACCTCTCCACTCAGCAGATAATAATAGAAATATAGAAGAGTTTACCTCTCCACTCAGCAGATAATAGAAATATAGAAGAGTTTACCTCTCCACTCAGCAGATAATAGAAATATAGAAGAGTTTACCTCTCCACTCAGCAGATAATAGATACATAGAAGAGTTTACCTCTCCACTCAGCAGATAATGATAGAAATATAGAAGAGTTTACCTCTCCACTCAGCAGATAATGATAGAAATATAGAAGAGTTTACCTCTCCACTCAGCAGATAATAGAAATATAGAAGAGTTTACCTCTCCACTCAGCAGATAATAATAGAAATATAGAAGAGTTTACCTCTCCACTCAGCAGATAATGAAAGAAATATAGAAGAGTTTACCTCTCCACTCAGCAGATAATAGAAATATAGAAGAGTTTACCTCTCCACTCAGCAGATAATGATAGAAATATAGAAGAGTTTACCTCTCCACTCAGCAGATAATGATAGAAATATAGAAGAGTTTACCTCTCCACTCAGCAGATAATAATAGAAATAGAGAAGAGTTTACCTCTCCACTCAGCAGATAATAGTAATATAGAAGAGTTTACCTCTCCACTCAGCAGATAATGATAGAAATATAGAAGAGTTTACCTCTCCACTCAGCAGATAATAGAAATATAGAGGAGTTTACCTCTCCGCTCAGCAGATAATAGAAATATAGAAGAGTTTACCTCTCCACTCAGCAGATAATGATAGAAATATAGAAGAGTTTACCTCTCCACTCAGAATATAATAGAAATATAGAAGAGTTTACCTCTCCACTCAGCAGATAATAATAGAAATAGAGAAGAGTTTACCTCTCCGCTCAGCAGATAATAGATACATAGAAGAGTTTACCTCTCCACTCAGCAGATAATGATAGAAATATAGAAGAGTTTACCTCTCCACTCAGCAGATAATAATAGAAATAGAGAAGAGTTTACCTCTCCACTCAGCAGATAATAATAGAAATATAGAAGAGTTTACCTCTCCGCTCAGCAGATAATAGATACATAGAAGAGTTTACCTCTCCACTCAGCAGATAATGATAGAAATATAGAAGAGTTTACCTCTCCACTCACCAGATAATAATAGAAATATAGAAGAGTTTACCTCTCCACTCAGCAGATAATAGTAATATAGAAGAGTTTACCTCTCCACTCAGCAGATAGTAGAAATATAGAAGAGTTTACCTCTCCACTCAGCAGATAATAATAGAAATATAGAAGAGTTTACCTCTCCACTCAGCAGATAATGATAGAAATATAGAAGAGTTTACCTCTCCACTCAGGAGATAATAATAGATATATAGAAGAGTTTACCTCTCCACTCAGCAGATAATAATAGATATATAGAAGAGTTTACCTCTCCACTCAGCAGATAATAGTAATATAGAAGAGTTTACCTCTCCACTCAGCAGATAATAATAGATATATAGAAGAGTTTACCTCTCCGCTCAGCAGATAATAGAAATATAGAAGAGTTTACCTCTCCACTCAGCAGATAATAATAGATATATAGAAGAGTTTACCTCTCCGCTCAGCAGATAATAATAGAAATATAGAAGAGTTTACCTCTCCACTCAGCAGATAATAGAAATATAGAAGAGTTTACCTCTCCACTCAGCAGATAATAATAGAAATATAGAAGAGTTTACCTCTCCACTCAGCAGATAATAATAGAAATATAGAAGAGTTTACCTCTCCACTCAGCAGATAATAATAGAAATATAGAAGAGTTTACCTCTCCACTCAGCAGATAATAGAAATATAGAAGAGTTTACCTCTCCACTCAGCAGATAATGATAGAAATATAGAAGAGTTTACCTCTCCACTCAGCAGATAATAGAAATATAGAAGAGTTTACCTCTCCACTCAGCAGATAATAATAGAAATATAGAAGAGTTTACCTCTCCACTCAGCAGATAATAATAGATATATAGAAGAGTTTACCTCTCCACTCAGCAGATAATAGAAATATAGAAGAGTTTACCTCTCCACTCAGCAGATAATAATAGATATATAGAAGAGTTTACCTCTCCACTCAGCAGATAATAATAGATATATAGAAGAGTTTACCTCTCCACTCAGCAGATAATAATAGAAATATAGAAGAGTTTACCTCTCCACTCAGCAGATAATGATAGAAATATAGAAGAGTTTACCTCTCCACTCAGCAGATAATAATAGATATATCGAAGAGTTTACCTCTCCACTCAGCAAATAATAGAAATATAGAAGAGTTTACCTCTCCACTCAGCAGATAATAATAGATATATAGAAGAGTTTACCTCTCCACTGAGCAGATAATAGAAATATAGAAGTTTACCTCTCCACTCAGCAGATAATAGACATATAGAAGAGTTTACCTCTCCACTCAGCAGATAATAATAGAAATATAGAAGAGTTTACCTCTCCACTCAGCAGATAATAGAAATATAGAAGAGTTTACCTCTCCACTCAGCAGATAATGATAGAAATATAGAAGAGTTTACCTCTCCACTCAGCAGATAATAGAGATATAGAAGAGTTTACCTCTCCACTCAGCAGATAATAGATATATAGAAGAGTTTACCTCTCCGCTCAGCAGATAATAATACAAATATAGAAGAGTTTACCTCTCCACTCAGCAGATAATAATAGATATATAGAAGAGTTTACCTCTCCACTCAGCAGATAATAATAGATATATAGAAGAGTTTGCCTCTCCACTCAGCAGATAATAATAGATATATAGAAGAGTTTACCTCTCCACTCAGCAGATAATAATAGAAATATAGAAGAGTTTACCTCTCCGCTCAGCAGATAATAGATATATAGAAGAGTTTACCTCTCCGCTCAGCAGATAATAGAAATATAGAAGAGTTTACCTCTCCACTCAGCAGATAATAATAGAAATATAGAAGAGTTTACCTCTCCACTCAGCAGATAATAATAGATATATAGAAGAGTTTACCTCTCCACTCAGCAAATAATAGAAATATAGAAGAGTTTACCTCTCCACTCAGCAGATAATAATAGATATATAGAAGAGTTTACCTCTCCACTGAGCAGATAATAGAAATATAGAAGAGTTTACCTCTCCACTCAGCAGATAATAGAAATATAGAAGAGTTTACCTCTCCACTCAGCAGATAATAATAGATATATAGAAGAGTTTGCCTCTCCACTCAGCAGATAATAATAGATATATAGAAGAGTTTACCTCTCCGCTCAGCAGATAATAGAAATATAGAAGAGTTTACCTCTCCGCTCAGCAGATAATAATAGATATATAGAAGAGTTTACCTCTCCACTGAGCAGATAATAGATATATAGAAGAGTTTACCTCTCCACTCAGCAGATAATAGAAATATAGAAGAGTTTACCTCTCCACTCAGCAGATAATAATAGATATATAGAAGAGTTTGCCTCTCCACTCAGCAGATAATAATAGATATATAGAAGAGTTTACCTCTCCGCTCAGCAGATAATAGAAATATAGAAGAGTTTACCTCTCCGCTCAGCAGATAATAGAAATATAGAAGAGTTTACCTCTCCACTCAGCAGATAATAGAAATATAGAAGAGTTTACCTCTCCGCTCAGCAGATAATAGATATATAGAAGAGTTTACCTCTCCGCTCAGCAGATAATAGAAATATAGAAGAGTTTACCTCTCCACTCAGCAGATAATAATAGAAATATAGAAGAGTTTACCTCTCCACTCAGCAGATAATAATAGATATATAGAAGAGTTTACCTCTCCACTCAGCAGATAATAATAGATATATAGAAGAGTTTACCTCTCCACTCAGCAAATAATAGAAATATAGAAGAGTTTACCTCTCCACTCAGCAGATAATAATAGATATATAGAAGAGTTTACCTCTCCACTGAGCAGATAATAGAAATATAGAAGAGTTTACCTCTCCACTCAGCAGATAATAATAGATATATAGAAGAGTTTACCTCTCCACTCAGCAGATAATAGAAATATAGAAGAGTTTACCTCTCCACTCAGCAGATAATAATAGATATATAGAAGAGTTTGCCTCTCCACTCAGCAGATAATAATAGATATATAGAAGAGTTTACCTCTCCACTCAGCAGATAATAGATATATAGAAGAGTTTACCTCTCCGCTCAGCAGATAATAGAAATATAGAAGAGTTTACCTCTCCACTCAGCAGATAATAATAGAAATATAGAAGAGTTTACCTCTCCGCTCAGCAGATAATAGATATATAGAAGAGTTTACCTCTCCGCTCAGCAGATAATAGAAATATAGAAGAGTTTACCTCTCCACTCAGCAGATAATAATAGATATATAGAAGAGTTTACCTCTCCACTCAGCAGATAATAGATATATAGAAGAGTTTACCTCTCCGCTCAGCAGATAATAGAAATATAGAAGAGTTTACCTCTCCACTCAGCAGATAATAATAGAAATATAGAAGAGTTTACCTCTCCACTCAGCAGATAATAATAGAAATATAGAAGAGTTTACCTCTCCACTCAGCAGATAATGATAGATATATAGAAGAGTTTACCTCTCCACTCAGCAGATAATAGAAATATAGAAGAGTTTACCTCTCCGCTCAGCAGATAATAGAAATATAGAAGAGTTTACCTCTCCACTCAGCAGATAATGATAGATATATAGAAGAGTTTACCTCTCCACTCAGCAGATAATAGATATATAGAAGAGTTTACCTCTCCACTCAGCAGATAATAATAGATATATAGAAGAGTTTACCTCTCCACTCAGCAGATAATAGAAATATAGAAGAGTTTACCTCTCCACTCAGCAGATAATAATAGATATATAGAAGAGTTTGCCTCTCCACTCAGCAGATAATAATAGATATATAGAAGAGTTTACCTCTCCACTCAGCAGATAATAGATATATAGAAGAGTTTACCTCTCCGCTCAGCAGATAATAGAAATATAGAAGAGTTTACCTCTCCACTCAGCAGATAATAATAGAAATATAGAAGAGTTTACCTCTCCGCTCAGCAGATAATAGATATATAGAAGAGTTTACCTCTCCGCTCAGCAGATAATAGAAATATAGAAGAGTTTACCTCTCCACTCAGCAGATAATAATAGAAATATAGAAGAGTTTACCTCTCCACTCAGCAGATAATAATAGATATATAGAAGAGTTTACCTCTCCACTCAGCAGATAATAATAGATATATAGAAGAGTTTACCTCTCCACTCAGCAAATAATAGAAATATAGAAGAGTTTACCTCTCCACTCAGCAGATAATAATAGATATATAGAAGAGTTTACCTCTCCACTCAGCAGATAATGATAGAAATATAGAAGAGTTTACCTCTCCACTCAGCAGATAATAATAGATATATAGAAGAGTTTACCTCTCCACTGAGCAGATAATAGAAATATAGAAGAGTTTACCTCTCCACTCAGCAGATAATAATAGATATATAGAAGAGTTTACCTCTCCACTCAGCAGATAATAGAAATATAGAAGAGTTTACCTCTCCACTCAGCAGATAATAATAGATATATAGAAGAGTTTGCCTCTCCACTCAGCAGATAATAATAGATATATAGAAGAGTTTACCTCTCCACTCAGCAGATAATAGATATATAGAAGAGTTTACCTCTCCGCTCAGCAGATAATAGAAATATAGAAGAGTTTACCTCTCCACTCAGCAGATAATAATAGAAATATAGAAGAGTTTACCTCTCCGCTCAGCAGATAATAGATATATAGAAGAGTTTACCTCTCCGCTCAGCAGATAATAGAAATATAGAAGAGTTTACCTCTCCACTCAGCAGATAATAATAGATATATAGAAGAGTTTACCTCTCCACTCAGCAGATAATAGATATATAGAAGAGTTTACCTCTCCGCTCAGCAGATAATAGAAATATAGAAGAGTTTACCTCTCCACTCAGCAGATAATAATAGAAATATAGAAGAGTTTACCTCTCCACTCAGCAGATAATAATAGAAATATAGAAGAGTTTACCTCTCCACTCAGCAGATAATGATAGATATATAGAAGAGTTTACCTCTCCACTCAGCAGATAATAGAAATATAGAAGAGTTTACCTCTCCGCTCAGCAGATAATAGAAATATAGAAGAGTTTACCTCTCCACTCAGCAGATAATGATAGATATATAGAAGAGTTTACCTCTCCACTCAGCAGATAATAGATATATAGAAGAGTTTACCTCTCCACTCAGCAGATAATAATAGATATATAGAAGAGTTTACCTCTCCGCTCAGCAGATAATAATAGAAATATAGAAGAGTTTACCTCTCCACTCAGCAGATAATGATAGATATATAGAAGAGTTTACCTCTCCACTCAGCAGATAATAGAAATATAGAAGAGTTTACCTCTCCGCTCAGCAGATAATAGAAATATAGAAGAGTTTACCTCTCCACTCAGCAGATAATGATAGATATATAGAAGAGTTTACCTCTCCACTCAGCAGATAATAGATATATAGAAGAGTTTACCTCTCCGCTCAGCAGATAATAATAGAAATATAGAAGAGTTTACCTCTCCACTCAGCAGATAATGATAGAAATATAGAAGAGTTTACCTCTCCACTCAGCAGATAATAATAGAAATATAGAAGAGTTTACCTCTCCACTCAGCAGATAATGATAGAAATATAGAAGAGTTTACCTCTCCACTCAGCAGATAATAATAGAAATATAGAAGAGTTTACCTCTCCACTCAGCAGATAATAGAAATATAGAAGAGTTTACCTCTCCGCTCAGCAGATAATAATAGAATATAGAAGAGTTTACCTCTCCGCTCAGCAGGGAGATGATCTCTAAGGTGAAGTCTATGATTCTTCTGGAAATGTTGTTCCCGTCTTCGTCCATGTCTGGTTCGTCATTCGGGGATAAATCTTGGTGGTGTGAATGGATCTGGTTCTTCGGTGTCTTTATGACAGGAGGCTGTAAATCATACAAGGACATCGTCGTCAGTCACATACAGATCTGACCTCATTGTACAGTGACATTTACAGATTATTAACCTCTTTTTGACATCTGACGTTATAATCTGTCCCTGTGCACTAAGCCTATTTGACCAGGGATGGATTAGTACATCATCGCGATTGCCTGAGCACACGGGCTGTGCACAAGCGATCGCTGCCAGTTGATTCTGACAGCTGACACCCGGTGCCAGGATCGGTAACGCACTGCTCCCAGCAATTTAATTCCATCGCAGCATTCCAGGTGTCAGCAGAGGGATGACAACATCTCTGCCTTCGGATCGGAGGCCCCACGGCGTGACACTTGGTCCCGATCGTTGCCGTGGTGACCCAATGTCGTCATGACAACATTCGTGTCACCAGAGCTAGTAACGTTACTACATCATGCGCGGTGCATGATCAGCAACTTTATCTTTCAGTGCAGAGCTGACAGTTTGCACAGTACAGGTATGCTGCTGCATCCCCATGATATACAAGTGATCAGCCTGCAAAAAATGATAGTCCCATAGTGGGAGAAAGTAAAAGGATAAAAAAGAAAAATATATATTTATATAAATAATTGTACAAATATTGAAAAAAAATAAAAAAATAAAAAAGATTGTATCCATAAATAAATATTTCTATGAAAGAAATATTAACAATAAAAGTACACATATTTGCTATCGCCGCGTCCACATCGACCCGACCTATAAAACTGTCGCAATAATTATCTCCTTTAATGAAAACCATAAAAAAATAAAAAACAAGGCAAAAAACAACGCTTTAGCATCATACCGCCGAACAAAAAGTTGAATAAAACGCGATAAAAAAGACGGATATAAATAAACATGGCACCCCTGAAAACGTCATCTTGTCCTGCAAAAAACGAGCCCCCATACAGCTCCATCAGCAGAAAATAAAAAAGTTATAGCTCACAGAATAAAGCGATGCAAAAATCCTTATTTTTTCGATAAAATAGTTTTTTTGTGTGAAAGCGCCAAAACATAAAAAAATCTAAATGAGAAATTGCTGTAATCGTCCTGACCCGAAGAATAAAGCTGCCTTATCAATTTTACTGAACACAGAACAGCATAACCCCTTCCCCCCACAAAAAAATCCTGAATTGCTGGTTTTTATACACTCTACCTCCCAAAAATCCGAATAGAAAGTCATAAAAAACAGTCGTGTGCCCGAAAATGTTACCAATAACAACGACAACTCTTCCCGCAAAAAACAAGCTCTCACATGACTGTCGGCCAAAATATGGAAACGTTATAGCTATCAAAATGTGGTGATGCAAAAACTAGTTTTCGCAATAACAAAAACATCTTTTAGTGTGTGACAGCTGCCAAACATAAATGCCCGATATAAATCTGGTAACGCTGTAATCGCATATGTGGCTCCATATGCTCTAGGGGGTATAACTAGGAGGGTCACTGGTGGAGAAGGGTCTGGGTGTAATAATATGTGACTCCATGTGCTCTAGGGGGTATAACTAGGAGAGTCACTGGTGGAGAAGGGTCTGGGTGTAATAATATGTGGCTCCATGTGCTCTAGGGGGTATAACTAGGAGAGTCACTGGTGGAGAAGGGTCTGGGTGTAATAATATGTGACCCCATGTGCTCTAGGGGGTATAACTAGGAGAGTCACTAGTGGAGAAGGGTCTGGGTGTAATAATATGTGGCCCCATATGCTCTAGGGGGTATAACTAGGAGGGTCACTGGTGGAGAAGGGTCTGGGTGTAATAATATGTGGCTCCATATGCTCTAGGGGGTATAACTAGGAGGGTCACTGGTGGAGAAGGGTCTGGGTGTAATAATATGTGACTCCATGTGCTCTAGGGGGTATAACTAGGAGGGTCACTGGTGGAGAAGGGTCTGGGTGTAATAATATGTGACCCATATGCTCTAGGGGAGTATAACTAGGAGAGTCACTGGTGGAGAAGGGTCTGGGTGTATTAATATGTGGCCCCATATGCTCTAGGGGGTATAACTAGGAGGGTCACTGGTGGAGAAGGGTCTGGGTGTAATAATATGTGACCCCATGTGCTCTAGGGGGTATAACTAGGAGAGTCACTGGTGGAGAAGGGTCCGGGTGTAATAATATGTGGCCCCATATGCTCTAGGGGGTATAACTAGGAGGGTCACTGGTGGAGAAGGGTCTGGGTGTAATAATATGTGGCTCCATATGCTCTAGGGGGTATAACTAGGAGAGTCACTGGTGGAGAAGGGTCTGGGTGTAATTATATGTGGCTCCATATGCTCTAGGGGGTATAACTAGGAGGGTCACTGGTGGAGAAGGGTCTGGGTGTAATAATATGTGGCTCCATATGCTCTAGGGGGTATAACTAGGAGAGTCACTGGTGGAGAAGGGTCTGGGTGTAATAATATGTGGCCCCATATGCTCTAGGGGGTATAACTAGGAGAGTCACTAGTGGAGAAGGGTCTGGGTGTAATAATATGTGACCCATATGCTCTAGGGGGTATAACTAGGAGAGTCACTGGTGGAGAAGGGTCTGGGTGTAATAATATGTGGCCCCATAAGCTCTAGGGGGTATAACTAGGAGAGTCACTGGTGGAGAAGGGTCAGGGTGTAATAATATGTGGCCCCATAGGCTCTAGGGGGTATAACTAGGAGGGTCACTGGTGGAGAAGGGTCTGGGTGTAATAATATGTGACCCCATGTGCTCTAGGGGGTATAACTAGGAGAGTCACTAGTGGAGAAGGGTCTGGGTGTAATAATATGTGGCCCCATATGCTCTAGGGGGTATAACTAGGAGGGTCACTGGTGGAGAAGGGTCCGGGTGTAATAATATGTGGCCCCATATGCTCTAGGGGGTATAACTAGGAGGGTCACTAGTGGAGAAGGGTCTGGGTGTAATAATATGTGGCCCCATATGCTCTAGGGGGTATAACTAGGAGAGTCACTAGTGGAGAAGGGTCTGGGTGTAATAATATGTGACCCATATGCTCTAGGGGGTATAACTAGGAGAGTCACTGGTGGAGAAGGGTCTGGGTATAATAATATGTGACCCCATATGCTCTAGGGGGTATAACTAGGAGGGTCACTGGTGGAGAAGGGTCTGGGTGTAATAATATGTGACCCCATATGCTCTAGGGGGTATAACTAGGAGGGTCACTGGTGGAGAAGGGTCTGGGTGTAATAATATGTGACCCCATGTGCTCTAGGGGGTATAACTAGGAGAGTCACTGGTGGAGAAGGGTCTCGGTGTAATAATATGTGACCCCATGTGCTCTAGGGGGTATAACTAGGAGAGTCACTAGTGGAGAAGGGTCTGGGTATAATAATATGTGACCCCATATGCTCTAGGGGGTATAACTAGGAGGGTCACTGGTGGAGAAGGGTCTGGGTGTAATAATATGTGGCCCCATGTGCTCTAGGGGGTATAACTAGGAGGGTCACTGGTGGAGAAGGGTCTGGGTGTAATAATATGTGGCCCCATGTGCTCTAGGGGGTATAACTAGGAGAGTCACTGGTGGAGAAGGGTCTGGGTGTAATAATATGTGACCCCATGTGCTCTAGGGGGTATAACTAGGAGGGTCACTGGTGGAGAAGGGTCTGGGTGTAATAATATGTGGCCCCATGTGCTCTAGGGGGTATAACTAGGAGAGTCACTGGTGGAGAAGGGTCTGGGTGTAATAATATGTGACCCCATGTGCTCTAGGGGGTATAACTAGGAGGGTCACTGGTGGAGAAGGGTCTGGGTGTAATAATATGTGGCCCCATATGCTCTAGGGGGTATAACTAGGTGGGTCACTGGTGGAGAAGAGTCTGGGTATAATAATATGTGGCTCCATATGCTCTAGGGGGTATAACTAGGAGGGTCACTGGTGGAGAAGGGTCTGGGTGTAATAATATGTGGCCCCATAGGCTTTAGGGGGTATAACTAGGAGGGTCACTGGTGGAGAAGGGTCTGGGTGGAATAATATGTGGACCCATATGCTTTAGGGGTATAACTAGGAGGGTCACTGGTGGAGAAGGGTCTGGGTGTAATAATATGTGACTCATATGCTCTAGGGGGTATAACTAGGAGAGTCACTGGTGGAGAAGGGTCTGGGTGTAATAATATGTGACCCCATATGCTCTAGGGGGTATAACTAGGAGGGTCACTGGTGGAGAAGGGTCTGGGTATAATAATATGTGGCTCCATATGCTCTAGGGGGTATAACTAGGAGGGTCACTGGTGGAGAAGGGTCTGGGTGTAATAATATGTGGCCCCATATGCTCTAGGGGGTATAACTAGGAGGGTCACTGGTGGAGAAGGGTCTGGGTGTAATAATATGTGGGCCCATATGCTCTAGGGGGTATAACTAGGAGGGTCACTGGTGGAGAAGGGTCTGGGTGTAATAATATGTGGGCCCATATGATCTAGGGGGTATAACTAGGAGGGTCACTGGTGGAGAAGGGTCTGGGTATAATAATATGTGGCTCCATATGCTCTAGGGGGTATAACTAGGAGGGTCACTGGTGGAGAAGGGTCTGGGTGTAATAATATGTGGCCCCATATGCTCTAGGGGGTATAACTAGGAGGGTCACTGGTGGAGAAGGGTCTGGGTGTAATAATATGTGGCCCCATATGCTCTAGGGGGTATAACTAGGAGAGTCACTGGTGGAGAAGGGTCTGGGTGTAATAATATGTGGCCCCATATGATCTAGGGGGTATAACTAGGAGGGTCACTGGTGGAGAAGGGTCTGGGTGTAATAATATGTGGCCCCATATGCTCTAGGGGGGTATAACTAGGAGGGTCACTGGTGGAGAAGGGTCTGGGTGTAATAATATGTGGGCCCATATGCTCTAGGGGGGTATAACTAGGAGGAGACAAGGGGGCGGTCCCTCCGTGTGGGGACAGACAGGTCCAATCTCCAGGAGACAAGGGGGCGGTGCCTACTGTAGAGGTGACAAGGTGGCGGTCCCTCCTCCAGAGCAGACAAGGGGGCGGTGCCTCCTGTAGAGGAGACAATGGGGCGGTGCCTCCTCCAGAGTTGACAAGGGGGCTGTCCCTCCTTCAGAGGAGACAAGGGGGCGGTGCCTCCGTCCTGACAGTGTGCGGCCCGCGGGGAGGACACACAGACTGCAGGGAGGGAGCAGAACACCGGACAACCGGCCACTCTGTGCCTAAGAGAGAGGAAGCCATGACTGCACAGCCTGTGTGAGAGCCGCGCCCGAGTCCTGGCTGCTGTCACCTCACCTGATACCGCAGAGAGGCCGCAGCCGTGTGAAGACGTCCTGTGTGCAGCGGCTGACACCAGAGACAATAGCAGGCACCCACTGCGGGAGATGCAGGACTGTACGGGCTCTTTCCGGGTGTGACGTCACTTCCATCACGTGTTATGGGCGTGTTCTCTTTTAGCAGGACTGTACAGGTTGTAGTGTAACGCCCACTAGCACGTGACCACAACCTCCACTGGTGATTGGCCTGAGCCAGACTCCGCCCACTCTCATCACATAGGGTCACAGAGTTCGATGTCACCACAGGTCCTTCACCAGCGCTTTTCTACAGAGCCCCGCCCCGTGATCACATGGTGCTGACGTCACCGCAGGTCCTTCAACAGCGCTTTTCTACAGAGCCCCGCCCCTTGATCACATGGTGCCGACGTCAGCACAGGTCCTGCAGGTCTCGCAGTGCAGTGGGTGCCTGCTATTGTCTCTGGTGTCAGCCGCTGCACACAGGACGTCTTCACACGGCTGCGGCCTCTCTGCGGTATCAGGTGAGGTGACAGCAGCCAGGACTCGGGCGCAGCTCTCACACAGGCTGTGCAGTCATGGCTTCCTCTCTCTTAGGCACAGAGTGGCCGGTTGTCCGGTGTTCTGCTCCCTCCCTGCAGTCTGTGTGTCCTCCCCGCGGGCCGCACACTGTCAGGGAGGAGGCACCGCCCCCTTGTCTCCTCTGGAGGAGGGACCGCCCCCTTGTCTCCTCTGGAGGAGGGACCGCCCCCTTGTCTCCTCTGGTGGAGGCACCGCCCCCTTGTCTCCTCTGGAGGAGGGACCGCCCCCTTGCCCACCAGTGACTCTCCTAGTTATGCCTCCTTGAGCATACACTGTGTGCAGAATTATTCGGTAAAGGTACCTTCACACTGAACAACTTAACAATGATATCGTTAGTGATCCGCGATGTTGCAGCGTCCTGGATAGCGATCTCGTTGTGTTTGACACGCAGCAGCGATCAGGATCCCGCTGTGACATCGTTGGTCGGAGCTAGAAGGCCAGCACCTTATTTCATCGCTGATCACCCGCTGTCATCACTGAGTCGGTGTGTGTGACACCGATCCAGCGATGTCTTCACTGGTAACCAGGGTAAATATCGGGTTACTAAGCGCAGGGCTGCGCTTAGTAACCCAATGTTTACCCTGGTTACCACCATAAATGTAAAAAAAACAAACACTACATACTTACATTCTGGTGTCTGTCGCGTCCCCCGGCGTCCGCTTCTCTGCACTGTGTAAGCACAGCGGCCGGAAAGCAGAGCACAGCGGTGACGTCACCGCTCTGCTTAGGGCCGGCGCTGACACAGAGCAGGGAAGCGGACGCCGGGGGACGCGACAGACACCAGAATGTAAGTATGTAGTGTTTGTTTTTTTTACATTTATGGTGGTAACCAGGGTAAACATTGGGTTACTAAGCGCGGCCCTGCAAATAGTTACCCCTATGTTTACCCTGGTTACCCGGGGACTTCGGCATCGTTGTCTATATCGCTGCAGCGTCGCCTAATGTGATGGTACCTTAAGTTGTATTTTGATCACATGATACGTTTTATACATGTTGTCCTACTCCGAGCTGTTCAGGCTGAGAGCCAACTACCAGTTCAGTAAATCCAGTGATGTCATCTCTCTAATGAGGAGGGTGTTGTCTAATGACATCAGAACCCGGTATAACCTGTGCTTAATTATTAGGCAACTTCCTTTCCTTTGGCCAAATGGGTCAGAAGAGAGATCTGACGGCTCTGAAAACTCCACAATTGTGAGATGTCTTGCAGAGGATGCAGCAGTCTTGAGATTGTTCGGTGATCACGCTTCAAAAGTTTGTCAATCAAGCGTTTCATGGCAAATAGCCAACAGGGTCGCAAGCAGCGTGTTGGGCAAAAAAGGCGCAAAATAACTGCCCATGAATTGAGGAAAATCAAGTGTGAAGCTGCCAAGATGCCATTTGCCACCAGTTTTGCCATATTTCAGAGCTGCAACGTTACTGGAGTAACAAAGAGCACAAGGTGTGCGATACTCAGGGACATGGCCAAGGTAAGGAAGGCTGAAAAACGACCACCTGTGTACAAGAAACATAAGATAAAACGTCCAGACTGGGCCAAGAAATATCTTAAGACTTTTCAAAGGTTTTATGGACTGATGAGATGAGAGTGACTCTTGATGGGCCAGAGGCGGATCAGTAAAGGGCAGAGAGCTCCACTCCGACTCAGACGCCAGCAAGGTGGAGGTGGGGGACTGGTATGGGCTGGGATCATCAAAGATGGACTTGTGGGACCTTTTCGTGTTGAGGATGGAGTGAAGCTCAACTCCCAGACCTACTGCCAGTTTCTGGAAGACAACTTCTTCAAGCAGTGGTACAGGAAGAAGTCGGTATCGTTCAAGAAAAACATGATTTTCATGCAGGACAATGCTCCATCACAAGCCTCCAACTACTGCACAGCGTGGCTGGCCAGTAAAGGTCTCAAAGAAGAAAAAATAATGACATGGCCCCTTGTTCTCCTGATCTGAACCCCATAGAGAACCTGTGGTCCCTCAGCCGGGGACGCTGATGAAGAAACAGGAGGTGGCACCCGGTGCGCAGAGGCCATGATCGATGGCTGGGAGGCGTCTGGATTCGGGGGGAAAGACCTGCCCCCCTGGTGATTTCATGGTGTGAGGAACAAATTTCAAAACCGATTCTTTCAGCAGTACCAGGGACCCAAACTAAAAGAGCGACCTTCTCAGAATGTAGCATTACTGCTGCACTAGGTGGGTCTTTTAGTTACAAATGCCTGGGGGGGGGTGACAGGTTCCCTTTAAGTTGCCTAATAATTCTGCACAGTAATAGTTAACTGCACAGACAGATATCCTCCAAATCTAAAAAAGTAACCCACTCCAACTGGCAAAATATTAAGCTTTGATATTTAGGAGTCTTTTCGGTTAATTGCGAAGATAGTTGTTGATCAATAATAAAAATAATCCTCTAAAATACAACTTGCCTAATAATTCTGCACACAGTGTATGGGGCCACATATTACACCCAGACCCTTCTGCACCAGTGACTCTACTAGTTATACCCCCTAGAGCATATGGGGCCACATATTATCACACCCAGACCCTTCTCCACCAGTGACCCTCCTAGTTATAATCCCCTACAGCATATGGGGCCACATATTATCACACCCAGACCCTTCTCCACCAGTGACTCTCCTAGTTATACCCCCTAGAGCATATGGGGCCACATATTACACCCAGACCCTTCTCCACCAGTGACTCTCCTAGTTATAATCCCCTAGAGCTTATGGGGCCACATATTATTACACCCAGACCCTTCTCCACCAGTGACCCTCCTAGTTATACCCCCTAGAGCCTATGGGGCCACATATTATTACACCCTGACCCTTCTCCACCAGTGACTCTCCTAGTTATACCCCCTAGAGCATATGGGGCCACATATAACACCCAGACCCTTCTCCACCAGTGACCCTCCTAGTTATACCCCCTAGAGCCTATGGGGCCACATATTATTACACCCAGACCCTTCTCCACCAGTGACCCTCCTAGTTATACCCCCTAGAGCCTATGGGGCCACATATTATTACACCCAGACCCTTCTCCACCAGTGACTCTCCTAGTTATACCCCCTAGAGCTTATGGGGCCACATATTATTACACCCAGACCCTTCTCCACCAGTGACTCTCCTAGTTATACCCCCTAGAGCATATGGGGCCACATATTACACCCAGACCCTTCTCCACCAGTGACCCTCCTAGTTATACCCCCTAGAGCCTATGGGGCCACATATTATTACACCCTGACCCTTCTCCACCAGTGACTCTCCTAGTTATACCCCCTAGAGCTTATGGGGCCACATATTATTACACCCAGACCCTTCTCCACCAGTGACTCTCCTAGTTATACCCCCTAGAGCATATGGGGCCACATATTACACCCAGACCCTTCTCCACCAGTGACCCTCCTAGTTATACCCCCTAGAGCCTATGGGGCCACATATTATTACACCCTGACCCTTCTCCACCAGTGACTCTCCTAGTTATACCCCCTAGAGCTTATGGGGCCACATATTATTACACCCAGACCCTTCTCCACCAGTGACTCTCCTAGTTATACCCCCTAGAGCATATGGGGCCACATATTATTACACCCAGACACTTCTCCACCAGTGGCTCTCCTAGTTATACTCCCCTAGCACTAGAACTACTGATGGAGTCATTTTGACTCCTCACACTTTTTAAGCCTCTTCTGTGACTACATTTGTTACTGATCTGCAACACAGGACAAAGGTAGAAGGGGGAAAACTGACCCTGCAATATGACTAGGCTGAAACCCTACGATGGAGTGGGCGACCCATTCCTTGCGAATAGACCCACCGACGAACCTAATTTAATCTCATGCGAAGACCTATAGATAACTGGAAGGGGTTCCCTAAAGGAACTATGGACTGGGTACAAAAACGAGTCACCTCCTAGTAGAAAACAGAAACTAAGGCTAGCAGAACCAGAGGTACCAGCACTGCACAAATGACACACACAGAACACAAAGCAAAGCACCAAGCTAGAGCTCAAGCAGATAAACACTGTTGTCCAGCAAGGACTGGGAGGAAGGTGATGGTTAATAAAGAGTGAAGCAAACACCTGACCCAAGACAAACCCAGCACCAGAGGGAATAGACCAGCAGCCAGAACTCCACAAGAAAATGGCAGATAGTAACAAACTAAACAGATTCTAACAGTACATCCCCTTTAACGCGGATCCCCCACATCTAGGCTGGGCCTTATTCGGAAATCTCCTGTGAAAAGCCTTAATTAACCTTGAGGCTGAGACGTACACAGCTTTCACCCAGGAATTGTCCTCAGGACCGAAACCCTTCCAGGACACAAGATACTGTAACCCTCTATGCCACGTGGAATCAAGAATGCGTGAAATCTCAAACTCGCAGTCCTCATCAATTGGAGGAGCAGACAGCATAGCCACCTTGTCTGGTGTGTCAACCTTCTTCAGCAAAGATACATGAAAAACTGAATTAATTTTCCAGGACGAAGGAATGTCTAATCTCACCGATGCCGAATTGACAATGTGAACCACTTTGAGAGGTCCTACAAACTTCGGCCCCAACTTTTTAGAAGGGATCTTCAAGCGCAGATTCCTAGAGAACAACCAAACCATGTCCCCAACAACAAACCTCGCCTCCCTTCTCTTGTCAAAAAATGTCTTAGACCTCCTATTAGCCTGTTTTAAGATTATGGTGCACACTGGTTCAAACCCTGTCCAAATTTGCAGAAAAACTCTCCTCCTCAGGCACCGCCGCCCCAATCCTAGAAAAAGGACCGAAAGATGGATTCTTCCTTGTACAACAAAAGAAAAAACACCCAGCCGAAGAAAACGTATGATTATTGAGAGCAAACTCAGCTAATGGTAGATATTCCGTCCTCATCTTCTGATTGTCCTCTACAAAAACATCTCAAAGATTGCTCGACATCCTGGTTCTTCCTCTGTCTGTCCATTGGACTGTGGATGATGGCCTGACGAAAATGACAAATGAGCCTTAAGTCTGTCACAAAAGACACGCCAAACGCGAGCCACAAACTATCGGAGGCAATGTCCGTGGCAACACCATGGAGTCTGACAATCTCTTTCACAAATGCCCTGGCAAGTGTCTTAGCGCAGGGTAATTTATTGAACGGGACCAGATCACACTTCTTACTAAACCTGTCCACAACGACCCAGATAACAAAAAAACCCTCAGAGACCGGCAGGTCGGTGATAAAATCCATTGCAAGATGCGTCCGTGGAGAACTAGGAACCTCCAAAGGGCAAAGCAACCCTGCCGCCGGGGCATGAGAAGCCTTAGACCTAGCGCACACAGTACACTGACGCACCCACTTGATAATTTGTCTTAGCCACCCCGGCCACCAGAAACTCCAACTGATCAACTTTCTTGTTTTGGCAATCCCTGGATGATGTGCCAAGCAAGACTCATGACATTCCGTAAACAAAGCTCTCCTCAGGGCTTTAGGCACAAATTATTTCCCATACGGAGTGTTAGTTGGTGCCACTTCCCGGGCTTTAGGAATCTTATTTTCCAACTCAGAACCTAATGCTGCCACGACCACCCCTCTCTGCAGAATAGATTCTTCCTTTTCAGTATTAACCGCTGGGGAGAAACCTCGAGACAAAGCATCAGCTTTAATCTTTTTTGTCCCAGGGATATATGTCACAGAGAAATGGAACCGGGCAAAAAACAGTGCCAATATTCACAAACAGAAGAAGAAAAGGAAAAAATCAGCACCGCTGCAGCTGACTTACCCCTCGTGTGTTAGCCTTGTTGCCATCATGCTGTTATTCCAATGCCTCCTATTCTGGCCACTTCAGGTGCTGCATCCAGGAATAATGATAGTTGTCCAAAGGTAAAACACGAGAAGATGATGCGCACTCACGGGTCCAGTACTAAATGTCCTTTATTGAAACATGGAGACAAAAATCCGCGGGGAAGATAGAAGAACGTGCAAAAAGAAGGACAACAGCTGTTTCGCGCGGCTGCGCGTTGATTAGGACCTGTAGAAGCGCAGCCGCGCGAAACAGCTGTTGTCCTTTCTTTTGCGCGTTCTTCTATCTTCCCCGCGGATTTTTGTCTCCATGTTTCAATAAAGGACATTTAGTACTGGACCCGTGAGTGCGCATCATCTTCTCGTGTTTTACCTTTAAAAAACAGTGCCCACCTAGCTTGACGGGCATTCAAACGTTTAGCAGCATCCAGATAGATCAGGTTCTTCTGATCAGTAAAGACTTGTATAGGATGTCTAGTGCCCTCCAAATAATGTCGCCAATGCTCAAACGGAAGCTTAATAGCCAGCAATTCTCGGTTCACAACATTATAGTAGAGCTCTGCCTCTGAAATGTTTTTAGAAAAGAAAGCACAGGGATGCACCCCATCCTCTCCCTCCTGGGACAGAACAGCCCCCACTCCTACTGATGAGGCATCAACCTCTACCAGAAAGGGCTTAGTCTCATCTGTCTGGATCAAAACAGTAACGGAGTTACTTGGGGGTTGTCTGGGAAAAGTATCTACTTTTTGGAGCATGCGCAATTGAAAAAGCGGATTGGGGCGATGGATCCGCCAAATGACGGTCGCGACGGATCCGTCGCCCATAGACGGCCATTCTATGAAATGGTGGACGTGACGGATCTGCCGCGAACCGCCATTTCGGCGCAGACAAAAAACTTTACAGTGTCCGTCAATGTCTAGACAACGTCAGCCAAATTTCAACGGATCCGTAGCATGGCGGATGGAACGGACGACCATCTGCCACAATCCGTCGCTAATGCAAGTCTATGGGAAAATAGAAGACCCCCCCCAAAAAAAAAACGGTTTTTACGTACCGGTAATAGGATTTTACAGAGTCCACGACAGCACCCCTACGAGAGAGGGGATCCGCCCACCATCCGGACAGGAACCTACAGGATTTAAAGGGGCGGTCCCCCTCACCACTCCAGTTTGTGTTTCAGAGTATAAGGGACACCGCCCATTGAGTTAGTACACAATCATATATACTTAAACATTACTAAATACCATCACCTCTAAAAGAGTGATAACTAACAGCACACCTTCCAATAGAGTGCAGGAAACCAGTGATTAACTACGGGGGGGGAATGTGCGGGTGCTATCGTGGACTCTGTAAAATCCTATTACCGGTACGTAAAAACCGGTTTTCCTATCGCCACGACAGCACCCCTACGAGAGATTTTCAAAGATCCATTACCTGGGCGGGACTACAGCACTAAGTACTGTACGGCCAAAAACTAATTTGGCCTTTGATGATAAATCAAGATGGTAATGTCTATAAAAGGTGGAAGGAGATGACCACGTTGCCGCCTTACATATTACGTCTATGGAGACATCCGCTCTTTCCGCCCAGGATGAGGCCATGGCTCGAGTGGAGTGGGCCCTGATGCCGTCTGGTGGTATCTGGCCTTTGGCAATATAAGCAAGATATATGGCATCTCTGACCCATCTGGCGATAGATGCCTTTGTTACACTCGCCCTTTTTCTTGGGTTCTGAAAGGAAACAAACAGAGCCCTACTCTGCCTCCCTGGCTCTGTTTTGTGCAGGTACTCTAACAGCGTTCTTCTAACGTCTAGCATATGACATTTCTGCTCTTCAGCTGAAACCGGATTGTCACAGAATGATGGTAAAATTATTTCCTGACTTTTATGAAATTTGGAAGCTACTTTTGGTAGATATGCTGGATCTGGTTTCAACACTATCTCATCCTGAAAAACCATTAAATAAGGGGGGTCTATCGATAACGCTTGTAAATCACTCACTCTCCTAGCAGAGGTCAGGGCCACCAGGAAGGCTGTTTTTAAAGTTACATTTTTAATGGAGACAAAATCTAAAGGCTCAAAGGGGGGTTCTGTTAACGCATCTAAAACCAAATTTAAATCCCATGGTGGTAATTTCGGAACATACACTGGGTTACTACGCTCGGTGGCCTTAATAAATCTGGATACCCATCTATTTCCTGCCACGTCACTGTTATATAATGCCCCCAAAGCTGATACTTGGACTCTAAGGGTATTTACTGCCAAGCCCAATTCTCGGCCTTTTTGTAGAAACTCCAAAATAGCCGGAATTGGAACCTTGCCTGAAAAAGGATGTTGGTAGAAGGCAAGGAATTTTTTCCAAGTCTTAGAATAGATTTTAGTGGTAACTTCTTTCCGGCTATTTAAAAGGGTAGATATCAGAGCCTCTAAAAACCCCTTTCTCCTCAATAACTCCCTCTCAAATTCCACACCGTCAGATGCAGGGATTCCACATTGGGGTAACGGAATGGACCCTGAAAAAGAAGCTCCGGACTGACTGGCAATACCCAGGGGTCGGTCACAGACATTGCCCTGAGTAACGAGAACCATGCCCTCCTGGGCCAAAAGGGGGCAATCAGGATCATTCTCGCCCTCTCCTCCCTGATCTTTCTGAGGACTATAGGGATCAGACACATTGGGGGAAATGCATATGCCAGAGGGAAATCCCAGTGACTCTGAAGGGAGTCTATTACACAGGGTTTGTCCGCCACTCGAAGTGAAGCAAACCTCCTGGTCTGTCTGTTCTCTCTCGTTGCAAATAGGTCTATAACGGGTAACCCCCATAGATGTACTATCTGTTTGAACACCCGTCGATTTAGAACCCATTCTCCCTGACGTAGAGAATGACGGCTGAGGTAATCTGCCTCTGTGTTGAGCTCTCCCCGAATATGAACGGCTGAAAGAGAGCGAAAATGAGCTTCGGCTATGTCGAAAATGTTTGAAGTGGTGTTCATTAGAGATCTTGACCTTGTCCCCCCTTGATGGTTGAGATACGCTACTACTGTTGTGTTGTCTGACTGTACCCTTACATGTGAGCCCTGAAACGAGGGTAGCCACCTGAGCAGGGCCTTTTTCACTGCCATAAGCTCTTTCCAATTTGAGGACTCCTGAGCCTCTAAGAGAGACCATTGCCCTTGAGTCCAAACATCTCCTATGTGAGCTCCCCATCCTATCGGACTGGCATCGGTTGTGACCGTATTGTCTGGTACTACACTCCAGTGTACCCCTTTTCCTAGATGTTCCATATTTAGCCACCATCTTAGACTGTGTAGAGTGGTGGTTGATAGCTTGACTCTTCTGCCTAACTGACCCTGAAGACTCCTTTCTGCATCCAAGACCTGGGCCTGTAATACTCGAGTGTGGAATTGAGCCCACTGGACGGCCGGTATGCAAGATGTCAGGGATCCCAGAAGGGACATAGCGTCTCTCAAAGTCAGATCTGTTTTTTTTTGTCACAGAACTGACTTTGTGCACAATCCTGTTATGACCTGGTGATTAAGGAGCCACACTGATATGACCTGGTGGCTAAAAGGCAACATGGGACGAGCTCTGAGGAGGTGGTGTCTTTACTGACCGCAGTTCCTAATCCTAACAACAACACTAGTAATAGCCGTGGGATGTTCCTAACTCTCCCTAGACACCTCGTCACAGCCTAAGAACTAACTACTCCTAAAGAAGGAAATAGAAAGCTATCTTGCCTCAGAGAAAAACCCCAAAAGGAAAGACAGCCCCCCACAAATATTGACTGTGAGTGGAGAGGGAAATGACATACACAGAAATGAAATCAGATTTTAGCAAAGGAGGCCAATACTAATCTAGATAGACAGGATAGAAAAGGATACTGTGCGGTCAGTATTAAAAACTAAAAATCCACGCAGAGTTTACAAAAATGATCTCCACACCGACTCACGGTGTGGAGGGGCAAATCTGCTTCCCCAGAGCTTCCAGCTAGCCTGAATACAACATAATGACAAGCTGGACAAAAAGACAAATAACATGAGCAGAGCAATAGAGTCCAAAGCAAATGGACAACAAAGAACTAGCAAGAACTTATCTTTTGCTGAAATGGACAGGCCATATGAGATATCCAAGAAGAGATCTAAATCCAACCCAGAACATTGACAGCTGGCATGAACTAAAGCCCAGAGCCAGGTTAAATAGAAAATCCAGGCAAGACGATTAGTGAAGGCAGCTGCTACAGCTAACCTCAAGGAGCAGCAGTACCACTTGAAACCACCAGAGGGAGCCCAAGGGCAGAACTCACAAAAGTACCATTCACAACCACAGGAGGGAGCCCAAGAACGGAATTCACAACAGTACCCCCCCCCCCTTGAGGAGGGGTCACCGAACCCTCACCAGAGCCCCCAGGCTGATCAGGATGAGCCAAGTGAAAAGCACGAACCAAATCGGCAGCATGGACATCGGAGGCAACAACCCAAGAATTATCCTCCTGGCCATAACCCTTCCACTTGACCAGATACTGAAGCTTCCGCCTCGAAAAACGAGAATCCAAAATCTTCACCACATATTCCAATTCCCCCTCAACCAATACTGGAGCAGGAGGATCAATGGAGGGAACCATAGGTACTACATATCTCCGCAACAAAGATCTATGGAACACATTATGAATGGAAAAAGAAGCTGGAACGGCCAAACGAAAAGACACCGGATTGATAATTTCAGAAATCTTATAAGGACCAATAAAGCGAGGCTTGAACTTAGGGGAAGAAGCCTTCATAGGAACATGACGAGAACACAACCAGACCAAATCCCCAACACGAAGCCGGGGACCAACACACTGACGACGGTTAGCAAAACGTTGAGCCTTTTCCTGAGACAACGTTAAATTGTCCACCACATGAGTCCAAATTTGCTGCAACCTGTCCACCACAGAATCCACACCAGGACAGTCAGAAGGCTCAACCTGCCCCGAAGAAAAACGAGGATGAAAACCAAAGTTACAAAAGAAAGGCGAAACCAAGGTAGCCGAACTAGCCCGATTATTAAGGGCAAACTTGGCCAATGGCAAGAAGGTCACCCAATCATCCTGATCAGCAGACACGAAGCATCTCAAATAGGTTTCCAAGGTCTGATTGGTTCGCTCCGTTTGGCCATTTGTCTGAGGATGAAATGCTGAAGAAAAAGACAAATCAATGCCCATTCTAGCACAAAAGGCCCGCCAAAACCTAGAAACAAACTGGGAACCTCTGTCAGACACAATATTCTCCGGAATGCCATGCAAACGAACCACATGCTGAAAAAACAATGGAACCAAATCAGAGGAGGAAGGCAACTTAGGCAAAGGTACCAAATGGACCATCTTAGAAAACCGGTCACAAACTACCCAGATGGCAGACATCTTCTGAGAAACAGGAAGATCAGAAATAAAATCCATGGAAATATGCGTCCAGGGTCTCTCAGGGATCGGCAAAGGCAAAAGCAACCCACTAGCACGGGAACAGCAAGGCTTAGCCCGAGCACAAATCCCACAGGACTGCACAAAAGAACGCACATCCTGCGACAAGGAAGGCCACCAAAAGGACCTAGCAACCAAATCTCTGGTACCAAAAATCCCAGAATGACCAGCCAATAATGAACAATGAACCTCAGAAATTACCCTGCTAGTCCATCTATCAGGAACAAACAGTTTCCCCACTGGACAGCGGTCAGGTTTATCAGCCTGAAACTCCTGAAGTACCCGCCGCAAATCAGGGGAGATGGCAGAAAGAATCACCCCCTCCTTGAGAATACCACCCGGCTCAAGGACTCCCGGAGAATCAGGCAAAAAACTCCTAGAAAGGGCATCAGCCTTCATATTCTTAGATCCCGGAATATACGAGACCACAAAATCAAAACGGGAGAAAAACAGAGACCATCGAGCTTGTCTAGGATTCAACCGCTTAGCAGACTCGAGGTAAATCAGATTCTTATGATCAGTCAAGACCACAACGCGATGCTTGGCTCTCTCAAGCCAATGTCGCCACTCCTCAAATGCCCACTTCATAGCCAACAACTCCCGATTGCCGACATCATAATTACGCTCAGCAGGCGAAAACTTTCTGGAGAAGAAAGCACACGGTTTCATCAAAGAGCCATCAGAATTTCTCTGAGACAAAACGGCCCCTGCCCCAATCTCAGAAGCGTGAACCTCAACCTGAAAAGGGAGAGAAACATCTGGCTGACGCAACACAGGGGCAGAAGTAAAACGACGTTTAAGCTCCTGAAAGGCCTCAACAGCCGCAGAGGACCAATTCATCACATCAGCGCCTTTCTTCGTCAAATCGGTCAGAGGCTTCACCACACTGGAAAAATTAGCAATAAAGCGGCGATAAAAATTAGCAAAGCCCAAAAATTTCTGAAGGCTCTTTACAGATGTGGGTTGAGTCCAATCATAATTGGCCTGGACTTTAACAGGGTCCATTTCAATAGTCGAGGGAGAAAAAATGAAACCCAAAAAAGAAACCTTCTGAACTCCAAAGAGGCACTTAGACCCCTTCACAAACAACGCATTAGCACGAAGGACCTGAAATACCATCCTGACCTGCTTCGCATGAGACTCCCAATCATCGGAAAAAACCAAAATGTCATCCAAATATACAATCATGAATTTATCCAGATAATTCCGGAAGATATCATGCATAAAGGACTGAAACACAGATGGAGCATTAGAGAGCCCGAATGGCATCACAAGGTATTCAAAATGGCCTTCGGGTGTATTAAATGCTGTTTTCCATTCATCACCCTGTTTAATACGAACAAGATTATACGCCCCTCGAAGGTCGATCTTAGTAAACCAACTAGCCCCCTTAATCCGAGCAAACAAATCAGAAAGCAAAGGTAAAGGGTACTGGAATTTGACCGTGATCTTATTGAGAAGGCAATAATCTATACAAGGCCGCAAGGAGCCATCCTTCTTGGCAACAAAAAAGAACCCCGCTCCCAACGGTGATGTAGACGGGCGAATATGCCCCTTCTCCAAGGACTCCTTTACATAACTCCGCATAGCGGCATGCTCTGGTACAGACAGATTGAAAAGTCGACCCTTAGGGAACTTACAGCCAGGAATCAAATTAATAGCGCAATCACAGTCCCTATGAGGAGGTAGGGAACTGGACTTGGGCTCATCAAATATATCCTGGAAATCCGACAAAAACTCAGGAACTTCAGAAAAGGGGGAAGAGGAAATTGACATCAAAGGTACATCACTATGTATCCCTTGACAACCCCAACTAGTCACAGACATAGATTTCCAATCCAGCACTGGATTATGTACCTGTAACCATGGAAAACCCAGCACAACAACATCATGTAAATTATGCAACTCCAAAAAGCGAATATTTTCCTGATGTGCTGGAGCCATGTACATGGTCAACTGTGTCCAGTACTGAGGTTTATTCTTGGCCAATGGCGTAGCATCTATCCCCCTCAAGGGAATAGGGCTCTGCAAAGGCTCCAAGGAAAAACCACAGCGTTTGGCAAATTCTAAGTCCATTAAGTTCAGGGCAGCGCCAGAATCCACAAATGCCATAACAGAAAAGGACGACAATGAGCAAATCAGGGTAACAGACAAGAGAAATTTAGGCTGTACAGTACTAATGGTAACAGACCTAGCGACCCTCTCAGTACGCTTCGGACAATCAGAAATAGCATGAGTAGAGTCACCTGTTATGATCCGGTGGTAGGATCTCAAAACTGACCTGACACATATGACCAAAATATAGGACAAGTTCTGGGAATGTGGAAGCTATACTGACCGCAATCCTGATCCTATCCACAAACACTAAAGGCAGCTGTGGAGCGTTCCTAAAATCCTAGACGCCTCGTTCACAGCCTGAGAAACTGACTACCCCTAGAGAGAAAGCAAAGACCTCACTTGCCTCAGAGAAATAACCCCAAAGTTATAGACAGCCCCCCACAAATAATAACGGTGAGTCAAGGGGAAAGGACAAACGTAGAAATGAAACAGGTTCAGCAAATGAGGCCCGCTAACACTAGATAGACTGAAAATAGATAGGAGTCTGTGCGGTCAGTACAAAACTATCAAAAATAAACCACGCAGAGAATACAAGAACCCCCACACCGACTCACGATGTGAGGGGCGCACTCTGCACCCCAGAACTAACCAGCAAGCGAAAAATCACATATAAGCAAGATGGACTGAACTCATATACAGAGAAACGTTTTCAAGGAAATAATGAGCAAAATGAACAAACAAACTTAACTTCTCCAGCAGGAGACTGGTCACAAGGAATATTCAGGAGCTCTCAGAAACAGGACTG
Organism: Ranitomeya variabilis; assembly: GCF_051348905.1. Taxonomy (NCBI): domain Eukaryota; kingdom Metazoa; phylum Chordata; class Amphibia; order Anura; family Dendrobatidae; genus Ranitomeya; species Ranitomeya variabilis. The sequence continues at coordinate 1,112,898,091 of NC_135233.1, read as the reverse complement.
AATACACCGACAGCAGGCAACAAATGAAGGTCCAGGTGAGTTAAATAGGCCCAGCATAGAAGGAAATGAAGCAGCTGAGCCCAGCCATATCGCTAAAGGCCCACCAGAGGGAGCCCAAGAACAAACTCACACAGTACCACTCATGACCACAGGAGGGAGTCCGAGAACGGAATTCACAACAGTACCCCCCCCTTGAGGGGTCACCGAACCCTCACCAGAGCTCCCAGGCCGATCAGGACGAGCCGAATGAAAGGCACGAACCAAATAGGCCGCATGGACATCGGAGGCGACAACCCAGGAATTATCCTCCTGACCATAGCCCTTCCATTTAACCAAGTACTGAAGCTTCCGTCTCGAAATACGAGAATCCAAAATCTTCATCACATATTCCAATTCCCCCTCAACCAATACTGGAGCAGGAGGATCAATGGAGGGAACCATAGGTACTACATATCTCCGCAACAATGACCTATGGAACACATTATGAATGGCAAACGATGTTGGGTGGTCCAAACGAAATGACACAGGGTTGAGGATTTCCAAAATCTTATAAGGACCGATGAAACGAGGTTTGAACTTAGGATAGGAAACCTTCATCGGGACATAACGAGAAGACAACCACACCAAATCCCCCACACGAAGTCGGGGACCCACACAGCGACGGCGGTTAGCAAAGTTCTGAGCCTTCTCTTGGGACAACGTCAAATTGTCCACCACATGGTTCCAAATCTGCTGCAACCTATCCACCCCAGGACAGTCAGAGGGTTCAACCTGACCCGAGGAAAAACGAGGATGAAAACCAGAATTGCAAAAGAAAGGTAAAACCAAAGTAGCAGAACTAGCCCGATTATTGAGGGCGAACTCAGCCAATGGCAAAAAAGTCACCCAATCATCCTGATCAGCAGAAACAAAACATCTCGAATAAGTTTCCAAGGTCTGATTAGTTCGTTCGGTTTGGCCATTCGTCTGAGGATGGAAGGCCGACGAAAAAGACAATTCAATGCCCATCTTAGCACAAAAGGACCGCCAAAATCTGGACACAAACTGGGATCCTCTGTCAGACACAATGTTCTCCGGAATACCATGTAAACGAACCACATTCTGAAAAAACAGTGGCACCAAATCGGAGGAGGAAGGCAGCTTAGGCAAAGGTACCAAATGGACCATTTTAGAAAAACGATCACAAACCACCCAGATGACAGACATCCTCTGAGAGACAGGAAGATCCGAAATAAAATCCATGGAAATATGCGTCCAAGGCCTCTTCGGGACAGGCAAAGGCAAAAGCAATCCACTGGCACGAGAACAGCAAGGCTTGGCCCGAGCACAAATCCCACAGGACTGCACAAAGGAACGCACATCCCGCGACAAGGAAGGCCACCAAAAGGACCTCGCCACCAAATCCCTGGTACCAAAAATTCCAGGATGACCTGCCAACACCGAAGAATGAACCTCGGAAATAACTCTACTGGTCCATCTGTCTGGGACAAACAGTCTCTCCGGTGGACAACGGTCAGGTCTATCGGCCTGAAACTCCTGCAACACCCGTCGCAGATCAGGAGAGATGGCAGACAAAATCACCCCCTCTTTGAGGACACCAGTTGGTTCAGAAACTTCCGGGGAGTCAGGTACAAAACTCCTAGAAAGGGCATCAGACATCACGTTTTTCGAACCCGGAAGATATGAAACCACAAAATTGAAATGAGAGAAAAACAGCGACCATCGAGCCTGTCTCGGATTCAACCGTTTGGCAGACTCGAGATAAGTCAAGTTCTTGTGATCCGTCAAGACCACCACACGATGCTTGGCTCCCTCAAGCCAATGTCGCCACTCCTCAAATGCCGACTTCATTGCCAACAACTCACGATTACCAACATCATAATTCCGCTCGGCAGGCGAAAACTTTCTTGAAAAGAAAGCACATGGTCTCATCACAGAGCCATCAGAGCTTCTCTGCGACAAGACAGCCCCTGCTCCAATCTCAGAAGCATCAACCTCGACCTGAAAGGGAAGAGAGACATCGGGCTGGCGCAAGACAGGAGCCGAAGAAAATCGACGTTTCAGCTCCTGAAAGGCCTCCACGGCCGCAGGAGACCAATTCGTCACATCAGAACCCTTTTTGGTCAAATCCGTCAAAGGCTTAACCACACTAGAAAAATTAGTGATGAAGCGACGGTAAAAATTAGCAAAACCCAAGAACTTCTGAAGACTCTCCACAGATGTAGGTTGAGTCCAGTCATAAATAGCCTGGACCTTGACTGGATCCATCTCGTAGAAGGAGAAAAAATAATGCCCAAAAAGGAAACCTTCTGGACTCCGAAGAGACATTTAGAGCCCTTCACAAACAAGGCATTGGCACGCAGGACCTGAAATACCATCCTGACCTGCTTCACATGAGACTCCCAATCATCAGAAAAGACCAAAATATCATCCAGGTACACAATCATAAATCTATCCAGATTTTCTCGGAAGATGTCATGCATGAAGGACTGAAACACAGAGGGGGCATTAGAAAGCCCTAAAGGCATCACCAAGTACTCAAAATGGCCTTCGGGCGTATTAAATGCTGTTTTCCATTCATCGCCCTGCTTTATGCGAACAAGATTATACGCTCCTCGAAGATCTATCTTGGTGAACCAACTGGCCCCCCTAATCCGGGCAAACAGATCGGACAACAGTGGCAAGGGGTACTGAAATTTGACCGTGATGTTATTTAGAAGGCGATAATCTATACAGGGTCTCAGAGAACCATCCTTCTTGGCCACAAAAAAGAACCCCGCACCCAAAGGGGACGAGGACGGGCGAATATGCCCCTTCTCCAAGGACTCCTTTATATAACTCCGCATAGCGGCATGTTCTGGTACAGATAAATTAAAAAGTCGTCCCTTAGGGAACTTACTACCAGGAATCAGATTTATAGCACAATCACAATCCCTATGAGGAGGTAGGGCACTGGATTTGGGCTCATCAAATACATCCTGGTAGTCCGACAAAAATTCAGGGACTTCAGAAGGAGTAGAAGAAGCAATTGACACCAAAGGAGCATCGCCATGAATTCCCTGGCAACCCCAACTTGACACAGACATAGTTTTCCAATCCAGGACTGGATTATGAGCCTGTTGCCATGGCAGACCCAACACGACAACATCATGCAAATTATGTAGCACAAGAAAGCGAATCACCTCCTGATGTGCAGGAGCCATGCACATGGTCACTTGGGTCCAGTACTGAGGTTTATTCTTGGCCAATGGCGTGGCATCAATTCCCTTTAGTGGAATAGGGAACTGTAAAGGCTCCAAGATAAAACCACAGCGCCTGGCAAATGACAAATCCATCAAATTCAGGGCGGCACCTGAATCCACAAAAGCCATAACTGAGTAGGATGACAGAGAGCAAATCAAAGTAACAGACAAAATGAATTTAGGTTGTACAGTACCAATGGTGACAGACTTGGCAAACCTTTTTGTGCACTTAGAACACTCTGAGATAACATGAGTAGAATCACCACAGTAAAAGCACAACCCATTCTGACATCTGTGGTTTTGCCGTTCAACTCTGGTCAGAATCCTGTCGCATTGCATAGGCTCAGGTTTCTGCTCAGAAAATACCGCCAGATGGTGCACAGGTTTGCGCTCCCGCAGACGCCGATCTATCTGAATGGCCAAAGACATAGACTCATTCAGACCCACAGGCGTGGGGAACCCCACCATAACATCTTTAAGGGCTTCCGAAAGACCCTTTCTGAAAATTGCCGCCAGGGCGCACTCATTCCATTGAGTGAGCACAGACCACTTCCTAAACTTCTGACAGTAAACCTCTGCTTCATCTTGACCCTGAGAGAGAGCCAGCAAAACCTTCTCTGCTTGGTCTACCAGATTAGGTTCCTCATAAAGCACTCCAAGCGCCAGAAAAAACGCATCCACATTTAGCAATGCAGGATCTCCTGGCGCCAGAGAGAATGCCCAATCTTGGGGGTCACCACGAAACAAAGAAATAACAATTTTAACTTGCTGAACAGAATCACCAGAGGAGCGAGGTCTCAGAGAAAGGAATAACTTACAATTATTCTTAAAGTTCAAAAACCTAGATCTATCTCCGGAAAACAGCTCAGGAATTGGTACCTTAGGCTCTGACATAGGACTGCGGATTACATAATCCTGAATGTCCTGTACCCTTGCAGTGAGATGATCCACACTAGAAGACAGACTCTGAATGTCCATATCTGCAGCTGAGTTCAGAACCACCCAGAGATTAAGGCTGTGTTTCCACGGTCAGTAAACGCTGCTTGTTTGACGCTGCAGCGTCAAACAAGCAGCGTCCAGATGTTCCAGCATAGTGGAGGGGATTTGATGAAATCCCGTCTCCACTATGCGTGGAAACCCGCACGCGGAGGCCCTGCGACTCCGGACATGCTGCGCGTCTTTTCAGAACGCAGCATGTCCGTACACCTTGCGGGGACGCAGCGTCCCCGCAAGGTATATCACAGGGCCCTATGGCGAGGGGTGCGATGATCCCGGATGTGTACTGTACACATCCGGCACCATCGCGTCCCAGGAAGGGGGCGGGGCTTATCGCCGAGCGGCTTCGCCGCTGCGACGATAACGCCGCGTCTCCGGACAGTGGAGACATACCCTAAGGGGAGGAGAGAAACTAAACACAGTGCAGAGGAAAAAAGAAAAAAAAAATGACTTCAGGATTTCTCTTCTCCCTCTTCTGCTGCATTAACACTTTTTGGCCTGCTGTACTGTTATGATCCGGTGGTAGGATCTCAAAACTGACCTGACACATATGACCAGGATATAGGACAAGTTCTGGGAATGTGGAAGCTATACTGACCGCAATCCTGATCCTATCCACAAACACTAAAGGCAGCTGTGGAGCGTTCCTAAAATCCTAGACGCCTCGTTCACAGCCTGAGAAACTGACTACCCCTAGAGAGAAAGCAAAGACCTCACTTGCCTCAGAGAAATAACCCCAAAGTTATAGACAGCCCCCCACAAATAATAACGGTGAGTCAAGGGGAAAGGACAAACGTAGAAATGAAACAGGTTCAGCAAATGAGGCCCGCTAACACTAGATAGACTGAAAATAGATAGGAGTCTGTGCGGTCAGTACAAAACTATCAAAAATAAACCACGCAGAGAATACAAGAACCCCCACACCGACTCACGATGTGAGGGGCGCACTCTGCACCCCAGAACTAACCAGCAAGCGAAAAATCACATATAAGCAAGCTGGACTGAACTCGTCATATACAGAGAAACGTTTTCAAGGAAATAATGAGCAAAATGAACAAACAAACTTAACTTCTCCAGCAGGAGACTGGTCACAAGGAATATTCAGGAGCTCTCAGAAACAGGACTGAATACACCGACAGCAGGCAACAAATGAAGGTCCAGGTGAGTTAAATAGGCCCAGCATAGAAGGAAATGAAGCAGCTGAGCCCAGCCATATCGCTAAAGGCCACCAGAGGGAGCCCAAGAACAAACTCACACAGTACCACTCATGACCACAGGAGGGAGTCCGAGAACGGAATTCACAACAGTCACCACAGTAAAAGCACAGCCCATTCTGACGTCTGAATTTCTGCCCTTCTGCTCTAGTCAAAATCCTATCACATTGCATAGGCTCAGGACTCTGCTCAGAAGACACCGCCATATGGTGCACCACCTTGCGCTCGCGCAGGCGCCGATCAATCTGAATGGCCAAAGACATTGATTCGTTCAAACCAGCAGGCGTGGGGAACCCCACCATAACATCTTTAAGGGCTTCAGGAAGACCCTTTCTGAAGATCGCTGCCAGGGCATACTCATTCCATTTAGTGAGCACAGACCACTTTCTAAATTTCTGGCAGTATACTTCTGCTGCTTCCTGACCCTGACACAGAGCCAGCAAGGTTTTTTCCGCCTGATCCACAGAATTAGGCTCGTCATACAACAATCCGAGCGCTTGAAAAAATGCGTCTATATTGAGCAATGCAGGATTTCCTGGCTCAAGGGAGAATGCCCAGTCCTGCGGATCGCCACGCAGCAGAGAAATAACAATCTTCACCCGCTGAATGGGGTCACCAGAGGAACGGGGTCTCAGAGCAAAAAACAATCTGCAATTATTTTTAAAGTTCAAAAATTTAGATCTATCCCCAGAAAACAAATCAGGAATAGGAATTCTAGGCTCTAATACCGGAGTCTGGACAACATAATCTTGGATACTCTGTACCCTTGCAGCGAGTTGATCCACACGCAAGGACAGACCCTGAACCTCCATATCAGCACCAGAATCCTGAACCACCCAGAGATTAAGGGGAAAAAAAGACAAAACAAGCTGCAAAGGAAAAAAAAATGACTCAGAACTTTCTTTTCCCTCTTTTGAGATGCATTTAACACATTGTGGGCCAGCTGTACTGTTATGACCTGGTGGTTAAGGAGCCACACTGATATGACCTGGTGGCTAAAAAGCAACATGGGACGAGCTCTGAGGAGGTGGTATCTTTACTGACCGCAGTTCCTAATCCTAACAATAACACTAGTAATAGCAGTGGGATGTTCCTGACTCTCCCTAGACACCTCGTCACAGCCTAAGAACTAACTACCCCTAAAGAAGGAAATAGAAAGCTATCTTGCCTCAGATAAAAACCCCAAAAGGAAAGACAGCCCCCCACAAATATTGACTGTGAGTGGAGAGGGAAATGACATACACAGAAATGAAATCAGATTTTAGCAAAGGAGGCCAATACTAAACTTGATAGACAGAGAGAAAAGGATACTGTGCGGTCAGTATTAAAAACTAAAAATCCACGCAGAGTTTACAAAAATGATCTCCACACCGACTCACGGTGTGGAGGGGCAAATCTGCTTCCCCAGAGCTTCCAGCTAGCCTGAATACAACATAATGACAAGCTGGACAAAAAGACAAATAACATGAGCAGAGCAATAGAGTCCAAAGCAAATGGACAACAAAGAACTAGCAAGAACTTATCTTTTGCTGAAATGGACAGGCCATATGAGATATCCAAGGAGAGATCTAAATCCAACCCAGAACATTGACAGCTGGCATGAACTAAAGCCCAGAGCCAGGTTAAATAGAAAATCCAGGCAAGACGATTAGTGAAGGCAGCTGCTACAGCTAACCTCAAGGAGCAGCAGTACCACTTGAAACCACCAGAGGGAGCCCAAGGGCAGAACTCACAAAAGTACCATTCACAACCACAGGAGGGAGCCCAAGAACGGAATTCACAACACAATCCTCTGCTTCTTCTCTTCCGGAAGGAAACATAGTTGATCTTCCGAATTTAGCAGAATACCCAAGAAATTCTGAGTTGTTGATGAATCCAATCTTGATTTTTCCATATTGACTAGCCAACCCAAGTCCTGTAAGGAAGATATTACATGCTTTAGGCGACTCTTACACTGAAAAAACGAATTTCCTACTACCAGGAAGTCATCCAAGTAGGGTATGATTAACGTATCTTGTTCTCTGACATAGGCCATCACTCCCGCAATGATTTTAGTAAACACCCTCGGTGCCATAGACAGACCAAATGGCATTGCAGTAAACTGAAAGTGTCTGACTTGGTCGTTTAACCCCTTCCCGACATGCGCCGTACTAGTACTGCGCTGCCGGCACTGCATTACTGACAGCCGCAGTACTAGTACGGCGCCCCGATCACCGCGGTCTCACGCTGAGCGCCGCGGTGATCGGGTGCGGGTGTCAGCTGTATATGACAGCTGACACCCCGCAGCAATGCCCACGATCGGCGCTGTCGCCGATCGCGGGCATTTAACCCCTCTGATGCCGCTGTCAATAGTGACAGCGGCATAGAGGGGGATCGCGCAGGGACGGGGGCTCCCTGCGCTCTCCCACCGGAGCAGCGCGATGAGATCGCGCTGCTCCGGTGACCTGGAAGGAGTCCCCGGATCCAAGATGGCCGCGGGACTCCTTCCGGGTCATAAGATGACCCTGCTTGCCGGCGTCTGCTGAGAATCCTCATAGCAGGCGCCGGCAAGCCTCTGTACCGTGCCTCTAAGATCGGTGATCTGACAGAGTGCTATGCACACGGTCTGATCACCAATCTGTGATGTCCCCTCCTGGGACAAAGTAAAAAAGTTAAAAAAAAAATTTTCCACATGTGTAAAAAAAAAAAAAAAAAAAATTCCTAAATAAAGAAAAAAAAAATATATATATTCCCATAAATACATTTCTTTATCTAAATAAAAAAAACACCACACAATAAAAGTACACATATTTAGTATCGCCGCGTCCGTAACGACCCAACCTATAAAACTATATCACTAGTTAACCCCTTCAGTGAACACCGTAAAAAAAAAAAAAAAAAAACGAGGCAAAAAACAACGCTTTATTCTCATACCGCCAAACAAAAAGTGGAATAACACGCGATCAAAAAGACGGATATAAATAACCATGGTACCGCTGAAAACGTCATCTTGTCCCGCAAAAAAAAAGCCGCCATACAGCATCATCAGCAGAAAAATAAAAAAGTTATAGCTCTCAGAATAAAGCGATGCAAAAACAATTATTTTTTATATAAAATAGTTTTTATTGTGTAAAAGCGCCAAAACATAAAAAAATTATATAAATGAGTTATCGCTGTAATCGTACTGACCCGAAGAATAACACTGCTTTATCCTTTTTACCAAACGCGGAACGGTATAAACGCACCCCCTAAAAGAATTTCAGGAATTGCTGGTTTTTGTTCATTCCGCCTCCCAAAAATCGGAATAAAAAGCGATCAAAAAATGTCATGTACCCAAAAATGGTACCAGCAAAAACGTCAACTCGTCCCGCAAAAAACAAGATCTCACATGACTCTGTGGACCAAAATATGGAAAAATTATAGCTCTCAAAATGTGGTGATGCAAAAACTATTGTTTGCAATAAAAAGCGTCTTTTAGTGTGTGACGGCTGCCAACCATAAAAATCCGCCCAAAAAACGCTATATAAGTAAATCAAATCCCCCTTCATCACCCCCTTAGTTAGGAAAAATAATGAAATTTTAAAAAATATATTTATTTCCATTTTCCCGTTAGGCTACTTTCACACTAGCGTCGGTACGGGGCCGTCGCGCTGCGTCGGCCCGACATACCGACGCATACTGTGCAAGCGCCGCACAACGGGGGCAGCGGATGCTGTTTTTCCACGCATCCGCTGCCCCATTGTGAGGTGCGGGGAGGTGGGGGCGGAGTTCCAGCCGCGCATGCGCGGTCGGAAATGGTGGACCGTCAGCACAAAAAAAGTTACATGTAACGTTTTTTGCTGCCGGCGGTCCGCCACAACATGACGCAACCGTCGCACGACGCTTGCGACGTGTGTCAATACGTCGCTAATGTTAGTCTATGGGGAAAAAACGCATCCTGCAGATGACTTTGCAGGATGCGTTTTTTCGCCAAAACGACGCATTGCGACGTATGCAAAAAAACACTAGTGTGAAAGTAGCGCTAGGGTTAGGACTAGGGTTAGGGTTGGGGTTAGGGTTTCAGTTAGAATTGGGGAGTTTTCACTGTTTAGGCACATCAGGGGCTCTCCAAACGCGACATGGCGTCCGATCTCAACGCGTTTGTTTGCGTTAAAAACGCATGCGTTTTTATAGAAAAAAAACAGAACACACACTGAAAAGTCACCCACCACCATCAAGGTGATAAAGGGATCCAAACCCTAACCCTAACCCTACCCCTAAACTCATCCCTAACCGTTTAATGAACATTTTCTGACAGTCATAGTGCCACGTATTTCAGTGCCACGTATTTCAGTGCCACGTTATTTCAGTGCCACGTTATTTCAGTGCCACGTTATTTCAGTGCCACGATATTTCAGTGCCACGTATTTAAGTGCCACGGTATTTCAGTGAAATACGTGGCACTGAAATATCGTGGCATTTACGTGAAATACGTGGCACTTAAATACGTGGCACTTAAATACGTGGCACTTAAATACGTGGCACTTAAATACGTGGCACTTAAATACGTGGCACTTAAATACGTGGCACTTAAATATCGTGGCATGTACATGAAATACGTGGCACTTATATACGTGGCACTTATATACGTGGCACTTATATACGTGGCACTTATATACGTGGCACTTATATACGTGGCCACTGATATATCGTGGCACTTATATACGTATATACGTATATACGTATATAAACGTATTTCAGTGCCACGTATTTCAGGTTAGGGGTAGGGGTAGGGTTAGGGGTAGGGTTAGGGTTTTTTGGGTTTTTCTTGTTTTCTTGTGTTTTTCTATAAAAACGCATGCGTCTAAAAAAATGCATGCGTTTTACCGCGATTACATGCGTTTTTTCACACATGCGTTTTTTTTAAAAACGCAAGTGTGAAACCAGCCTTACCCTTGGGAAAATAAAAACATGGGGGCTAAAATATAATTTTCGTGGAAAAAAATATATTTTTTATTTTCGCGGCTCTGCGTTATAAACTGTACTGAAGCACTTGGGGGTTCAAAGTTCTCACAACACATCTAGATAAGTTCCGTGGGGGGTCTAGTTTCCAATATGGGGTCACTTGTGGGGGGTTTCTACTGTTTAGGTACATCAGGGGCTCTGCAAATGCAACATGACACCTGCAGACCAATCCATCTAAGTTTGCATTTCAAACGGCGCTCCTTCCCTTCCGAGCTCTGCCGTGCGCCCAAACAGTGGTTCCCCCCCATATATGGGGTATCAGCGTACTCAGGACAAATTGCACAACAACTTTTGTTGTCCAATTTCTCCTGTTACCCTTGGGAAAATAAAAATGTGGGGGCTAAAATATAATTTTTGTGGAAAAAAAATATTTTTTATTTTCACGGCTCTGCGTGATAAACTGTAGTGAAACACTTGTTGGTTCAAAGTTCTCACAACACATCTAGATAAGTTCCGTGGGGGGTCTAGTTTCCAATATGGGGTCACTTGTGGGGGGTTTCTACTGTTTAGGTACATCAGGGGCTCTGCAAATGCAACATGACACCTGCAGACCAATCCATCTAAGTCTGCATTTCAAACGGCGCTCCTTCCCTTCCGAGCTCTGCAGTGCGCCCAAACAGTGGTTCCCCCCAATGTATGGGGTATCAGCGTACTCAGGACAAATTGGACAATAACTTTTGTGGTCCAATTTCTCCTGTTACCCTTGGGGGGAAAAAAATTGCGGGCTAAAACATCATTTTGTGGAAAGAAAAAATGATTTTTTGATTTTCACAGCGCTACATTCTAAACTTTAGTGAAACAACTGGGGGTTAAAAGTGCTCACCACACATCTAAATAAGTTCCTTAGGGGGTCTTCTTTCTAAAATGGTGTCACTTGTGGGGGTTTCCACTGTTTAGGCACGTCAGGGGCTCTCCAAACACGACATGGGTTCCGATCTCAATTCCAGCCAATTTTGCATTGAAAAGTCAAATGGCGCTCCTTCCCTTCCGAGCTCTGCCATGCGCCCAAACAGTGGTTTATCCCCATATATGAAGTATCAGCGTACTCAGGACAAATTGCACAACAACTTTTGGGGTCCAATTTATCCTGCTACCCTTGGGAAAATAAAAAATTTGGGGCAAAAAGATCATTTTTTGTGAAAATTAATATTAATTTTTTTTACGGCTCCACATTATAAACTTCTGTGAAGCACTTGGAGGTTCAAAGTGCTCACCACACATCTAGATTAGTTCCTTAGAGGGTCTACTTTCCAAAATGGTGTCACTTGTGGGGGTTTCCACTGTTTAGGCACGTCAGGGGCTCTCCAAACACGACATGGGTTCCGATCTCAATTCCAGCCAATTTTGCATTGAAAAGTCAAATGGCGCTCCTTCCCTTCCGAGCTCTGCCATGCGCCCAAACAGTGGTTTATCCCCATATATGAAGTATCAGCGTACTCAGGACAAATTGCACAACAACTTTTGGGGTCCAATTTATCCTGCTACCCTTGGGAAAATAAAAAATTTGGGGCAAAAAGATCATTTTTTGTGAAAATTAATATTAATTTTTTTTACGGCTCCACATTGTAAACTTCTGTGAAGCACTTGGAGGTTCAAAGTGCTCACCACACATCTAGATTAGTTCCTTAGAGGGTCTACTTTCCAAAATGGTGTCACTTGTGGGGGTTTCCACTGTTTAGGCACGTCAGGGGCTCTCCAAACATGACATGGGTTCCGATCTCAATTCCAGCCAATTTTGCATTGAAAAGTCAAATGGCGCTCCTTCCCTTCCGAGCTCTGCCATGTGCCCAATCAATGGTTTACCCCAACATGTGGGGTATCGGCGTACTCAGGACAAATTGTACAACAACTTTTTTGGTCCAATTTCTCCTGTTACCCTTGGTAAAATAAAACAAATTGGATCTGAAGTAAAAATTTTGTGAAAAAAAAGTTAAATGTTAAATTTTTTTTAAACATTCCAAAAATTCCTGTGAAGCACCTGAAGGGTTAATAAACTTTTTGAATGTGGTTTAGAGTACCTTGAGGGGTGCAGTTTTTAGAATGGTGTCACTTTTGGACATTTTCTGTCATATAGACCCCTCAAAGTCACTTCAAGTGTGAGGTGGTCCGTAAAAAAAATGGTTTTGCAAATTTTGTTGCAAAAATGAGAAATCGCTGGTCAACTTTTAACCCTTATAACTCCCTAACAAAAAAAAATTATGTTTCCAAAATTGTGCTTATGTAAAGCAGACATGTGGGAAATGTTGTTTATTAACTATATTATGTGATATAACTCTCTAATTTAAGGGCATAAAAACGAAAAATTTGAAAATTGCTAAATTTTCATAATTTTCGACAAATTTCTGTTTTTTTCACAAATAAATGCAAGTCATATCGAAGAAGTTTTACCACTATCATAAAGTACAATATGTCACGAGAAAACAATCTCAGAATCACCAGGATCCGTTGAAGCGTTTCAGAGTTATGACCTCATAAAGTGACAGTGGTCAGAATTGTAAAAATTGGCCGTGTCACTTAGGTGAAAACAGGCTTTGGGGTGAAGGGGTTAAGCGCACCACCATTCTGAGGAATTGTTGATGATCCTTATGAATGGGCAGATGGTAATACGCATCTTTTAAATCCAGGACTGTCATATAGCATCTGGGAAAAAGAAGTTTAGTCGCTGTTTTAATCGATTCCATCTTAAAGGCATGGTATTGTAGATACTTGTTCAATCTCCGTAAATTTATGATGGTTCCGAAGGATCCATCTGGTTTGGAGATTAAAAATAAAGGGGAATAGAACCCCTTCCCCTTGCTGATGTTTTGGAACTTCTACAATAACCTCCTTCTGTCTTAACATCTGAACCTCTTTTTCCAGGGCCTTCTGTTGGTTTAAGGAATCAGGGGCAGTCAAAATATAAAAATTCTAAGGTCTTTCCCGGAATTCTAATCTTAAACCCGACTTAACTATACCCAGAACCCAATTGCTCGAAGTTATTCTGGCCCACTCAGTATAGAAGTGCTTCAACCTGCCCCCTACTGGGAGATCTGTATTAACGGTAATTCCTTCTGCGTCTTGAGGAAGATGATGAGGCATTAAAGTCCGAACCTTTCTTTTTCGGCTCCGTTGATTCCCAGTCACGGTTTTGGTAAGGTCTCCGGTATGGGAAGCGTCTCCTGAAGGTATTCCTAAAGGTAGGAGTGAATACTTTAGGAAAACCTTTCTTCCTATCCTCAGCTTTAGCTAGGATATCGTCCAATACTGAGCCAAACAGGTACTCACCCCTACACGGAATTGTAAACAGTTTAGCTCTTACCTGGGCATCCCCCTTCCAGGTCTTAAGCCATAGTGCTCGGCGAGCAGCGTTCGAGAGACCTGCTGATCTGGCTGCTAGTTTCAGGGAATCCACCGATGCATCCACCAAATACGCCACACCCTCACGTATTTGCGAAAGGGAACTCAGTATCTTATCTCTAGGCACTTTGGATTTTAACAGTTCCTCCAGCTGGGTTATCCAGACCATGACGGACCTAGCTGTAAAAGTACTAGAGATCGCTGGTTTGAATGCTCCAGCCGATGACTCCCACACTTTCTTCAAGAACATATCCGCCTTTCTATCTGATGGATCTTTCAGAAGACCTACATCCTCCAGAGGCAAGGTACCATCTTTAGATGTAGAAGCCACCGCCGCGTCCACTTTTGGGACTTTCATCCATTCCGCCAAGTCACTATCGTCAAAGGGATACCTTCTCTTTGCAGATGACGGCAGGAAGCCCTTGTCCTGTTTATCCCATTCTCGTTTAATAAGGGATTTAACTGTATCCACTTCCGGGAATGACTTACGACTCTTCTGGCACAAGCCCACAAACATTATGTCTTGTGCAGACCTTGGTTCCCTGTTCTCTGCAACGCCCATGGTTGCTCGGACTCCTTTAACTAACATATCCATGTTTTCCACCGAAAAACATGGTCTTCCCTCTTCATCTGAGGACGATGGTGATGAGGAGCGGGAACCTCCACCTTCTTGCAGGGATGGGCTAGATCCAGGGGATATGTCCCTGACCGACCTTTCATGGCGGCTGTCTCTAAGGGAATAAGTTATCTCCTCCCTGATGACCGCTCTAAGGTCTGACGAACGAAGGGGAACTTCCTCTTCTAAGGTCCGAGAGATGCAAGCCTGGCAAAGACTTTTATATATAACTGTCAGGCATTGGAGTCATGCATACACTGTGTTCCAAATTATTATGCAAATTGGATTTAAGTGTCTTAAAGATTTAATTGTTTTGTTTTTCAAATAAACTCGTGGATGGTATTGTGTCTCAGGGCTCAATGAATCACTGAAATCAATCTTAAACACATGTGATAATTAGTTTTCCAGGTGATTCTAATTAAAGGAAAACTCAAAAATGATGTTCCACATTATTATGCAGGTCACAGGTTTCAAGCAATATGGGAAATAAAAAGAATCTCTCTGCTGCTGAAAAGCGTTAAATAGTGCAATGCCAATGAAAAAATTAGATATTTCACGAAAACTTAAGAGTGATCATCATACTCTGATGAGATTTGTGACTGAAACAGAGCACAGACAGAGTTCATGCAAATAAAGGCATAATGAGGAAGTTTTCTGGCAGACAAATTCGTTGGATTAAGAGAGCAGCTGCCAAAATACCATTACAAAGCAGCAAACAGTTATTTGAAGCTGCTGGTGCGACTGGAGTCCCTTGAACCTCAAGGTGTAGGATCCTTCAAAGGCTTGCTGTGGTGCATAAACCTACTATTCGGCTACCCCTAAACAGTGTTCACAAGCAGAAACGGTTGCAGTGGGCCCAGACATACATGAAGACTAATTTTCAAACAGTCTTGTTTAATGATGAGTGTCGAGCAACTCTGGACGGTCCAGATGGATGGACTGGTGGACGGTTGGTGGATGGCTACCATGTCCCAACAAGGCTGCGACGTCAGTAAGGAGGTGGAGGAGTCATGTTTTGGGCTGGAATCACGGGGAACCAGCTGGTAGGTCCCTTTAAGGTTCCTGAAGGTGTGAAAATGACCTCAGCAAAGTAAATAGAGTTTCTGACTGACAACTTTCTTCCATGGTCTAAAAAGCAGAAACGTGCCTTCAGGAACAAAATCATCTCATGCATGACAATGAATACCTCTGAGTCATTGGCTGCTATGGGCATAAAAGGAGATAAACTCATGGTGTGGCCACCATCTTCTCCTGACCTCAACCCTATAGAGAACCTTTGGAGTATCATCAAACAAAAGATCTATGAGGGTGGGAGGCCGTTCACATCCAAACAGCAGCTCTGGGAGGCTATTCTGATTTCATGCAAAGAAATACAAGCAGAAACTCTCCAAAAACTCACAAGTTCAATGGATGCAAGAATTGTGAAGGTGACATCAATGAAGGGTCCTATGTTAACATGTAACTTGGCCTGTTAGGATGTTTTGGCGTTAAATAGCTTTTTTGTTCTGTGAATGTGACCTCTTAATGCTGGAAATTCCACAAATGAGCATTTTCAGTTCTTTAAAACATGTCAAATGTTTAGAAATACTACTGTGCATAATAATTTGGAACATAGTGTAGAGCACATTACTTATGCTTAGATTTTGATGTCTTTTTTCCCTAAAACAAAGCACAGAATAACGGACCATATCAGCATCAGGTGTACTGTTAACACTCACCATAAGGCTGATCCCGTGAATACCAACTTTGGAGGAGAAGAATCCCTCTGTGACGCTGGGGCGCCCGCATGCTGCTGCCCCCGTACCACTCTGCTGCTACTTCCCGAGTGGCTACTACCGCTCTTGCTGCGCTGCTTGGATCCCTCTCCCTGAGGGTGCTCCGCGTCCCCTACTGAGGACATTTTGCTGCACACCACATTCCATAGCCGCTCTTTCATATCCGCAGCAGCACTCCTCCCCCGGCTTACCCCGGAAGTGTTACAACTACTTCCGGGTTCACCAGCGCCGGTGAGAACGCTGAACCGCGTGCTCGATCTGCGGATCAGGACGGCACTGCCCGACTCCTGGGACGCACTCCACATGGCCAGACGAGGGGGGTCTGCACGCAGGACACCCCCGACGCTGCTTCTGGGCCCCTGATTCTGCCGTTCCCAACGGATACCGCACAGAGGCATGCCGGACCCGGATAAGTTCATCCTGTAGGCTCCCGCCGTCCGGACAGGAACCCAAACTGGAGTGGTGAGGGGGACCGCCCCTTTAAATCCTGTAGGTTCCTGTCTGGATGGTGGGCGGATCCCCTCTCTCATAGGGGTGCTGTCTTGGCGATAGGAAAATATCTAGCATATTTTACAACTTTATACTTATCCGTCCTATTGATTTATGCAAAGATTGTTTTATTTATATCCTAAGTTATACAGTGCGCGATTCCCTATTCTTGCAAGAGTTACAATATACCTTATTTTTTTACAGGAGCTAATTTTACATATTTGGAAAATGTCTAAGAAGCATCTTATGAAATCAGCTGGCAGTAAACGATGCAAAAGCTCATCACAGCAGCCAGTTTCTCCAGACCTTAGTGGAAAAAGTTCTTCAAGATTATGAACTAAAAAAAACAGGTTCTTGCTATTGTAACTGATAGTGCGTCAAACATGATAAGTACAATTAAACTGATGAATGAGAATAATGAAGGTGAACAGCAGCTAGAAGAACATTTCACATTCAGTATGTTGGAGATGGAAGGCCACAGTCCAAACAGCTATTACTACAGAAGAACAGCAAAATAATTCTTTACAATTAGATGATCTTGTTGAAGCTGCTTCACACCTCTTTCCTATTCATCACATGCGCTGTGTTGTGCACACGCTGCAGCTGGCAATAAGAGATAATCTGCAAGAGGGACATGCTGGAACTCTGATTAGCAAAGTGAAGAAATTGGCTATTGCTGCCAGAACCCCTAAAATTGATTCCATCTTGAAGAGATGTGCTGGAAAAGGGGCAATGGTGGATCAAGCCACTCGGTGGGGCAGCACCTATTTAATGATTGAGCGATTGCTTGAGCTGAAACCCTTCCTTGTAGATATGGCCAACCCTCAGGTAACACTACAGGTGGCTGAATTGAAGGAATTTCTTCATTACCCATTTACAGTGAATAAAAAGTTACAAGCTGAGGATTTACCTCCTGGCATTTTTATAAAGGAGTGGAAGAACTTGTTATTTTGCCTGTCCCAAAGAGGAGGTTTAATCGCAGATGTCATTGCTGCTTCAACCTACAAGAAGAGTCAACATTTCAGACTCTTGAACAACAAGAAAGAAACAGATAAATTCAAAAGTCAACATACAGAAAACAGTCTATTCCTCCTGGTTTACTGAAAATAGACGTCTGGTTAATTAAGATAAAATGCAGTTCTGTCACAATATTGTTCCCCAGGCGATCGCCCCTGCCATTACTGTAGACATTGGCAGCACCTGGGTGATTTGGGACATGAGAGGCGACATATTTCCCGGGAATCTGAGGAGCTGATATGAAGATCATAGCATCTAATGTAAATGATTGGAGGAGTTCTGGTGTCTAATCCCATCTGAGCCTCTGGTGCTGGAGACACTGTGTCACCCCAACAAGCCCCAGAAATAGCTGGAGGACAACGTCTGTGACCAGGTCACTCACTCCGTCCACATCATCCCTGGAGGTTCAGTGACTGGTGGTGTCTGTACAGACGCGGTATAGAGCCGGCTGTGTGCCGGGCATGTTTCCAGCCAGTGCTCGGTATAGTGAGTGAAGCCGCTCCGTGCACACACCTGGGACTGAGGGCTGGAAATCTCAGGGGAGGAAATAGGTTCATTTCCTTTCAGTAAAACAACCGAGGAGTAACGTCATCATATTCACCCACAGATCGCCCCTGAAATGCTAGAAATTGTGTTCTCCATTTGGACAAGTTCTCTAGAGGCAAAGACTGAGGGATGTGATGAAGCCGCGCAGATACAGGGAGAGACTTTACTAGTTATACAGGTACGGACTCTGCTATGTGCCATCATATTAGAGGCCCCTAAACTTCTACACGGACCTCCTATATTCATGAAGGCCATAAGGAACCCAGGCTTCAGATGTCTTTATAGGATGGTGGAAAGCACAAGCCTGGTCCTCACAGGTGGAAAGTCTCACCTGATGGACAGGTGTAAAATACCTAATAATAATCTGTAAATGTCACTGTGCAATGAGGTCAGATCTGTATGTGACTGACGATGTCCTTGTATGATTTACAGCCTCCTGTCATAAAGACACCGAAGAACCAGATCCATTCACACCACCAAGATTTATCCCCGAATGACGAACCAGACATGGACGAAGACGGGAACAACATTTCCAGAAGAATCATAGACTTCACCTTAGAGATCATCTCCCTGCTGAGCGGAGAGGTAAACTCTTCTATATTTCTATTATTATCTGCTGAGTGGAGAGGTAAACTCTTCTATATTTCTATCATTATCTGCTGAGTGGAGAGGTAAACTCTTCTATATTTCTATCATTATCTGCTGAGTGGAGAGGTAAACTCTTCTATATTTCTATTATTATCTGCTGAGTGGAGAGGTAAACTCTTCTATAATTCTACATTATCTGCTGAGTGGAGAGGTAAACTCTTCTATATTTCTATTATTATCTGCTGAGTGGAGAGGTAAACTCTTCTATATTTCTATTATCTGCTGAGTGGAGAGGTAAACTCTTCTATATTTCTATTATTATCTGCTGACTGGAGAGGTAAACTCTTCTATATTTCTATTATCTGCTGAGTGGAGAGGTAAACTCTTCTATATTTCTATTATCTGCTGAGTGGAGAGGTAAACTCTTCTATATTTCTATCATTATCTGCTGAGTGGAGAGGTAAACTCTTCTATATTTCTATTATTATCTGCTGAGTGGAGAGGTAAACTCTTCTATATTTCTATCATTATCTGCTGAGTGGAGAGGTAAACTCTTCTATATTTCTATTATTATCTGCTGAGTGGAGAGGTAAACTCTTCTATATTTCTATTATTATCTGCTGAGTGGAGAGGTAAACTCTTCTATATTTCTATTATCTGCTGAGTGGAGAGGTAAACTCTTCTATATTTCTATTATTATCTGCTGACTGGAGAGGTAAACTCTTCTATATTTCTATTATCTGCTGAGTGGAGAGGTAAACTCTTCTATATTTCTATCATTATCTGCTGAGTGGAGAGGTAAACTCTTCTATATTTCTATTATTATCTGCTGAGTGGAGAGGTAAACTCTTCTATATTTCTATTATTATCTGCTGAGTGGAGAGGTAAACTCTTCTATATTTCTATTATTATCTGCTGAGTGGAGAGGTAAACTCTTCTATATTTCTATTATTATCTGCTGAGTGGAGAGGTAAACTCTTCTATATTTCTATTATCTGCTGAGTGGAGAGGTAAACTCTTCTATATTTCTATTATTATCTGCTGACTGGAGAGGTAAACTCTTCTATATTTCTATTATCTGCTGAGTGGAGAGGTAAACTCTTCTATATTTCTATTATTATCTGCTGACTGGAGAGGTAAACTCTTCTATATTTCTATTATCTGCTGAGTGGAGAGGTAAACTCCTCTATATTTCTATCATTATCTGCTGAGTGGAGAGGTAAACTCTTCTATATTTCTATTATCTGCTGAGTGGAGAGGTAAACTCTTCTATATTTCTATTATTATCTGCTGAGTGGAGAGGTAAACTCCTCTATATTTCTATCATTATCTGCTGAGTGGAGAGGTAAACTCTTCTATATTTCTATTATTATCTGCTGAGTGGAGAGGTAAACTATTCTATATTTCTATTATTATCTGCTGAGTGGAGAGGTAAACTCTTCTATATTTCTATTATCAGCTGAGTGGAGAGGTAAACTCTTCTATATTTCTATCATTATCTGCTGAGTGGAGAGGTAAACTCTTCTATATTTCTATTATTATCTGCTGAGTGGAGAGGTAAACTCTTCTATATTTCTATTATTATCTGCTGAGTGGAGAGGTAAACTCTTCTATATTTCTATTATTATCTGCTGAGTGGAGAGGTAAACTCTTCTATATTTCTATTATCTGCTCAGTGGAGAGGTAAACTCTTCTATATTTCTATTATTATCTGCTGAGTGGAGAGGTAAACTCTTCTATATTTCTATTATTATCTGCTGAGCGGAGAGGTAAACTCTTCTATATTTCTATTATCTGCTGAGTGGAGAGGTAAACTCTTCTATATTTCTATTATTATCTGCTGAGTGGAGAGGTAAACTCTTCTATATTTCTATTATTATCTGCTGAGTGGAGAGGTAAACTCTTCTATATTTCTATTATCTGCTGAGTGGAGAGGTAAACTCTTCTATATATCTATTATCTGCTGAGCGGAGAGGTAAACTCTTCTATATTTCTATTATTATCTGCTGAGTGGAGAGGTAAACTCTTCTATATTTCTATTATTATCTGCTGAGCGGAGAGGTAAACTCCTCTATATTTCTATCATTATCTGCTGAGTGGAGAGGTAAACTCTTCTATATTTCTATCATTATCTGCTGAGTGGAGAGGTAAACTCTTCTATATTTCTATTATTATCTGCTGAGTGGAGAGGTAAACTCTTCTATATTTCTATCATTATCTGCTGAGTGGAGAGGTAAACTCTTCTATATTTCTATTATTATCTGCTGAGTGGAGAGGTAAACTCCTCTATATTTCTATCATTATCTGCTGAGTGGAGAGGTAAACTCTTCTATATTTCTATTATCTGCTGAGTGGAGAGGTAAACTCTTCTATATTTCTATTATCTGCTGAGTGGAAAGGTAGACTCTTCTATATTTCTATTATCTGCTGAGCGGAGAGGTAAACTCTTCTATATTTCTATTATTATCTGCTGAGCGGAGAGGTAAACTCTTCTATATTTCTATTATTATCTGCTGAGTGGAGAGGTAAACTATTCTATATTTCTATTATTATCTGCTGAGTGGAGAGGTAAACTCTTCTATATTTCTATTATCAGCTGAGTGGAGAGGTAAACTCTTCTATATTTCTATCATTATCTGCTGAGTGGAGAGGTAAACTCTTCTATATTTCTATCATTATCTGCTGAGTGGAGAGGTAAACTCTTCTATATTTCTATTATTATCTGCTGAGTGGAGAGGTAAACTCTTCTATATTTCTATTATTATCTGCTGAGTGGAGAGGTAAACTCTTCTATATTTCTATTATTATCTGCTGAGTGGAGAGGTAAACTCTTCTATATTTCTATTATCTGCTCAGTGGAGAGGTAAACTCTTCTATATTTCTATTATTATCTGCTGAGTGGAGAGGTAAACTCTTCTATATTTCTATTATTATCTGCTGAGCGGAGAGGTAAACTCTTCTATATTTCTATTATCTGCTGAGTGGAGAGGTAAACTCTTCTATATTTCTATTATTATCTGCTGAGTGGAGAGGTAAACTCTTCTATATTTCTATTATTATCTGCTGAGTGGAGAGGTAAACTCTTCTATATTTCTATTATCTGCTGAGTGGAGAGGTAAACTCTTCTATATTTCTATTATTATCTGCTGAGCGGAGAGGTAAACTCTTCTATATATCTATTATCTGCTGAGCGGAGAGGTAAACTCTTCTATATTTCTATTATTATCTGCTGAGTGGAGAGGTAAACTCTTCTATATTTCTATTATTATCTGCTGAGCGGAGAGGTAAACTCTTCTATATTTCTATTATCTGCTGAGCGGAGAGGTAAACTCTTCTATATTTCTATTATTATCTGCTGAGTGGAGAGGTAAACTCTTCTATATTTCTATTATTATCTGCTGAGCGGAGAGGTAAACTCCTCTATATTTCTATTATCTGCTGAGTGGAGAGGTAAACTCTTCTATATTTCTATTATCTGCTGAGTGGAGAGGTAAACTCTTCTATATTTCTATTATCTGCTGAGTGGAGAGGTAAACTCTTCTATATTTCTATTATCTGCTGAGTGGAGAGGTAAACTCTTCTATATTTCTATTATCTGCTGAGTGGAGAGGTAAACTCTTCTATATTTCTATCATTATCTGCTGAGTGGAGAGGTAAACTCTTCTATATTTCTATTATTATCTGCTGAGAGGAGAGGTAAACTCTTCTATATTTCTATTATTATCCGCTGAGTGGAGAGGTAAACTCTTCTATATCTCTATTATTATCTGCTGAGTGGAGAGGTAAACTCTTCTATATTGCTATTATCTGCTGAGTGGAGAGGTAAACTCTTCTATATTTCTATTATCTGCTGAGTGGAGAGGTAAACTCTTCTATATTTCTATTATTATCTGCTGAGCGGAGAGGTAAACTCTTCTATATTTCTATTAATATCTGCTGAGTGGAGAGGTAAACTCTTCTATATTTCTATTATTATCTGATGAGTGGAGAGGTAAACTCTTCTATATTTCTATTATCTGCTGAGTGGAGAGGTAAACTTCTATATTTCTATCATTATCTGCTGAGTGGAGAGGTAAACTCTTCTATATTTCTATTATTACCTGCTGAGTGGAGAGGTAAACTCTTCTATATTTCTATTATTATCTGCTGAGTGGAGAGGTAAACTCTTCTATATTTCTATTATTATCTGCTGAGCGGAGAGGTAAACTCTTCTATATTTCTATTATCTGCTGAGTGGAGAGGTAAACTCTTCTATATTTCTATTATTATCTGCTGAGTGGAGAGGTAAACTTTTCTATTTTTCTATTATTATCTGCTGAGTGGAGAGGTAAACTCTTCTATATTTCTATTATTATCCGCTGAGTGGAGAGGTAAACTCTTCTATATTTCTATCATTATCTGCTGAGTGGAGAGGTAAACTCTTCTATATTTCTATTATTATCTGCTGAGTGGAGAGGTAAACTCTTCTATATTTCTATTATTATCTGCTGAGCGGAGAGGTAAACTCTTCTATATTTCTATTATTATCTGCTGAGTGGAGAGGTAAACTCTTCTATATTTCTATTATTATCTGCTGAGTGGAGAGGTAAACTCTTCTATATTTCTATTATCTGCTCAGTGGAGAGGTAAACTCTTCTATATTTCTATTATTATCTGCTGAGTGGAGAGGTAAACTCTTCTATATTTCTATTATTATCTGCTGAGCGGAGAGGTAAACTCTTCTATATTTCTATTATCTGCTGAGTGGAGAGGTAAACTCTTCTATATTTCTATTATTATCTGCTGAGTGGAGAGGTAAACTCTTCTATATTTCTATTATTATCTGCTGAGTGGAGAGGTAAACTCTTCTATATTTCTATTATCTGCTGAGTGGAGAGGTAAACTCTTCTATATATCTATTATCTGCTGAGCGGAGAGGTAAACTCTTCTATATTTCTATTATTATCTGCTGAGTGGAGAGGTAAACTCTTCTATATTTCTATTATTATCTGCTGAGCGGAGAGGTAAACTCTTCTATATTTCTATTATCTGCTGAGCGGAGAGGTAAACTCTTCTATATTTCTATTATTATCTGCTGAGCGGAGAGGTAAACTCTTCTATATTTCTATTATCTGCTGAGCGGAGAGGTAAACTCTTCTATATTTCTATTATTATCTGCTGAGCGGAGAGGTAAACTCTTCTATATTTCTATTATCTGCTGAGTGGAGAGGTAAACTCTTCTATATTTCTATTATTATCTGCTGAGTGGAGAGGTAAACTCTTCTATATTTCTATTATTATCTGCTGAGAGGAGAGGTAAACTCTTCTATATTTCTATTATTATCCGCTGAGTGGAGAAGTAAACTCTTCTATATCTCTATTATTATCTGCTGAGTGGAGAGGTAAACTCTTCTATATTGCTATTATCTGCTGAGTGGAGAGGTAAACTCTTCTATATATCTATTATCTGCTGAGAGGAGAGGTAAACTCTTCTATATTTCTATTATTATCTGCTGAGCGGAGAGGTAAACTCTTCTATATTTCTATTAATATCTGCTGAGTGGAGAGGTAAACTCTTCTATATTTCTATTATTATCTGATGAGTGGAGAGGTAAACTCTTCTATATTTCTATTATCTGCTGAGTGGAGAGGTAAACTTCTATATTTCTATCATTATCTGCTGAGTGGAGAGGTAAACTCTTCTATATTTCTATTATTATCTGCTGAGTGGAGAGGTAAACTCTTCTATATTTCTATTATTACCTGCTGAGTGGAGAGGTAAACTCTTCTATATTTCTATTATTATCTGCTGAGTGGAGAGGTAAACTCTTCTATATTTCTATTATTATCTGCTGAGCGGAGAGGTAAACTCTTCTATATTTCTATTATCTGCTGAGTGGAGAGGTAAACTCTTCTATATTTCTATTATTATCTGCTGAGTGGAGAGGTAAACTTTTCTATTTTTCTATTATTATCTGCTGAGTGGAGAGGTAAACTCTTCTATATTTCTATTATTATCCGCTGAGTGGAGAGGTAAACTCTTCTATATTTCTATTATTATCCGCTGAGTGGAGAGGTAAACTCTTCTATATTTCTATTATTATCCGCTGAGTGGAGAGGTAAACTCTTCTATATTTCTATTATTATCCGCTGAGTGGAGAGGTAAACTCTTCTATATTTCTATTATTATCCGCTGAGTGGAGAGGTAAACTCTTCTATATTTCTATTATTATCTGCTGAGTGGAGAGGTAAACTTCTATATTTCTATCATTATCTGCTGAGTGGAGAGGTAAACTCTTCTATATTTCTATTATTATCTGCTGAGTGGAGAGGTAAACTCTTCTATATTTCTATTATTACCTGCTGAGTGGAGAGGTAAACTTTTCTATATTTCTATTATTATCTGCTGAGTGGAGAGGTAAACTCTTCTATATTTCTATTATTATCCGCTGACTGGAGAGGTAAACTCTTCTATATTTCTATTATTATCTGCTGAGTGGAGAGGTAAACTCTTCTATATTTCTATTATCTGCTGAGTGGAGAGGTAAACTCTTCTATATATTTATTATCTGCTGAGCGGAGAGGTAAACTCTTCTATATTTCTATTATTATCTGCTGACTGGAGAGGTAAACTCTTCTATATTTCTATTATTATCTGCTGAGTGGAGAGGTAAACTCTTCTATATTTCTATTATCTGCTGAGTGGAGAGGTAAACTCTTCTATATATTTATTATCTGCTGAGCGGAGAGGTAAACTCTTCTATATTTCTATTATTATCTGCTGAGTGGAGAGGTAAACTCTTCTATATTTCTATTATTATCTGCTCAGTGGAGAGGTAAACTCTTCTATATTTCTATCATTATCTGCTGAGTGGAGAGGTAAACTCTTCTATATTTCTATTATTACCTGCTGAGTGGAGAGGTAAACTCTTCTATATATCTATTATTATCTGCTGAGCGGAGAGGTAAACTCTTCTATATTTCTATTATTATCTGCTGAGCGGAGAGGTAAACTCTTCTATATTTCTATTATCTGCTGAGTGGAGAGGTAAACTCTTCTATATTTCTATTATTATCTGCTGAGTGGAGAGGTAAACTTTTCTATTTTTCTATTATTATCTGCTGAGTGGAGAGGTAAACTCTTCTATATTTCTATTATTATCCGCTGAGTGGAGAGGTAAACTCTTCTATATTTCTATTATTATCTGCTGAGAGGAGAGGTAAACTCTTCTATATTTCTATCATTATCTGCTGAGTGGAGAGGTAAACTCTTCTATATTTCTATTATTATCTGCTGAGTGGAGAGGTAAACTCTTCTATATTTCTATTATTACCTGCTGAGTGGAGAGGTAAACTCTTCTATATATCTATTATTATCTGCTGAGCGGAGAGGTAAACTCTTCTATATTTCTATTATTATCTGCTAAGCGGAGAGGTAAACTCTTCTATATTTCTATTATCTGCTGAGTGGAGAGGTAAACTCTTCTATATTTCTATTATTATCTGCTGAGTGGAGAGGTAAACTTTTCTATTTTTCTATTATTATCTGCTGAGTGGAGAGGTAAACTCTTCTTCTATATTTCTATTATTATCCGCTGAGTGGAGAGGTAAACTCTTCTATATTTCTATTATTATCCGCTGAGTGGAGAGGTAAACTCTTCTATATTTCTATTATTATCCGCTGAGTGGAGAGGTAAACTCTTCTATATTTCTATTATTATCTGCTGAGTGGAGAGGTAAACTTCTATATTTCTATCATTATCTGCTGAGTGGAGAGGTAAACTCTTCTATATTTCTATTATTACCTGCTGAGTGGAGAGGTAAACTTTTCTATATTTCTATTATTATCTGCTGAGTGGAGAGGTAAACTCTTCTATATTTCTATTATTATCCGCTGACTGGAGAGGTAAACTCTTCTATATTTCTATTATTATCTGCTGAGTGGAGAGGTAAACTCTTCTATATTGCTATTATCTGCTGAGTGGAGAGGTAAACTCTTCTATATTTCTATTATTATCTGCTGAGTGGAGAGGTAAACTCTTCTATATTTCTATTATTATCTGCTGAGTGGAGAGGTAAACTTTTCTATATTTCTATTATTATCTGCTGAGTGGAGAGGTAAACTCTTCTATATTTCTATTATTACCTGCTGAGTGGAGAGGTAAACTTTTCTATATTTCTATTATTATCTGCTGAGTGGAGAGGTAAACTCTTCTATATTTCTATTATTATCCGCTGAGTGGAGAGGTAAACTCTTCTATATTTCTATTATCTGCTGAGTGGAGAGGTAAACTCTTCTATATTTCTATTATTATCTGCTGAGTGGAGAGGTAAACTCTTCTATATTACTATTATTATCTGCTGAGTGGAGAGGTAAACTCTTCTATATTTCTATCATTATCTGCTGAGTGGAGAGGTAAACTCTTCTATATTTCTATTATTATCCGCTGAGTGGAGAGGTAAACTCTTCTATATTTCTATTATTATCCGCTGACTGGAGAGGTAAACTCTTCTATATTTCTATTATTATCTGCTGAGCGGAGAGGTAAACTCTTCTATATTTCTATTATTATCTGCTGAGTGGAGAGGTAAACTCTTCTATATTTCTATTATTATCTGCTCAGTGGAGAGGTAAACTCTTCTATATTTCTATCATTATCTGCTGAGTGGAGAGGTAAACTCTTCTATATTTCTATTATTACCTGCTGAGTGGAGAGGTAAACTCTTCTATATATCTATTATTATCTGCTGAGCGGAGAGGTAAACTCTTCTATATTTCTATTATTATCTGCTGAGCGGAGAGGTAAACTCTTCTATATTTCTATTATCTGCTGAGTGGAGAGGTAAACTCTTCTATATTTCTATTATTATCTGCTGAGTGGAGAGGTAAACTTTTCTATTTTTCTATTATTATCTGCTGAGTGGAGAGGTAAACTCTTCTATATTTCTATTATTATCCGCTGAGTGGAGAGGTAAACTCTTCTATATTTCTATTATTATCTGCTGAGAGGAGAGGTAAACTCTTCTATATTTCTATCATTATCTGCTGAGTGGAGAGGTAAACTCTTCTATATTTCTATTATTATCTGCTGAGTGGAGAGGTAAACTCTTCTATATTTCTATTATTACCTGCTGAGTGGAGAGGTAAACTCTTCTATATATCTATTATTATCTGCTGAGCGGAGAGGTAAACTCTTCTATATTTCTATTATTATCTGCTAAGCGGAGAGGTAAACTCTTCTATATTTCTATTATCTGCTGAGTGGAGAGGTAAACTCTTCTATATTTCTATTATTATCTGCTGAGTGGAGAGGTAAACTTTTCTATTTTTCTATTATTATCTGCTGAGTGGAGAGGTAAACTCTTCTATATTTCTATTATTATCCGCTGAGTGGAGAGGTAAACTCTTCTATATTTCTATTATTATCCGCTGAGTGGAGAGGTAAACTCTTCTATATTTCTATTATTATCCGCTGAGTGGAGAGGTAAACTCTTCTATATTTCTATTATTATCTGCTGAGTGGAGAGGTAAACTTCTATATTTCTATCATTATCTGCTGAGTGGAGAGGTAAACTCTTCTATATTTCTATTATTACCTGCTGAGTGGAGAGGTAAACTTTTCTATATTTCTATTATTATCTGCTGAGTGGAGAGGTAAACTCTTCTATATTTCTATTATTATCCGCTGACTGGAGAGGTAAACTCTTCTATATTTCTATTATTATCCGCTGACTGGAGAGGTAAACTCTTCTATATTTCTATTATTATCTGCTGAGTGGAGAGGTAAACTCTTCTATATTGCTATTATCTGCTGAGTGGAGAGGTAAACTCTTCTATATTTCTATTATTATCTGCTGAGTGGAGAGGTAAACTTTTCTATATTTCTATTATTATCTGCTGAGTGGAGAGGTAAACTCTTCTATATTTCTATTATTACCTGCTGAGTGGAGAGGTAAACTTTTCTATATTTCTATTATTATCTGCTGAGTGGAGAGGTAAACTCTTCTATATTTCTATTATTATCTGCTGAGTGGAGAGGTAAACTCTTCTATATTTCTATTATTATCTGCTGAGTGGAGAGGTAAACTTTTCTATATTTCTATTATTATCTGCTGAGTGGAGAGGTAAACTCTTCTATATTTCTATTATTACCTGCTGAGTGGAGAGGTAAACTCTTCTATATTTCTATTATCTGCTGAGTGGAGAGGTAAACTCTTCTATATTTCTATTATTATCTGCTGAGTGGAGAGGTAAACTCTTCTATATTTCTATTATTATCCGCTGAGTGGAGAGGTAAACTCTTCTATATTTCTATTATTATCCGCTGACTGGAGAGGTAAACTCTTCTATATTTCTATCATTATCTGCTGAGTGGAGAGGTAAACTCTTCTATATTTCTATTATTATCTGCTGAGTGGAGAGGTAAACTCTTCTACAAGTGCTTCTCACTAAATTAAATTTACTTTTTGATGATAATCTATTTCATTTCTTCAATACAAAAAGTGAATCTCCTATATTCTATAGTCATTACACACTGATCTATTTCACGTGTTTATTTCTGTTAATGTTGATGATTATGGCTTACAGCCAATGAAAACCCAACAGTCATTATCTCAGTAAATTAGTATAATTAACAAAAAATACCTGTAAAGGCTTACTAAGCATTTATAAAGGTTGTGGTGAAACGTGTATATATGTGTACATACACTTAGGTCCATATATATTTGGACAGAGAACATTTTTCTCATTTTGGTTACAGACATTACCACAATGAATTTTAAACAAAACAATTCAGATGCAGTTGAAGTTCAGACTTTCAGCTTTCATTTGAGGGTATCCACATTAAAATTGGATGAATGGTTTAGGAGTTTCAGCTCCTTAACATGTGCCACCCTGTTTTTAAAGGGACCAAAAGTAATTGGACAGATTCAATAATGGTAAATAAAATGTTCATTTTTAGTACTTGGTTGAAAACCCTTTGTTGGCAATGACTGCCTGAAGTCTTGAACTCATGGACATCACCAGACACTGTGTTTCCTCCTTTTTGATGCTCGGCCTTCACTGCGGTGGTTTTCAGTTGCTGGTTGTTTATGGGCCTTTCTGTCTGAAGTTTAGTCTTTAACAAGTGAAATGCTGCTCAATTTGGTTGAGATCAGGTGACTGACTTGGCCATTCAGGAATCTTCCACTTCTTTGCTTTAATAAACTCCTGGGTTGCTTTGGCTTTATGTTTTGGGTCATTGTCCATCTGTAGGATGAAACGACGACCAATCAGTTTGGCTGCATTTGGCTGGATCTGAGCACACAGTATGGCGGCTCTGAAGACCTCAGAATTCGTTCCTGTGTCACATCATCAATAAACACTAGTGACCCAGTGCCACTGGCAGCCATGCATGCCCAAGCCATCACACTGCCTCCGCCGGGTTTTACAGATGATGTGGTATGCTTTGGATCATGAGCTGCACCACGCCTTCGCCATACTTTTCTCTTTCCATCATTCTGGTAGAGGTTGATCTTGGTTTCATCTGTCCACAGAATGTTCTTCCAGAACTGTGCCGGCTTTTTTAGATGTTTTTTAGCCTTTTTCTTCTTGATGCTTATGAGTGGCTGCACCGTGCAGTGAACCCTCTGTAGTTACTTTCATGCAGTCTTCTCTTTATGGTAGATTTGGATATTGATACGCCGACCTCCTGGAGAGTGTTGGTCACTTGGTTGCTGTTGTGAAGGGGTTTCTCTTCACCATGGAGATTATTCTCCGATCATCCACCACTGTTGTCTTCCGTGGGCGCCCAGGTCTTTTGCACTGATGAGTTCACCAGTGCTTTCTTTCCTTCTCAGGATGTACCAAACTGTAGATTTTGCCACTCCTAATATTGTAGCAATTTCTCGGATGGTTTTTTTCTGTTTTCGCAGCATAAGGATGGCTTGTTTCACCTGCATAGAGAGCTCCTTAGACCGCATGTTTACTTCACAGCAAAACCTTCCAAATGCAAGCACCACATCTCAAATCAACTACAGGCCCTTTATCTGCTTAATTGAGAATGACATAACGAAGGGATTGCCCACACCTGTCCATGAAATAGCCTTGGAGTCAATTGTGCAATTACTTTTGGTCCCTTTAAAAACAGGGTGGCACAGGTTAAGGAGCTGAAACTCCTAAACCCTTCATCCAATTTTAATGTGGATACCCTCAAATGAAAGCTGAAAGTCTGAACTTCAACTGCATCTGAATTGTTTTGTTTAAAATTCATTGTGGTAATGAATAAAGCACTTGATTTAGGTGTACCCTTGCAGGCACAACCCCATCTCCCCTCTCAGCCCAGCATTCAACTTCTGTCCTATGCTGTCATGGGAGCATAAATCACACACCGACCCAGGCTACACACCCGCTCATACACGTTGCCACCACTCACCGAATACACGGGCGATGAGTCCCGGAAATTACTAATACTGTCTACCACTCATACGGATCATACAGTTTAAGGCTATGGATTCTTTTAGAACATTCAAGGTTCAACTTGTTAAAGTGTTATGCTTTAATACAAAAAGGTTCAGTGGTTACAGTAAGAATGAGGTCTAAAATATGATAATAAAAAGACATACAGCTATGCAAAACAGTACAAAATAAACAGGAGAAAACTTACAGAAATAGCTAACTTGTAGTCTGCTTCTGCTCCCTGAGGGTGGGTGAATATGGAGTTGGTGGAACACATCAGCTTCGGCTGCCCCTCACATGTGAACAATTTTGAATATATACAAGCCAAATTTAAAGTCAACCTGGAGGTCAGATTTCTAGACCAGCCCCTCAAGTTGATATTCTAATTGCTTGTTTTTGATTGGACTACGGCCGTGCCCCCAATGAATATATTATTTCTCTGAGATTCTTCCTGTAAAGCTTCCCACATATAGTGTCAGACTGTAAGTGACATCTCTCTTCCAGAGAGCTAGGAGGTGTCAAATGCTCCTTTTTTTCTTTGGTTTCCAGCACGACCCCCTGGAGAGATTTGGAGACAGAAGTCTGCTGCTTCAGGAAAATACATATTAACACCTGGGTGAGACCTGCAGCCTTCAGGACAGATGTTACATTATTACTAGTCACACAATAAACCTATACATAGTTCACTGCCCACATACAGTACAGACCAAAAGTTTGGACACACCTTCTCATTTAAAGATTTTTCTGTATTTTCATGACTATGAAAATTGTACATTCACACTGAAGACATCAAAACTATGAATTAACACATGTGGAATTATATACTTAACAAAAAAGTGTGAAACAACTGAAATGATGTCTTATATTCTAGGTTCTTCACAGTAGCCACCTTTTGCTTTGATGACTGCTTTGCACACTCTCACACTCTTGCACACTCATGAAAATACAAAAAAATCTTTAAATGAGCGTACACCACAGATTGTCCTCTGTATTTCTTTGTAGTGCATCATGAATCATGGTATGTGTTAAAGGGGCCACTGAGACTCTTTTGCCCGGGGTCCAAGATAACACGGAGCCGGTCCTGCCTTTTGATATCCAAAACTACCTGCTTCATGCCTCTAAATTCAGCCTAAAATGAACAGAACCCTCCAGCAATCCCTCTCCTGGATCCGGAGTCCTCAACCAGGAGAATCCAACTCCAGCATCGGTAACAAAGTAATGTCTCCTCCTAACTCCTTCATGTAATTCATGCAGACAAGGATAATGTGTTCCTCCCGTACAGTCCTGATATAAGTATCATATAGTCCTGACCTTCCGGGCCCTCAAGAAGATCTGTACATCTAATGTTCAGCCGTGTACATTGATCTTACAAATCGGACGAGACGAACCTGGAGAAGATGTTTTGGCAAACGACACCTATTATTAGTATAGGTAACAGGATGCCTTTCAGCGGGTTTCCCGTTATTCTGAGAAGTTACCAGGTTCTGTTCCCGTTCCACCTCGGCTTCTATATCCAAGTTGGATTCCATAGAAGAGTCTCCTGTATCACTGTCTGCCTGTATCTTTCTATCTTCACCCCTCACGGCTGTATCCAGCACACTGCTGACAGAGCGGCCCAGACAGCACCACCACCAAACCACTGGCAGCAGCTTTGTGTTGACTCTCGATCTCCAACTACCAGGGTCCTCGGACCTCCCAAACAGCAGGGAGTAAACCAGGTAGTCAGTGCCACATGAGCTCTCCTGGTGAGATGGATGGGCAGCTGCTGAGACCACACATAAAATGTCATGTTCTTATGTTTCCTTATGTGTAATATTCATCAACATCTCTCCTTATACAGGATTACACCATAGAGAAGAAGACATCAGGTGACTGTGTGACTCCCATCATCCATCTCCATGTATCCGGAAGAGGGAGCAGGAGTGAGAGCCCCATCACAGAAGCCCCACACTCCCCGATGCCTGAGAAGAAGATCCTAGATCTCACCAACGAGATCACAGAGCTGCTGACTGGAGAGGTGACTGCTGGGAAATGCGACAGTAATACACTGGAGGATTCTGGGTGATGAGAGGAGACTGCTGGGAGATTATACAGGATACACTGGAGGATTCTGGGTGATGAGAGGTGACTGCTGGGAGATTATACAGTAATACACTGCAGGATTCTGGGAGAGGAGAGGTGACTGCTGGGAGATTATACAGTATACACTGGAGGATTCTGAGTGATGAGAGGAGACTGCTGGGAGATTATACAGTATACACTGGAGGATTCTGGGTCATGAGAGGAGACTGCTGGGAGATTATACAGTATACACTGGAGGATTCTGGGTGATGGGAGGAGACTGCTGGGAGATTATACAGTATACACTGGAGGATTCTGGGTGATGAGAGGAGACTGCTGGGAGATTATACAGTATACACTGGAGGATTCTGGGTGATGAGAGGAGACTACTGGGAGATTATACAGTATATACTGGGGGATTCTGGGTGATGAGAGGAGACTGCTGGGAGATTATACAGTATACACTGGGGGATTCTGGGTGATGAGAGGAGACTGCTGGGAGATTATACAGTGTACACTGGAGGATTCTGGGTGATGAGAGGAGACTGCTGGGAGATTATACAGTATGCACTGGAGGATTCTGGGTGATGAGAGGAGAGGAGACTGCTGGGAGATTATACAGTATACACTGGAGGATTCTGGGTGATGAGAGGAGACTGCTGGGAGATTATACAGTATACACTGGAGGATTCTGGGTGAGGAGAGGAGACTGCTGGGAGATTATACAGTATACACTGGAGGATTCTGGGTGATGAGAGGAGACTGCTGGGAGATTATACAGTATACACTGGAGGATTCTGGGAGATGAGAGGAGACTGCTGGGAGAGTATACAGCATACACTGGAGGATTCTGGGAGATGAGAGGAGACTGCTGGGAGATTATACAGTATACACTGGAGGATTCTGGGTGAGGAGAGGAGACTGCTGAGAGATTATACAGTATACACTGGAGGATTCTGGGCGATGAGAGGAGACTGCTGGGGGATTATACAGTATACACTGGAGGATTCTGGGTGATGAGAGGAGACTGCTGGGAGATTATACAGTATACACTGGAGGATTCTGGGTGATAGGAGACTGCTGGGAGATTATACAGTATACACTGGAGGATTCTGGGTGATGAGAGGAGACTGCTGGGAGATTATACAGTATACACTGGAGGATTCTGGGAGATGGGAGGAGACTGCTGGGAGATTATACAGTATACACTAGAGGATTCTGGGTGATGAGAGGAGACTGCTGGGAGATTATACAGTATACACTGGAGGATTCTGGGTGATGAGAGGAGACTGCTGGGAGATTATACAGTATACACTGGAGGATTCTGGGTGATGAGAGGAGACTGCTGGGAGATTATACAGTATACACTGGAGGATTCTGGGTGATGAGAGGAGACTGCTGGGAGATTATACAGTATACACTGGAGGATCGTGGGTGATGAGAGGAGACTGCTGGGAGATTATACCGTGTACACTGGGGGATTCTGGGTGATGAGAGGAGACTGCTGGGAGATTATACCGTGTACACTGGGGGATTCTGGGTGATGAGAGGAGACTGCTGGGAGATAATACAGTATACACTGGAGGATTCTGGGTGATGAGAGGAGACTGCTGGGAGATAATACAGTATACACTGGAGGATTCTGGGTGATGAGAGGAGACCGCTGGGAGATTATACAGTAAACACTGGAGGATTCTGGGTGATGAGAGGAGACTGCTGGGAGATTATACAGTATACACTGGAGGATTCTGGGTGATGAGAGGAGGCTGCTGGGAGACTATACAGTGTACACTGGAGGATTCTGGGTGATGAGAGGAGACTGCTGGGAGATTATACAGTATACACTGGAGGATTCTGGGTGATGAGAGGAGGCTGCTGGGAGATTATACAGTATACACTGGAGGATTCTGGGTGATGAGAGGAGACTGCTGGGAGATTATACAGTATACACTGGAGGATTCTGGGTGATGAGAGGAGGCTGCTGGGAGATTATACAGTATACACTGGAGGATTCTGGGTGATGGGAGGAGACTGCTGGGAGATTATACAGTATACACTAGAGGATTCTGGGTGATGAGAGGAGACTGCTGGGAGATTATACAGTGTACACTGGAGGATTCTGGGTGATGAGAGGAGACTGCTGGGAGATTATACAGTATACACTGGAGGATTCTGGGTGATGAGAGGAGACTGCTGGGAGATTATACAGTATACACTGGAGGATTCTGGGTGATGAGAGGAGACTGCTGGGAGATTATACAGTATACACTGGAGGATTCTGGGTGATGAGAGGAGACTGCTGGGAGATTATACAGTATACACTGGAGGATTCTGGGTGATGAGAGGAGACTGCTGGGAGATTATACAGTATACACTGGAGGATTCTGGGTGAGGAGAGGAGACTGCTGGGAGATTATACAGTGTACACTGGAGGATTCTGGGTGATGAGAGGAGACTGCTGGGAGATTATACAGTATACACTGGAGGATTCTGGGTGATAGGAGACTGCTGGGAGATTATACAGTATACACTGGAGGATTCTGGGTGATGAGAGGAGACTGCTGGGAGATTATACAGTATACACTGGAGGATTCTGGGAGATGGGAGGAGACTGCTGGGAGATTATACAGTATACACTAGAGGATTCTGGGTGATGAGAGGAGACTGCTGGGAGATTATACAGTATACACTGGAGGATTCTGGGTGATGAGAGGAGACTGCTGGGAGATTATACAGTATACACTGGAGGATTCTGGGTGATGAGAGGAGACTGCTGGGAGATTATACAGTATACACTGGAGGATTCTGGGTGATGAGCGGAGAGGAGACTGCTGGGAGATTATACAGTATACACTAGAGGATTCTGGGTGATGAGAGGAGACTGCTGGGAGATTATACAGTGTACACTGGAGGATTCTGGGTGATGAGAGGAGACTGCTGGGAGATTATATAGTATACACTGGAGGATTCTGGGTGATGAGAGGAGACTGCTGGGAGATTATACAGTATACACTGGAGGATTCTGGGTGATGAGAGGAGACTACTGGGAGATTATACAGTATATACTGGGGGATTCTGGGTGATGAGAGGAGACTGCTGGGAGATTATACAGTATACACTGGAGGATTCTGGGTGATGGGAGGAGACTGCTGGGAGATTATACAGTATACACTGGAGGATTCTGGGTGATGAGAGGGGACTGCTGGGAGATTATACAGTATACACTGGAGGATTCTGGGTGATGAGAGGAGACTGCTGGGAGATTATACAGTATACACTGGAGGATTCTGGGTGATGAGAGGGGACTGCTGGGAGATTATACAGTATACACTGGAGGATTCTGGGTGATGAGAGGAGACTACTGGGAGATTATACAGTATATACTGGGGGATTCTGGGTGATGAGAGGAGACTGCTGGGAGATTATACAGTGTACACTGGAGGATTCTGGGTGATGAGAGGAGACTGCTGGGAGATTATACAGTATACACTGGAGGATTCTGGGTGATGGGAGGAGACTGCTGGGAGATTATACAGTATACACTGGAGGATTCTGGGTGATGGGAGGAGACTGCTGGGAGATTATACAGTATACACTGGAGGATTCTGGGTGATGAGAGGGGACTGCTGGGAGATTATACAGTATACACTGGAGGATTCTGGGTGATGGGAGGAGACTGCTGGGAGATTATGCAGTATACACTGGAGGATTCTGGGTGATGAGAGGAGACTGCTGGGAGATTATACAGTATACACTGGAGGATTCTGGATGATAAGTGGAGAGGAGACTGCTGGGAGATTATACAGTGTACACTGGAGGATTCTGGGTGATGAGAGGAGACTGCTGGGAGATTATACAGTGTACACTGGAGGATTCTGGGTGATGAGATGAGAGGAGACTGCTGGGAGATTATACAGTATATACTGGGGGATTCTGGGTGATGAGAGGAGACTGCTGGGAGATTATACAGTATACACTGGGGGATTCTGGGTGATGAGAGGAGACTGCTGGGAGATTATACAGTATACACTGGAGGATTCTGGGTGATGAGATGAGAGGAGACTGCTGGGAGATTATACAGTATACACTGGAGGATTCTGGGTGATGAGAGGAGACTGCTGGGAGATTATACAGTATACACTGGGGGATTCTGGGTGATGAGAGGAGACTGCTGGGAGATTATACAGTATACACTGGAGGATTCTGGGTGATGAGAGGAGACTGCTGGGAGATTATACAGTATACACTGGGGGATTCTGGGTGATGAGAGGAGACTGCTGGGAGATTATACAGTATACACTGGAGGATTCTGGGTGATGAGAGGAGACTGCTGGGAGATTATACAGTATACACTGGAGGATTCTGGGTGATGAGAGGTGACTGCTGGGAGATTATACAGTATACACTGGAGGATTCTGGGTGATGAGAGGAGACTGCTGGGAGATTATACAGTATACACTGGAGGATTCTGGGTGATATTGGTATACAGTTAGGTACAGAATTATTTGGACAGTTACACAAGTTTTGGCATTTTAGGTGTTTACCAAAACATAACCAAGATTCTCCGCTTTAACTTGAAGGGCTTCACATGCTAATTGCAGGAAGGGTTTAGGTATTATACCTCTTTACTATGTAGTTCTCTCTTTTTCAAGGGACCAAAAGTAATTGGACAGTAATCTCAAAATCTTTTTAATGGGCC
This sequence comes from Ranitomeya variabilis, assembly GCF_051348905.1. Classification (NCBI taxonomy): domain Eukaryota; kingdom Metazoa; phylum Chordata; class Amphibia; order Anura; family Dendrobatidae; genus Ranitomeya; species Ranitomeya variabilis. The sequence goes on along the minus strand of NC_135233.1, from coordinate 1,112,860,114 downwards.
GCATAGGCTTTTCCCTTGTTAGTCCATCATCAATTAATCAGGTAAATAGGAGCTGATTCCAGGTGTGGTGTTTGCATTTGGAAGTTGTTGCTGTGAACCCACTACATGCGGTCAAAGTAGCTCTCAATGGGAGAGAAACAGACTATCATTAGGCTGAAAAAAAAGAAGAAATCCAAAGCGAAAGAGAGAGCAGAAATGTTAGGAGCTGCCAAATCAACAGTTTGGTATATTCTGCAAAATAAAAAGGGAGCACTGATGAGTTTGGGAAGTCAAAAAGGGCTGGTTACTCATGGAAGACAACAGTGGTGGATGTTCACAGAATAACTTCCCTCGGTGAAGAAAGCCTCTTCTGAACCCCCACCCAAGTGAAGATCACTCTCCGGGAAGTCGGTGTCTCCGTATCTAAGTCTACCATAAAGAGAAGACTTCAGGAGAGTAAATACAGAGGGTTCACCACAAGATGCCAACCATTAATCAGCCTTAAATATAGGAAGGCTGGATTGTTGTTTTTTTTCTTTTACAAAGTCTAAAGAAGTCGCCCAGGTCGGGAAAAGCAATACAAAGATCAACAAGTCCCAGAGTGCTGGGAATAAGAAAGTATGGAGAAGGCTTGGAGCGGCTCCAGATCCTCGGCACATCCTCAAACACATGGTGGAGCAGTGTGGTGGCGAGGGCATGCATGGCTTCTAATGGCACCGGGTCACTAGTGGTGATTGATGATGTGACTGAAGACAGAAGCCGCCGTATTATTCCTGTGTGTACAGGGAGATACATTCTGCTCAGATCTAACCAAAGGTTGATTGGACGGCGCTTCACAGGACAGATGAACAGTGACCCAAACGTTCTGTGAAAAAGAAGTGGAGCATTCTGCAATGGCCGAGTCATCACCAGATCTCAGCCCATCGAGCCGCATTTCTCATGTTTAACAACTACAAAGACATTACCTAGTGCTAAGCACACCTGTAGTATAAAGTATATGCTTTTATTGAAGACAAACCAACCATGTACAATAAAAACAATTACAAAGCAGATTTCCCCCAAATTGTATTGAATAATGTAGCAGTAGCACAAGGATATAACAGAACAGGGTAATAGCTGCCTATCCCATACTGGGTAACTCCTAAACAATAACAATAAGGGCCACTAATTGATAACCACATACCATGTAACCTGATTAAAGTAGATATGAAGTAATCAATAAAAGCAGCCCTAAGTCTGTAGTGTAGGGTTCTGTATCAGATACTCCAACATGTAACACATCCTTATAATCATGAGTAGTACTCGCACCCAGCAGATGGGAAAACAAGGAGGGTACATAGCAGACCTACAAGTGTGGGATCCATCATGCCAAGCAATATGCGATTAGGATGGGGCTCACGCGTTTCACTGCTCCATAGCCGCTTCATCAGGAGGGTGTGAGACCTGGAGAGGGCTGAGGACGTGGAGGGCAGCAGCAGCAGAGGGACCAGGGAGAGAGCTGGAGACACAGAGGGCTGAGGACGTGGAGGGAAGTAGCAGCAGAGGGACCAGGGAGAGAGCTGGAGACAGAGGGCTGAGGACGTAGAGGGCACCAGCAGAGGGACCAGGGAGAGAGCTGGAGACACAGAGGGCTGAGGACGTGGAGGGAAGCAGCAGAGGGACCATGGAGAGAGCTGGAGACACAGAAGGCTGAGGACATGGAGGGCAGCAGCAGAGGGACCAGGGAGAGAGCTGGAGACAGAGGGCTGAGGACGTGGAGGGAAGTAGCAGAGGGACCAGGGAGAGAGCTGGAGACAGAGGGCTGAGGACGTAGAGGGCACCAGCAGAGGGACCAGGGAGAGAGCTGGAGACAGAGGGCTGAGGACATGGAGGGCAGCAGCAGAGGGACCAGGGAGAGAGCTGGAGACAGAGGGCTGAGGACGTAGAGGGCACCAGCAGAGGGACCAGGGAGAGAGCTGGAGACACAGAAAGCTGAGGACATGGAGGGTAGCAGCAGAGGGACCAGGGAGAGAGCTGGAGACACAGAAAGCTGAGGACATGGAGGGTAGCAGCAGAGGGACCAGGGAGAGAGCTGGAGACACAGAGGGCTGAGGACGTGGAGGGTAGCAGCAGAGGGACCAGGGAGAGAGCTGGAGACACAGGGGGCTGAGGACTTGGAGGGAAGCAGCAGAGGGACCAGGGAGAGAGCTGGAGACACAGAAGGCTGAGGACGTGGAGGGAAGCAGCAGAGAGACCAGGGAGAGAGCTGGAGACACAGAGGGCTGAGGACGTGGAGGGCAGCAGCAGAGGGACCAGGGAGAGAGCTGGAGACACAGAGGGCTGAGGACGTGGAGGGCAGCAGCAGAGGGACCAGGGAGAGAGCTGGAGACACAGAGGGCTGAGGACATGGAGGGAAGCAGCAGCAGAGGGACCAGGGAGAGAGCTGGAGACACAGAAGGCTGAGGACGTGGAGGGCACCAGCAGAGGGACCAGGGAGAAAGCTGGAGACAGAGGGATGAGGACGTGGAGAGAAGCACCAGCAGAGGGACCAGGGAGAGAGCTGGAGACAGAGGGCTGAGGACATGGAGGGCAGCAGCAGAGGGACCAGGGAGAGAGCTGGAGACACAGAAGGCTGAAGACGTCGAGGGCAGCAGCAGAGGGACCAGGGAGAGAGCTGGAGACAGAGGGCTGAGGACATGGAGGGCAGCAGCAGAGGGACCAGGGAGGGAGCTGGAGACACAGAGGGCTGAGGACATGGAGGGAAGCAGCAGAGGGACCAGGGAGAGAGCTGGAGACAGAGGGCTGAGGACATGGAGGGCAGCAGCAGAGGGACCAGGGAGAGAGCTGGAGACACAGAAGGCTGAGGACGTGGAGGGCAGCAGCAGAGGGACCAGGGAGAGAGCTGGAGACAGAGGGCTGAGGACATGGAGGGAAGCAGCAGAGGGACCAGGGAGAGAGCTGGAGACAGAGGGCTGAGGACGTGGAGGGAAGCAGCAGAGGGACCAGGGAGAGAGCTGGAGACACAGAGGGCTGAGGACGTGGAGGGTAGCACCAGAGGGACCAGGGAGAGAGCTGGAGACAGAGGGCTGAGGACATTGAGGGAAGCAGCAGAGGGACCAGGGAGAGAGCTGGAGACAGAGGGCTGAGGACGTGGAGGGCAGCAGCAGAGGGACCAGGGAGAGAGCTGGAGACAGAGGGCTGAGGACATGGAGGGAAGCAGCAGAGGGACCAGGGAGAGAGCTGGAGACAGAGGGCTGCGGACATGGAGGGAAGCAGCAGAGGGACCAGGGAGAGAGCTGGAGACAGAGGGCTGAGGACGTGGAGGGTAGCAGCAGAGGGACCAGGGAGAGAGCTGGAGACACAGAGGGCTGAGGACATGGAGGGCAGCAGCAGAGGGACCAGGGAGAGAGCTGGAGACAGAGGGCTGAGGACATGGAGGGTAGCAGCAGAGGGACCAGGGAAAGAGCTGGAGACAGAGGGCTGAGGACGTGGAGGGTAGCAGCAGCAGAGGGACCAGGGAGAGAGCTGGAGACACAGAGGGCTGAGGACATGGAGGGAAGCAGCAGAGGGACCAGGGAGATAGCTGGAGACACAGAGGGCTGAGGACGTGGAGGGCAGCAGCAGAGGGACCAGGGAGATAGCTGGAGGCACAGAGGGCTGAGGACGTGGAGGGCAGCAGCAGAGGGACCACGGAGAGAGCTGGAGACACAGAGAGCTGAGGACATGGAGGGCAGCAGCAGAGGGACCAGGGAGAGAGCTGGAGACACAGAGGGCTGAGGACGTGGAGGGCAGCAGCAGAGGGACCAGGGAGAGAGCTGGAGACACAGAGGGCTGAGGACGTGGAGGGAAGCAGCAGAGGGACCAGGGAGAGAGCTGGAGACAGAGGGCTGAGGACATGGAGGGTAGCAGCAGAGGGACCAGGGAAAGAGCTGGAGACAGAGGGCTGAGGACGTGGAGGGTAGCAGCAGCAGAGGGACCAGGGAGAGAGCTGGAGACACAGAGGGCTGAGGACTTGGAGGGAAGCAGCAGAGGGACCAGGGAGAGAGCTGGAGACAGAGGGCTGAGGACATGGAGGGAAGCAGCAGAGGGACCAGGGAGATAGCTGGAGGCACAGAGGGCTGAGGACGTGGAGGGTAGCAGCACAGGGACCACGGAGAGAGCTGGAGACACAGAGAGCTGAGGACATGGAGGGCAGCAGCAGAGGGACCAGGGAGAGAGCTGGAGACACAGAGGGCTGAGGACGTGGAGGGCAGCAGCAGAGGGACCAGGGAGAGAGCTGGAGACACAGAGGGCTGAGGACGTGGAGGGAAGCAGCAGAGGGACCAGGGAGCGAGCTGGAGACACAGAGGGCTGAGGACGTGGAGGGCAGCAGCAGAGGGACCAGGGAGAGAGCTGGAGACACAGAGGGCTGAGGACATGGAGGGCAGCAGCAGAGGGACCAGGGAGAGAGCTGGAGACACAGAGGGCTGAGGACGTGGAGGGTAGCAGCAGAGGGACCAGGGAGAGAGCTGGAGACACAGGGGGCTGAGGACTTGGAGGGAAGCAGCAGAGGGACCAGGGAGAGAGCTGGAGACACAGGGGGCTGAGGACTTGGAGGGCAGCAGCAGCAGAGGGACCAGGGAGAGAGCTGGAGACACAGAAGGCTGAGGACATGGAGGGTAGCAGCAGAGGGACCAGGGAGAGAGCTGGAGACACAGAGGGTTGAGGACGTGGAGGGCAGCAGCAGAGGGACCAGGGAGAGAGCTGGAGACACAGAGGGCTGAGGACGTGGAGGGCAGCAGCAGAGGGACCAGGGAGAGAGCTGGAGACACAGAGGGCTGAGGACATGGAGGGAAGCAGCAGAGGGACCAGGGAGAGAGCTGGAGACAGAGGGCTGAGGACGTGGAGGTCAGCAGCAGAGGGACCAGGGAGAGAGCTGGAGACAGAGGGCTGAGGACATGGAGGGAAGCAGCAGAGGGACCAGGGAGAGAGCTGGAGACAGAGGGCTGAGGACATGGAGGGAAGCAGCAGAGGGACCAGGGAGAGAGCTGGAGACAGAGGGCTGAGGACGTGGAGGATAGCAGCAGAGGGACCAGGGAGAGAGCTGGAGCCACAGAGGGCTGAGGACATGGAGGGCAGCAGCAGAGGGACCAGGGAGAGAGCTGGAGACAGAGGGCTGAGGACATGGAGGGTAGCAGCAGAGGGAGCAGGGAAAGAGCTGGAGACAGAGGGCTGAGGACGTGGAGGGTAGCAGCAGCAGAGGGACCAGGGAGAGAGCTGGAGACACAGAGGGCTGAGGACTTGGAGGGAAGCAGCAGAGGGACCAGGGAGAGAGCTGGAGACAGAGGGCTGAGGACATGGAGGGAAGCAGCAGAGGGACCAGGGAGATAGCTGGAGACACAGAGGGCTGAGGACGTGGAGGGCAGCAGCAGAGGGACCAGGGAAAGAGCTGGAGACACAGAGGGCTGAGGACGTGGAGGGCAGCAGCAGAGGGACCAGGGAGAGAGCTGGAGACACAAAGGGCTGAGGACATGGAGGGCAGCAGCAGAGGGACCAGGGAGCGAGCTGGAGACACAGAGGGCTGAGGACGTGGAGGGCAGCAGCAGAGGGACCAGGGAGAGAGCTGGAGACACAGAGGGCTGAGGACATGGAGGGCAGCAGCAGAGGGACCAGGGAGAGAGCTGGAGACACAGGGCTGAGGACGTGGAGGGCAGCAGCAGAGGGACCAGGGAGAGAGCTGGAGACACAGAGGGCTGAGGACGTGGAGGGTAGCAGCAGAGGGACCAGGGAGAGAGCTGGAGACACAGGGGGCTGAGGACTTGGAGGGAAGCAGCAGAGGGACCAGGGAGAGAGCTGGAGACACAGAGGGCTGAGGACGTGGAGGGTAGCAGCAGAGGGACCAGGGAGAGAGCTGGAGACACGGAGGGCTGAGGACTTGGAGGGAAGCAGCAGAGGGACCAGGGAGAGAGCTGGAGGCACAGAGGGCTGAGGACTTGGAGGGAAGTAGCAGCAGAGGGACCAGGGAGAGAGCTGGAGACACAGAGGGCTGAGGACTTGGAGGGAAGTAGCAGCAGAGGGACCAGGGAGAGAGCTGGAGACACAGAAGGCTGAGGACATGGAGGGTAGCAGCAGAGGGACCAGGGAGAGAGCTGGAGACACAGAGGGCTGAGGACATGGAGACCAGGGAGAGAGCTGGAGACACAGAGGGCTGAGGACGTGGGCGTGTGCAGCAGAGGGACACAGAGGCGAGTGAGGCAGGGGGAGAAGACACTTGTGGCTGGAGAGGGGGGAACAGCGGCAAGTCAGGCAGGGGCAAGCAGAACAGAAAGAGACTCTGCGAGTGCTGTCGCTGGATATTTAAATTCGGCGGGGCATGCTCGCATTTGGCCACGCTTTTTACATGTGTGCATGCAGGACACGAGTGCTGACGTGGCAAAATGACATTACTGCTGCCGGGCACTGGCATCTCTTGGCAGCAGGACGCTTTGAAGTGCCTGGCGCCTGCACTGATCTGATTATATCGGTATCGGAGCCCAGTTCACTGCAGACAGCAGCCGCCGACACCAGGATACAGGATCTCTCTGATCCTAGCAGTCTGCGGCTATATACTACCATGGTAATTAACCATGTCGGCAAGAGGCCACAGACAACAGATGGACATCTGTCCTAATTCTTTTGATACGCCCCGACTGTTCTTGAGAGATATAGATATATATATACAGTATATAGCTCAAAATAAAGAAAGTGACCACTTTACGCAATGTGACTCCAAGTCAATCACACTCCAGTGAAATCAACCTGTCCAGTTCTGAAGCCACCCTGATTGTGAATCCCTTTCTCCTGCTGTTGTGCTGCTGTCGTCTCCGCGTAACGTGGGAAGTTCTGAATCGTTGTGCCTGTTCCAAAGGTTGTGAAATTCATATATGTGCACGGAAGAGCCGTCCTGATACATTAAGAATCAAAGCAGATCTCTCTTTATGACATACATTGGTCAGGGTTTTATAGGTTATTAGTATTCATGCATTGTAACGATCTAATTGTCTAAGCTTATCTCTAATGATGTGCTGGCATTAGCAGACATTCATCTCATTGGCTAAAGGTGATTCTGTCTACACCCAACTGTGTTTCCTCCCCTTATCTTTCATATATCCAACTGTCTTATGTTTTCTCTAAGTCCATTACACAAAGGCATTCCTGAAGGCCCCCGTCACACAAAACACATGCACACTGGCTCAAACTCCATATTGGAAAGGAGAAGAGAATATATGTAGAATATCCACAATAGAGTCAGGATTGGTAAGTGTAAATCCTGCTGTCACAGAGCAGACAACAGGTAGAAATGATCAGCAATTAGAAAGACATTCCCTACAATGGAGTGGATCAGCAGGGGGTGACCACAGACCATTTTTCTGTTCTCATCCTATTTTCCGTTGTATTGGTCAGTTTTACATTTTGTAATTGCTCTCGCCCCTAGAGATACTGTACAGTAACATGAGGTGGTGTCTACATCCCAAGTTGCTCAGGAAGTGAAGGTAGATATAGAATAATGTTCAATCGAAGCAACACTAAGTCCAGAGTCTAAGGTGCTGTATCAGTGTAAAGGGAAGTGTCCCATGAGATATATACACTGCTCACAAAAAGTTAAGGGTACACTAAAATACCACATCCTAGATATCCCTTAATGAAATATTTCAGCTGTAAATCTTTCTTCATTACATAGTGGAATGCGCTGAGAACAATAAGACATCAAAATAATCAATGTAAGTCAATATTGATATCCCATGTGTTAAGGCTAGCGGAACGCACCGAGTAAATAGAGATGTTTTTATTGATATTGGTGCGTTCGCAGCCCGGGGTCCACCGTGCAGGAGTACCTGCTGCTAGCAAACGGCGGCACTATATGGCGGTATGGACTAACTCAGTTAATTCACCGAGTAGCCGTGAAAGCAAAGCACTGTGCCCTGTTAGACTTCACAGAGGCACAGGCTAACTGCCCAAACAGAGAGCAGTCAGTGGTCACGCGTGCACACAAAACTCCTCGCCGGAGGTGCCAGCATTCTAGGGGCTTATTTCAGCCGGGTCCCTGAATACATACAAACACAAACTCTTCGCCGGAGGTGCCAGCATTCTAGGGGCTTATTTCAGCCAGGTCCCTGAATACATACAAACACAAACTCCTCGCCGGAGGTGCCAGCATTCTAGGGGCTTATTTCAGCCGAGTCCCTGAACACACTCTCACGTGACAACACTGGCGCATAACAAAGAACAATACTAGCGCATGGTCGTGTGGCCATGCTAGCCTTAAATAGTTGCAGCACGTACAGAACCTTCCTAGAAGGACCAATGAGAGACTGCCACAGAGCGTGAGCACCTACAGGACCTTCCTGAAGGATCAATGGCCTTAGCTGCATTATCTGATCATGTGACCCTCGATCTCCACTGAGAGATCCTACTTAGGGCATGCTCAGAACGAGAAAAGCAGGACCTAGTCCCAGAAGCGTCTGCTCGCTGCTGCCCAGCACTGACTTCAATGGCAGAAGCAGGAAAGGCAGCAGTAACTCTTTGTACAGAGTCAGACTGAGCGAGATGCTGGGACCGACGTCTCCGCTGAGCAGGCTCCACTGCGGCAGGAGAAGAATGGGGGACCGCAGCGGAGATGGCCCGAGATTCCCCCTGTGCAGAGGCGGGAACTCGACCCCCAACACCATGGAGGTCTGGATTTAAAATGATACTCAAAATCAAAGTGAAAATAAAATTACTGGCTCATCCAACTTCAGTGGAAATACCTTAAAACAAGGAAATGACGCTCAGTAGTGTGTGTGGCCTCCATGTGCCTGTATGACTTCACTACAATGCCTGGGCATGCTCCTGATGAAGCAGCAGATGTTCTCCTAAGGCATCTCTTCCCAGACCTGGATTAAAGCTTCAGTCAACTCTTGGACAGTCTGTGGCGCAATGTTGCCGTGGCGTTGGTGGATGGAACAAGACATGATATCCCAGATGTGCTTAATTTGGATTCAGGTATCCGTAACGGGCAGGCTAGTCCATAGCATCAATGCCTTCATCATGCAGGAACTGCTGACACACTGCAGCCACATGAGGTCTGGCATTGTCCTGCATCAGAAGGAACCCAGGGCCGACAGCACCAGCATATGGTCTCACAATGGGTCTGAAGATCTCATCCTGGTGCTAATCGCAGTCAGGGTACCTGTGGCCAGCACATTGGGGGCTGTGCGGCCCTCCAAAGAAATGCCACCCCACACCATTACTGACCCACTGCCAAACCGGCTATGCTGGAGGATGTTGCAGGTAGCACAACATTCTCCATGGCGTCTCCAGACTCTGTCACGTCTGTCACATGTGCTCAGTGTGAACCTGCTCTTCTCCGTGAAGAGCACAGGGTGCCAATGTCAAATCTGCCAATTTTAGTGTTCTCTGGAAAATGCCAATCGCCCTGAACAGTGTTGGGCTGTGAACACAACAAAAACAGGCAGAGATGCTTACCTGTCTAAATGGGCCTCAATATAATTGCACTACCAGGGTGCAGCGGACCCAAGTAAAATGGCAACTGCTCGGGTGCAATACCAAATGAAACAGCCAGCCTTCAATCAGGGATTGGCCGTGTGGTACACCAATGCACTAAAATATATACTCTGTATGTGGCAATATTCACACAAGGAATGCAGAGCATCTGGTTCTCAGCCTAGTGGTAGTGCAATTGTATTGAGACCCATTTAGACAGGTAAGCATCTCTGCCTGTTTTTGTTTTTTTTCTTGAATATTGGAGGATTTTTTCCTCTTTTTGTGGTTTTCATGTTAGAGTAGGACTGGCAAACGTAAGGACCCTTGACACGGGTTGCCAGCTTACATATTATGGCCAGAATATCAACCAATACCTTACGGATATTGATATTTTTTTTTGCACGTTATATTTTTTTCAGGGTGCAGTTGGGCCCAAATGGTTCTGTAAACTGTGGCCTCTGTTCACACAGGATGCATCATAGTTAGCACTGGGCAGCCCGCCATAGCGCGTCATTAATAGGCTGAGAACCAGATGCTCTGCATTTCTTGTGTGAACATTGCCACATACAGAGTATATATTTTAGTGCATTGGTGTACCACACGGCCAATCCCTGATTGAAGGCTGGCTGTTTCATTTGGTATTGCACCCGAGCAGTTGCCATTTTACTTGGGTCCACTGCACCCTGGTAGTGCAATTATATTGAGGCCCATTTAGACAGGTAAGCCTCTCTGCCTGTTTTTGGTTTTTTTTCTTGAATACTGTAAGCACAACACCCACTTCTGGACGTCAAGCCCTCATACCACCCTCATGGAGTCGGTTTCTGAGAGTTTGAGCAGACGCATGATGTTAGCAGCCTGCTGGAGGTGATTTTGCAGGGCTCTTTCACTACTCGTGTTCCTCCTTGCACTAAGGAGGAGGTGAGTGGTCCTGCTGCTGGGTTGTTGCCCTCCTACGGACTCCTCCACGTCTCCTGGTGTACTGCCCTGTCTCCTAGTATCTGCTCCTTGTTCTGGACACTGTGCTGCCAGACACAGCAACACGTCTTGCCACAGCTCGCATTGATGGGCCTTCCTCGATTAGCTGCACTACCTGGCAGCTTCTGTGGGTTGTAGAAATCAAAAGAAACCGAAACAGCTAAAAACGATGAGAACAGAGAAATGGTCTGTGGTCACTCCCTGCAGAACTCCTTTATAGGGGTTGTTTTGCTAAATGCTTATCATTTCCACCTATTGTCTGTTCTATTTGCAAAGAGAGCAATACAGTCCGGCAATACCAACGCATTGTTACCTCTTTATATATCACTGGTGAGGCCACATCTAGATTATGGGATCCAGTTTTTGGATCCTCATTTTAAATAAGGATATTCAAAAGTTAGTTAGTTTAAAGGTGTCAACTAGATTATTACACGGGATGGAGGCCTCTCCTATATTACACGGAATGGAGGCCTCTCCTATATTACACGGGATGGAGGCCTCTCCTATATTACACAGGATGGAGGCCTCTCCTATATTATACAGGATGGAGGCCTCTCCTATATTACACGGGACCGAGGCCTCTCCTATATTACACGGGATGGAGGCCTCTCCTATATTACACAGGACGGAGGCTGTTATGATCTGGTGACCTTGGAGCCGCATGGACTTTCTCTGGAGTAGGTGGAACCTATACTGACCGCAATCCCTAAACTGACACCGCAACTAGAAGTAGCCGTGGGGTGTACCTAACACATCCTAGACACCTCGACACAGCCGGAGGACTAAATACCCTATAGATGGAAATGGGAATTCTATCTTGCCTCAGAGCAGACCCCCAAAGGATAGGCAGCCCCCCACAAATATTGACTGTGAGTATAAGAGGAAAGACACACACAGGCGGAAAACAGGATTTCGCAAAAGAGGCCACTCTAGCTAAATAGAAAAGGATAGGACAGAATACTAAGCGGTCAGTATTAAAACCCTAAAAATATCCACAGCAGATAATACAAAATTCCACCATCTAACTAAAGACATGGAATGTATATCTGCATCTCCAAAGAATCCAACTTGACTGAATAAATCCAAACACAGTCAAAGCTGGACTAAGAAAAACAATGAATAGTACTGAATTGTAAAGCACACGGCATGTGTGCTGCAGAAACAAAACCAGACACTTATCTTTGCTGATTTTGGCAGGAGGGCAGGAGGAACCAGACAGAGATGCAAACCCTCCAAAAACAATGGACAACTGGCAATGACTAATGAATCCTGCACACCTAAATAGCCCAGACAGAGCTGCAATCAGCAGAAACACCTGCCCAGGATTGCAACCCAGAGACAACTGCATTACCACCAACAACCACCGGAGGGAACCCAAGAGCAGAATTCACAACAGGAGGCCTTTTCTATTTTACAAGAGATGGAAGCCTCTCCTATATTACACGGGATGGAGGCCTCTCCTATATTACACGGGATGGAGGCCTCTCCTATATTACACAGGATAGAGTGTCATGATTCTCAATGGCGAGAGAACATAGCCCAGCATATATGAGAACTAGCTCTTGGAAGATGGAAACTATACTGACCATGAACTAAACCTGCCGCACAACTAGAAGTGGCCGGGTAGCATGCCTACGTTATTTTATCCCTAGATGCCCAGCGCCAGCCGGAGAACTACCTAATCCTAGCAGAGGAAAAGACAGTCCTGGCTCACCTCTAGAGAAATTTTCCCAAAAGGCAGACAGAGGCCCCCACATATATTGGCGGTGATTTTAGATGAAATGACAAACGTAGTATGAAAATAGGTTTAGCAAAATCGAGGTCCGCTTACTAGATAGCAGGAAGACAGAAAGGGCACTTTCATGGTCAGCAGAAAACCCTATCAAAACACCATCCAGAAATTACTTTAAGACTCTAGCATTAACTCATAACACCAGAGTGGCAATTTCCGATCACTAGAGCTTTCCCGACACAGTAACGAAACAGCAGCTGTGAACAGGAACAAAATGCAAAAACACACAAGGACAAAAGTCCAACTTAGCTGGGAGTTGTCTAGTAGCAGGAACATGCACAGAGGCTTCTGATTACATTGTTGACCGGCAAGAAACTGACAGAGGAGCAAGGTTATATAGCGACTCCCACATCCTGATAGGAGCAGGTGAACAGAGGGGATGATGAACACAAGTTCAATTCCACAAGTGGCCACCGGGGGAGCCCAGAATCCAATTTCACAACAGTACCCCCCCCTCAAGGAGGGGGCACCGAACCCTCACCAGAACCACCAGGGCGATCAGGATGAGCCCTATGAAAGGCACGGACAAGATCGGAGGCATGAACATCAGAGGCAGTGACCCAAGAATTATCCTCCTGACCGTATCCCTTCCATTTGACCAGATACTGGAGTTTCCGTCTGGAAACACGAGAGTCTAAGATCTTTTCCACAACGTACTCCAACTCACCCTCAACCAACACCGGAGCAGGAGGCTCAACGGAAGGCACAACCGGTACCTCATACCTGCGCAACAATGACCGATGAAAAACATTATGAATCGAAAAGGATGCAGGGAGGTCCAAACGGAAGGACACAGGGTTAAGAATCTCCAATATCTTGTACGGGCCGATGAACCGAGGCTTAAACTTAGGAGAAGAAACCCTCATAGGGACAAAACGAGAAGACAACCACACCAAGTCCCCAACACAAAGCCGAGGACCAACACGACGACGGCGGTTGGCAAAAAGCTGAGTCTTCTCCTGGGACAACTTCAAATTGTCCACCACCTGCCCCCAAATCTGATGCAACCTCTCCACCACAGCATCCACTCCAGGACAATCCGAAGATTCCACTTGACCGGAGGAAAATCGAGGATGAAACCCCGAATTACAGAAAAACGGGGACACCAAGGTGGCAGAGCTGGCCCGATTATTGAGGGCGAACTCCGCCAAAGGCAAAAAAGCAACCCAATCATCCTGATCCGCAGACACAAAACACCTCAAATATGTCTCCAAGGTCTGATTAGTCCGCTCGGTCTGGCCATTAGTCTGAGGATGGAAAGCAGACGAAAAAGACAAATCTATGCCCATCCTAGCACAGAATGCCCGCCAAAATCTAGACACGAATTGGGTCCCTCTGTCAGAAACGATATTCTCAGGAATACCATGCAAACGAACAACATTTTGAAAAAACAGAGGAACCAACTCGGAAGAAGAAGGCAACTTAGGCAAGGGAACCAGATGGACCATCTTAGAGAAACGGTCACACACCACCCAGATGACAGACATCTTCTGAGAAACAGGCAGATCCGAAATAAAATCCATCGAGATGTGCGTCCAAGGCCTCTTCGGGATAGGCAAGGGTAACAACAATCCACTAGCCCGAGAACAACAAGGCTTGGCCCGAGCACAAACGTCACAAGACTGCACAAAGCCTCGCACATCTCGTGACAGGGAAGGCCACCAGAAGGACCTTGCCACCAAATCCCTGGTACCAAAGATTCCAGGATGACCTGCCAACGCAGAAGAATGAACCTCAGAGATGACTCTACTGGTCCAATCATCAGGAACAAACAGTCTACCAGGTGGGCAACGATCAGGTCTATCCGCCTGAAACTCCTGCAAGGCCCGCCGCAGGTCTGGAGAAACGGCAGACAATATCACTCCATCTTTAAGGATACCTGTGGGCTCAGAATTACCAGGGGAGTCAGGCTCAAAACTCCTAGAAAGGGCATCCGCCTTAACATTCTTAGAACCCGGTAGGTACGACACCACAAAATTAAACCGAGAGAAAAACAACGACCAGCGCGCCTGTCTAGGATTCAGGCGCCTGGCAGACTCAAGGTAAATTAAATTTTTGTGGTCAGTCAATACCACCACCTGATGTCTGGCCCCCTCAAGCCAGTGACGCCACTCCTCAAAAGCCCACTTCATGGCCAAAAGCTCCCGATTCCCAATATCATAATTCCGCTCGGCGGGCGAAAATTTACGGGAAAAAAAAGCACAAGGTCTCATCACGGAGCAGTCGGAACTTCTCTGCGACAACACCGCCCCAGCTCCGATTTCAGAAGCGTCGACCTCAACCTGAAAAGGAAGAGCAACATCAGGCTGACGCAACACTGGGGCGGAAGAAAAGCGGCGCTTGAGCTCCCGAAAGGCCTCCACAGCATCAGGGGACCAATCAGCAACATCAGCACCCTTCTTAGTCAAATCAGTCAATGGTTTCACAACATCAGAAAAACCAGCAATAAATCGACGATAAAAGTTAGCAAAGCCCAAAAATTTCTGAAGACTCTTAAGAGAAGAGGGTTGCGTCCAATCACCAATAGCCTGAACCTTGACAGGATCCATCTCGATGGAAGAGGGGGAAAAAATGTATCCCAAGAAGGAAATCTTTTGAACCCCAAAAACACACTTAGAACCCTTCACACACAAGGAATTAGACCGCAAAACCTGAAAAACCCTCCTGACCTGCTGGACATGAGAGTCCCAGTCATCCGAAAAAATCAGAATATCATCCAGATACACAATCATAAATTTATCCAAATAATCGCGGAAAATGTCATGCATAAAGGACTGGAAGACTGAAGGGGCATTTGAAAGACCAAAAGGCATCACCAAATACTCAAAATGGCCCTCGGGCGTATTAAATGCGGTTTTCCACTCATCCCCCTGCTTGATTCGCACCAAATTATACGCCCCACGGAGATCAATCTTAGAGAACCACTTGGCCCCCTTTATACGAGCAAACAAATCAGTAAGCAGTGGTAACGGATATTGATATTTAACCGTGATTTTATTCAAAAGTCGATAATCAATACACGGCCTCAAAGAGCCGTCTTTCTTAGACACAAAGAAAAAACCGGCTCCTAAGGGAGATGACGAAGGACGAATATGTCCCTTTTCCAAGGACTCCTTTATATATTCTCGCATAGCAGCGTGTTCAGGCACAGACAGATTAAATAAACGACCCTTAGGGTATTTACTACCCGGGATCAAGTCTATGGCACAATCGCACTCCCGGTGCGGAGGTAGTGAACCAACCTTGGGTTCTTCAAAAACATCACGAAAGTCGGACAAGAATTCAGGAATCTCAGAGGGAATAGATGATGAAATGGAAACCAAAGGTACGTCCCCATGAGTTCCTTTACATCCCCAGCTTAACACAGACATAGCTCTCCAGTCGAGGACTGGGTTATGAGATTGCAGCCATGGCAATCCCAGCACCAAAACATCATGTAGATTATACAGCACCAGAAAGCGAATAACCTCCTGGTGATCCGGATTAACATGCATAGTCACTTGTGTCCAGTATTGTGGTTTATTACTAGCCAATGGGGTGGAGTCAATCCCTTTCAGAGGTATCGGAGCCTCCAATGGCTCCAAATCATACCCACAGCGTTTGGCAAAGGACCAATCCATAAGACTCAAAGCAGCGCCAGAGTCGACATAGGCGTCCGCGGTAATAGATGACAAAGAACAAATCAGGGTCACAGATAGAATAAACTTAGACTGTAAAGTGCTAATTGAAACAGACTTGTCAGGCTTCTTAGTACGCTTAAAGCATGCTGATATAACATGAGTTGAATCACCACAATAGAAGCACAACCCATTTTTTCGTCTAAAATTCTGCCGCTCGCTTCTGGACAGAATTCTATCACATTGCATATTTTCTGGCGTTTTCTCAGTAGACACCGCCAAATGGTGCACAGGTTTGCGCTCCCGCAGACGCCTATCGATCTGAATAGCCATCGTCATGGACTCATTCAGACTCGCAGGCACAGGGAACCCCACCATAACATCCTTAATGGCATCAGAGAGACCTTCTCTGAAAATCGCCGCCAGGGCGCACTCATTCCACTGAGTAAGCACAGACCATTTGCGGAATTTTTGGCAGTATATTTCAGCTTCATCTTGCCCCTGAGACAAGGACATCAAGGCCTTTTCCGCCTGAAGCTCTAAATGAGGTTCCTCATAAAGCAACCCCAAGGCCAGAAAAAACGCATCCACATTGAGCAACGCAGGATCCCCTGGTGCCAATGCAAAAGCCCAGTCTTGAGGGTCGCCCCGGAGCAAGGAAATTACAATCCTGACCTGCTGTGCAGGGTCTCCGGCAGAGCGAGACTTCAGGGACAAAAACAATTTGCAATTATTTTTAAAATTTTGAAAGTGAGATCTATTCCCCGAGAAGAATTCAGGCAAAGGAATTCTAGGCTCAGACATAGGTGCATGAACAACAAAATCTTGCAAATTTTGTACCTTTGTGGCGAGATTATTCAAACCTGCAGCCACACTCTGAAGATCCATTTCAAACAGGTGAACACAGAGCCATTCAAGGATTAGAAGGAGAGAAAGAGAGGAAGGCTGCAGTATAGGCAGACTAGCAAGTGATTCAATTAAGAGCACACTCAGAACTAGAGGGAAAAAAAAAAAAAAAATTGTAGCAGACTTCTTTTTTCTCTCCTTTCTCAGCAGTAATTTAACCCTTTTTGGGCCGGTCAAACTGTCATGATTCTCAATGGCGAGAGAACATAGCCCAGCATATATGAGAACTAGCTCTTGGAAGATGGAAACTATACTGACCATGAACTAAACCTGCCGCACAACTAGAAGTGGCCGGGTAGCATGCCTACGTTATTTTATCCCTAGATGCCCAGCGCCAGCCGGAGAACTACCTAATCCTAGCAGAGGAAAAGACAGTCCTGGCTCACCTCTAGAGAAATTTTCCCAAAAGGCAGACAGAGGCCCCCACATATATTGGCGGTGATTTTAGATGAAATGACAAACGTAGTATGAAAATAGGTTTAGCAAAATCGAGGTCCGCTTACTAGATAGCAGGAAGACAGAAAGGGCACTTTCATGGTCAGCAGAAAACCCTATCAAAACACCATCCAGAAATTACTTTAAGACTCTAGCATTAACTCATAACACCAGAGTGGCAATTTCCGATCACTAGAGCTTTCCCGACACAGTAACGAAACAGCAGCTGTGAACAGGAACAAAATGCAAAAACACACAAGGACAAAAGTCCAACTTAGCTGGGAGTTGTCTAGTAGCAGGAACATGCACAGAGGCTTCTGATTACATTGTTGACCGGCAAGAAACTGACAGAGGAGCAAGGTTATATAGCGACTCCCACATCCTGATAGGAGCAGGTGAACAGAGGGGATGATGAACACAAGTTCAATTCCACAAGTGGCCACCGGGGGAGCCCAGAATCCAATTTCACAACAATAGAGGCCTCTTCTATATTACACAGGATGGAGGCCTCTCCTATATTACACGGGACGGAGGCCTCTCCTATATTACAAGGGACGGAGGCCTCTCCTATATTACACGGGGCGGAGGCCTCTCCTATATTACACGGGGCGGAGGCCTCTCCTATATATTTCAAGGGATCGAGGCCTCATATGATGAGAGGTAGGAAAACTTGGGCTTGTTTAGCTTGGAAAAAAGACGTCTCAGAGGAGATCTCGTTTACATGTATAATACATGTGTGGTCAGTATAGAGGACGGCACAGGACTTATTCCTTCTATAGACCATACAGAGGACCTGTGGGCACAGATTATGGGTGGAATAAAGGCGATTCTGACAACTACATAGGAAAGGGTTCTTTACAGTTAGAGCAGTCAGACTGTGGAATGCCGACCACAAGAGGTAGTAATGGCCGACACTATAACAGCTCTTATACAAGGGCCGGATGATTTCCTCCAGACACAGAACATTGTGGGTTATAGATAATTAGTGACAACATGTACAATTGGTGGAGGAAGGGAGAACCTGATGGACGGGGGCTTATTTCTACCTCTGTAATTATGTAACAGCAGGAGAAATGGATTCACAATCTGTGCTGCTTCTTAACGGGACAGGTTGATTCCACAGAAGTGTGGTTGACTTGGAGTTATATTGTGTTAAGGGTTTATTTATTTCAGCAGTGTATTCAAGATGAACATTTTCTTTATGATAAAGTTGATTTTTTTTCCAATTACCGTATATACTTGAGTATAAGCCGACCCGAGTATAAGCCGACCCCCTAATTTTGCCACAAAAAACTGGGAAAACGTAATGACTCGAGTATAAGCCTAGGATGGAAAATGCAGCAGCTACCGGTAAATGTCAAAAATAAAAATCAGTACCAATAAAAGTAAAATTAATTGAGACATCAGTAGTTTAAGTGTTGTTGAATATCCATATTGAATCAGGAGCCCCATATAATGCTCCATCCAGTTCATGATGGGCCCCATAAGATGCTTCATACAAAATACGCTCCATATAATGCTCCATATTAAAATATGCCCCATATAATGCTCCATACAGTTCATTATGGCCCCATAAGATGCTCCATACAAAATACGCTCCATATAATGCTCCATATTAAAATATGCCCCATATAATGCTGCACAAAGGTTAATAATGGCCCCATAAGATGCTCCACATATTATGGCCCCATAAGATGCTCCATACATTGTGGCCCCATAAGATGCTCCATACATTGTGGCCCCATACGATGCTCCATACATTGTGGCCCCATAAGATGCTCCACACATTGTGGCCCCATAAGATGCTCCAAACATTGTGGCCCCATAAGATGCTCCACACATTGTGGCCCCATACGATGCTCCATACATTGTGGCCCCATAAGATGCTCCATACATTATTGCTCCATAAGATGCTCCATACATTGTGGCCCCATACGATGCTCCATACATTGTGGCCCCATAAGATGCTCCATACATTGTGGCCCCATAAGATGCTCCACACATTGTGGCCCCGTGAGATGCTCCACACATTGTGGCCCCATAAGATGCTCCATACATTGTGGCCCCATGAGATGCTCCACACATTGTGGCCCCATGAGATGCTCCACACATTGTGACCCCGTGAGATGCTCCACACATTGTGACCCCGTGAGATGCTCCACACATTGTGGCCCCATAAGATGCTCCATACATTGTGGCCCCATAAGATGCTCCACACATTGTGGCCCCATAAGATGCTCCATACATTGTGGCCCATAAGATGCTCCACACATTGTGGCCCTATAAGATGCTCCACACATTGTGGCCCCGTGAGATGCTCCACACATTGTGGCCCCATAAGATGCTCCATACATTGTGGCCCCATGAGATGCTCCACACATTGTGGCCCCATGAGATGCTCCATACATTGCGGCCCCATAAGATGCTCCACACATTGTGGCCCCGTGAGATGCTCCACACATTGTGGCCCCATAAGATGCTCCACACATTGTGGCCCCATAAGATGCTCCATACATTGTGGCCCATAAGATGCTCCACACATTGTGGCCCCATGAGATGCTCCACACATTGTGGCCCCATGAGATGCTCCATACATTGTGGCCCCATAAGATGCTCCATACATTGTGGCCCCGTGAGATGCTCCACACATTGTGGCCCCATGAGATGCTCCACACATTGTGGCCCCATGAGATGCTCCATACATTGTGACCCCGTGAGATGCTCCACACATTATTCCCCATATGCTGTTGCTGCGATTAAAATAAAAAAAATCACGTACTCACCTCTCTTCGCTCAGGCCCCCGGCACCAGCGATAGTCACCTTCCTCGTTCTACGCGCCGCTCTGTCTTCCATCCTCTGCACTGACTGTTCAGGCAGAGGGCGGCGCGCACTAATCGCGTCATCACGCCCTCTGACCTGAACAGTCACAGCCAGAGGACGGAAGACAGCAGCGCGCAGCGGTGGAACGAGGAAGGTGACTATCGCGCAATGCTCACCTCCCCCGATATAATCACCTGCTCCCGGCGCGGTCCCTGGCAGCGTCTCACTGTCAGATTGTCTCCGGGAGCCGGCGGCATCTTCCTGTGTTCAGCGGTCACGTACCGCTCATTACAGTAATGAATATGCATGCATATTCATTAATTTAATGAGCAGTACCACGTGACCGCTGAACACAGGAAGAGCTGCCCGGAGACCATGGGACATGCAGGGACCGCGCCAGGAGCAGGTGAGTATGTCACCGTGCCGCTCCCCCTCACCTGCCGACCCCACGCCGACACTGACTCGAGTATAAGACGAGAGGGTCACTTTCAGCCCAAAAAAGTGGGCTGAAAATCTCGGCTTATACTCGAGTATATACGGTACTTTTCAGCCCCTGAAATGAGGATTTGTAGAAAGATGGCAGTAATTCCTAAACGTTTCACAGGAGATTTTTTTTCCTCCCCTTTAATTAAACCTGAAAGTCTCCACTTCAATTACATCTCATTTGTTTCACTTTACATCCAATCTAGCGGCCTGCAGAGCTGAAATCACAAGGATTCCTCACTGGCCAATGATTTCTGCACCTAACTGTATGTTTGTCAGGTTCCTGTCAGGTGTCAGGATGCCGCTGTCTATTTCTCCATGGAGCAGTGGGAGTACATGGAAGGACAGAAGGATCAGTACCAGGACGTCAGGATGAAAAATGACCCAACGAGGAGCGACCAGGACAAAAGCAACATGACTGCAAGAATATTACTCCTCGCCCTGGAGATAATCGACTTGTTAAAGGGAAAGGTGAGAGTCTCTCATGAGATCACTCTGATCTCTACTAATATAACAGGACTGTAAAGATGGATAGAATCTGTGGTGATCGGCGTCTGTCACTACACAGGAACACACGGTGGTGAAGAAGACGTCCGGTGACCGTGTGACCCCCTGTATGTCCGGAGGACGGAGCAAGATCCAGAGCCCCATCACAGAACCCCTGCACTCCCCGACACCTGAGAAGAAGGTCCTAGAACTGGCCAACAAGATCACTGAGCTGCTGACCGGAGAGGTGACTGCTGGGAGACTACACTGGGGCATGCTGGGTGATGAGCGGAGACTGCTGGGAGATTACACTGGGGGATTCTGGGTGATGGGAGGAGAGGAGACTGCTGGGAGATTACACTGGGGGATTCTGGGTGATGAGGAGAGGAGACTGCTGGGAGATTACACTGGAGGATTCTGGGTGATGAGCGGAGAGGAGACTGCTGGGAGATTACACTGGGGGATTCTGGGTGCTGAGCGGAGACTGCTGGGAGATTACACTGAGGGATTCTGGGTGATGAGCGGAGAGGAGATTGCTGGGAGATTACACTGGGGGATTCTGGGTGCTGAGCGGAGACTGCTGGGAGATTACACTGGGGGATTCTGGGTGATGAGTGGAGAGGAGACTGCTGGGAGATTACACTGGGGGATTCTGGGTACTGAGCGGAGAGGAGACTACTGGGGGCATTACACTGGGGGATTCTGGGTGATGAGCGGAGAGGAGACTGCTGGGAGATTACACTGGGGGATTCTGGGTGATGAGCGGAGACTGCTGGGAGATTACACTGGAGGATTCTGGGTGATGAGCGGAGAGGAGACTGCTGGGAGATTACACTGGGGGATTCTGGGTGATGAGAGGAGACTGCTGGGAGATTATACAGTGTACACTGGAGGATTCTGGGTGATGAGAGGAGACTGCTGGGAGATTATACAGTATACACTGGAGGATTCTGGGTGATGAGGAGACTGCTGGGAGATTATACAGTATACACTGGAGGATTCTGGGTGATGAGAGGAGACTGCTGGGAGATTATACAGTATACACTGGAGGATTCTGGGTGATGAGCAGAGAGGAGACTGCTGGGGAATTATACTGGGGGATTCTGGGTGATGAGCGGAGAGGAGACTGCTGGGAGATTATACAGTGTACACTGGAGGATTCTGGGTGATGAGCGGAGAGGAGACTGCTGGGAGATTATACAGTATACACTGGAGGATTCTGGGTGATAAAATGAGACTGCTGGGAGATTATACAGTATACACTGGAGGATTCTGGGTGATGAGAGGAGACTGCTGGGAGATTATACAGTATACACTGGAGGATTCTGGGTGATGAGAGGAGACTGCTGGGAGATTATACAGTATACACTGGAGGATTCTGGGTGATGAGAGGAGACTGCTGGGAGATTATACAGTACACTGGAGGATTCTGGGTGATGAGGAGACTGCTGGGAGATTATACAGTAATACACTGCAGGATTCTGGGTGATGAGAGGTGACTGCTGGGAGATTATACAGTATACACTGGAGGATTCTGGGTGATGAGAGGAGACTGCTGGGAGATTATACAGTATACACTGGAGGATTCTGGGTGAGGAGAGGAGACTGCTGGGAGATTATACAGTATACACTGGAGGATTCTGGGTGATGAGAGGAGACTGCTGGGAGATTATACAGTATACACTGGAGGATTCTGGGTGATGAGAGGAGACTGCTGGGAGATTATACAGTATACACTGGAGGATTCTGGGTGATGAGAGGAGACTGCTGGGAGATTCTACAGTATACACTGGAGGATTCTGGGTGATGAGAGGAGAGGAAACTGCTGGGATATTATACAGTATACACTGGAGGATTATGGGTGATAGGAGAGGAGACTGCTGGGAGATTCTACAGTGTACACTGGAGGATTCTGGGTGATGAGAGGAGACTGCTGGGAGATTATACAGTATACACTGGAGGATTCTGGGTGATGAGAGGAGACTGCTGGGAGATTATACAGTATACACTGGAGGATTCTGGGTGAGGAGAGGAGACTGCTGGGAGATTATACAGTATACACTGGAGGATTCTGGGTGATGAGAGGAGACTGCTGGGAGATTATACAGTATACACTGGAGGATTCTGGGTGATGAGAGGAGACTGCTGGGAGATTATACAGTATACACTGGAGGATTCTGGGTGATGAGAGGAGACTGCTGGGAGATTATACAGTATACACTGGAGGATTCTGGGTGATGAGAGGAGAGGAAACTGCTGGGAGATTATACAGTATACACTGGAGGATTATGGGTGATAGGAGAGGAGACTGCTGGGAGATTCTACAGTATACACTGGAGGATTCTGGGTGATGAGAGGAGAGGAGACTGCTGGGAGATTATACAGTACACACTGGAGGATTATGGGTGATAGGAGAGGAGACTGCTGGGAGATTATACAGTATACACTGGAGGATTCTGGGTGATGAGGAGACTGCTGGGAGATTATACAGTAAACACTGGAGGATCCTGGGTGATGAGATGAGACTGCTGGGAGATTACACTGGGGGATTCTGGGTGATGAGCGGAGAGGTGACTGCTGGGAGAATATACACTGGAGGATTCTGGGTGATTAGAGAAGAGGAGACTGCTGGGTGTCGTAGCTGTTTTTGTTCTGACCCAATGTCAGCTGACAGATCACCAGTGAGACCCAAATCAAGTATTTACGCCCGCCATTTTACAAGCGCTTGGAGACAAAAGACACCTCACACATATCCTGTGAGCAAGTCACTTTTATCTGATATATTAAAACCAAGGCAATGCTTTATACCATTTACAACAAATGCATTTCAATGTAACTCATGTAGCCCCCACCATCACCCAGGGTCATACTGACCTTTATTCCTCACAACGTACCAGAAACATGTTGTGACTGACTATTGAGAACATACATGATAAGAAGTGTAGTCTCCTTGAAGGGGAGACCATCAGACTACTGCGTTAACAGATTCTAGTAATTCTAGCAATTAAAGGCAAGAGGCACTTAAAGGCAACCTATTAACCCTTCTATAACAATTTCCCCCTTTTGTAAATGGTATAACCTTTGCTACGGGGTTAGCTGATGTCCACAAAGGAGCTACTGTCTCATGGGTCTAGTACCCACAAGGGGGCTTTCTACCTGCTTCGCCCATCCACCCTCAGTGTGGACACTCACCTTCCCCGTCAGCAGTGGCCATACGGGGCCTATGATACACTACAGAAGGTTCAGCCTTAGGTAATTCATATATTAGCGCTTTTACGGCTACATAAAACAATAAGCAAAGCAACAAAATTTGCATACAAGTCTGTCAAGTCAAGTCAAAAAATAATCCTCTCTCTAGGCCGCTAAGCCAATCGGCTGGATTTAAAAAGGAGTCTCTATATTGTATTAGTCTTATTAAGAACCTTAAGGAACCTAGAAAATGTGAGTCCAAGTCTCATTGTGTATGCAGTGTGGTGTTAATACCCTCCTTGGCTCCTGGGGTATGGCAAAGTACAGCATAGTCCTTGCAGATACTGGGCTGTGTGTACAGATCCAACAGTCCAGCAGTTTTTGTCCTTGTCGACATTTAAAAGTGTATTCAGTGTCTTTGTAAGGTGCAAACATCCTACCACTGCCAGCAAGGTGATTAGAACAACAGTCTTTCTGCTAGTGAAAAGATCTTTTTGCAGTGACTGGCATGGATCCAGGTGGGCGTTCCCTCAAGTGAATGTGATCAGCTGGACTTTACAATGGGCCGTCAAACCGTGGATATAGGCTCCTTCTCACATGTCTGTGTATGACCACCCAATCACCTGGATTCAGCAGATGTGAGTCCGCACTGGCATTAAGATCTGGAATGGATGAAAACACATGTTTATGCACCACATTAAGTCTTTTCTGCAAGGCCTGGACATGGGCTGTCATAGCACCGTGTTGCATTTGTAGCACCTGTGGGAAGTACAGACCAGTCTCTGGCAAACTACTAAACAGGACTTCAAAAGGGGACAAGCCTGTCTTTCTATTTGGAGTGTGTCTGACTAGAAAGAGTGCAAGAGACAAGCACTCTACCCCGCTCTTTCCTGTGTCTGCCATGGCCTCTGAACTTTCAGTTTAAGTGTCCCATTTAGTCTCTCCACTTTCCCACTACTTTGTTGTCTATATGGTGCATGATATGCTTGCTGTACTCCCAGGGCCTGCATAACTTCCCTCAATATTTCTCCCGTGAAGTGTGTACCCCTATCGCTCTCTGTGGTTTCTGGGACACCATACCTGCAGATCAGTTCTTTCATCAGTTTGTCTGCAGTCACTTTAGCATTTGCACATTTTACCAGATAGGCTTCCAGCCAACCAGAGAAGAGATCTACACATACTAGGACATTTTTCACACACTCCTACCTTGGGTAGCTGTATGTAGCCAGTCTGCAGTCTCTGAAACGGGTAGCGAGGCCTGGGTGTCGCTTTCTTAGGGATTTTTACTGTTTTACCAGGGTTGTGCTGTGCACAGATGAGGCATGACCGTACGAGCTTTGCTGCTGCGTAACTGAAACCAGGAGCGATCCGGAAGGCATCTACCATGGACACATGTGACATTTTGAGGTGTGAGTGGAGCCAGGTGTTGCTTGCGCCATAATTAGGAACAGGGACCTTGGTATATACAATTTATCCTTATTCTCCCAAAACTCCTTTAGGCCGTGTTCACACTTTGCGGTGTGCTCTGTGGGTTTATCCCGCAGCGGAATTGATAAATCTGCAGGGCAAAACCGCTGCGGTTATCCCTGCAGATTTATCGCGGTTTGTTCCGCGGTTTCCGCTGCGGGATTACTCCTGTACTATTGATGCTGCATATGCAGCAATATGCAGCATCAATAGTAATGATAAAAATAATAAAAATGGTTTATACTCACCCTCTGAAGTCCCGATCTCCTCGGCGCTGCACTCGGCGGTCCGATTCCAAAGATGCTGTGCCGAGAAGGACCTTCGTGACGTCACGGTCATGTGACCCGGGCGTCATCACGGTCATGTGACCGCGACGTCACCACAGGTCCTTCTCGGCACAGCAACTGAGACAGGGGACGGCCGCGTGCAGCGCTGAGAGGTGAGTATAGCATCATTTTTTATTTGTATTCTTTTTTTTACCCCAAATATGGTTCCCAGGGCCTGGAGGAGAGTCTCCTCTCCTCCACCCCGGGTACCACCCGCACATTAACCACTTACTTCCTGTAACGTGGGCACAGCCCCATGCGGGAAGTAAGCGGTTCAATGCTTTACTATGGGTGCAGAATCGCAGCGATTCTGCACAAAGAAGTGACATGCTGCGGGTTTTAAACCGCTGCGTTTCTGCGCGGTTTTTCCCGCAGCATGTGCACAGCGGTTTGCGGTTTCCATAGTGTTTACATGTTAATGTAAACGCTATGGAAACTGCTGCGGACCCGCAGCATCAAAATCGCCGCGGATCCGCGGTAAAAACCGCGAAGTGTGAACATGGCCTTAGAGTTCAGCTCAGCTCCCATTCTCCCCCGTGTTCCTTCTCTGTTTGGGCAGCTGGAGGGATTTCAGGACATCTAGGCTCTGTGTGGCTGGAATACGCTGACTCTCCGCCACCGTCCACTGCTCCCTAGGCCGCCTTGCTGCTATTTTAGCAGCCTCGTCCGCCCTTCTGTTGCCCTCTACCTCAACAGAGTCACCGTCCGTGTGTGCTTTTACCTTGACGATGCCAACCTGGACTGGTAACGTCAATGCCTCCACTAATTGTTTCACCAGCTCTGCATTTTTAATGGGCTTACCGGCTGATGTAAGAAACGTTCTGCTTCTCCAGATGGGGCAATAATCATGGGATATTCCCCATGCACAATTCGAATCTGTGTAAATATTAGCGACTTTACCTGCAGCAGCTCTACACGCCTCAGTGAGTGCCTTCAACTCTGCCTCCTGCACCGACATGTGAGGAGGGAGTGGTTCAACTCGGATTACCTCATGTGAGGATACTACTGCATGTCCAGTGTAGAATCGCCCATCCTGGTGGTATCTGGAGCTATCTACAAAAATAAAACTTCAAAATATGCATTAGGAACAGGTTTTTTTTATGAACATATGTAAAACATACTGTCTCCTGACTCATCAGTTCCTATGCAGTCATGTTTGTGCGTCAATGTACCAGAGTACTTTTTTTTTTCTTCTAATGCTGTCACCAATTCCCCCTTTTCTGAATCCACAGGCAGATGAGTGGCTGGATTCAGAACACTATGTCTTTTGAGGGTGACGTATTCAGGAATTAGTACTAGAGCACATTCGAGTCTGATCTGTCTAGCCATACAGGTGTTTTGGTTGAACTTGTACGAGTATGGCATTAATGTCATGTGGGGAACAAATTGTCAAAAGAAAAAGTCAGTGTGAGCTCACATGCCTAGCAGTAATACAGCAGCTCTTACAACACGGACACACGTAGGAGACCCTCTAATCATTGGGTCTAATTGTGCTGAGTAGTAAGCTATTGGTCTCTGTTCCTCTCCACATTGCTGTGTCAGTATGCGGTAGCATGTCCTCCCTGCTCTGTTCAAAATAAGAAAAAAATGGCTGATCATAGTTTGGAATGCCTAAGGCCGGGGCTGGCACAATGAGCAGCTTCAGAGAATCAATTGCTTCTTGAGTGAGATTGTAGGGGTTTGATGACAACCTGTCAGAGTGGTTGCATCATTTGTGAAGCAGACCTTATCCAAGGCCTACAGTAGGTCACCAAACCTAGGAAAATGTGTAGATGCTGGTGTGACCTGGGTAAAGGGAGATTTTATATTGCCTGTTTTCTGTCTTTAGTCAGGTGTCTTGTACCTTCAGCAATACAATGTCCTAAAAATGTCACCTTTTGTTTGCAATACTGTAATTTGTCATGTGAGACCTTGCAACCCTTCTCTGCCAAAAAACACAGCAAGGGAACTGTAGCTTCCTTGCAGGACGTCTGGTCCGGGCAGCAGAGCAAGAGTTCATCCACGTACTGCAATAGTACAGTCTGTGGATGAGGTGGTTGCCACTGCTCAAGAATCCCTGCCATCGCTGTTGAATAGATGGTTGGGGAGTTCTTTCCCCCTTGTGGGAGGACCGTCCAACAGTATTGTTTACCTTCGTGAGTAAAAAAGAAAAGATGCCGTCAGTCAGGGTGCAGGGGTACAGAGAAGAATGCATTTGCCAAATTAATGACTGTGAAACATTTTGTGACCGTACGGTGTGTGTATTAGGGACAATTGAGATGACACTCACTGCAACATCATTAATGGCCTGTAAGTCCTGAAATATTCTGTGTCAGGGGAACCCTTGGGTCCTTTTTCTTCTTAATGGGATACAAAGGGGTGTTGCAGGGAGAAGATCTCTGCACCAGAATCCCTGCCTTAACATACTCTTTAATATCCCTGCTCAGGGACATTGATTTGACTAGACTTAAGGGGGTATTGCTTCAACCAAAGAGCAGTGGTTCCTTCTTTTAATTTAATCATGACAGGGGGAATGGGCAGCCGACCCATATCAGATTTTCCCCTTGCCCAAACGGTGTCTGGTACCTGACTCTTTTCCCTGTCCTCAGACATTCTGGTGTCAGGCATTACCTTCACCACTCTTGCCATATACACCATTTGTGAAATATTACACAAGTGTTTATATAAATCAGACACTAATGTCCAAATACTATTTCTACCCGTATTTGATTGGGTAGAGTACCTCTTAAGAAAACTAAATTTGATTCACAGAATATGTTACCAACAGAAAATTGTACATATGAAAATATATATAATTACGAAAGATACTGAGTCATAAAATGGGAGAGCACAATGCCATAGGCCACAGCAAAGCACAAGCTTATTTTAAGAAGGTAGTAGCCCTATGTAAATCCATAACTAACAGTTCCAAATATAAAAAGAAGGGATTTGAAATATACCAAATATCAATACCAGTTCCTTGCGATAAGGTATAAGAAGTGGAAAAGACAAATAAACAGTGACTATGGTTTGAGCCAATATAATGAATGGCTAAAAACCTATATATCATATGAAGACAACCTAGAAATACACGGTAACTATACCACCTTGTGTAAGGAAACTACTAAACTGGCAAATGAATGGACTTAAGTGTAACTATAATTGGGCATGATTTACCTGTGGTATAATGTGCACGTGGAAGACCCTGGCGTCCCTCTGCCCCAAGTGTTTATATGAAAGGGGACTTGTGACTGTAATACCCTCAGGAGAGTACTGTATGGTGGCCTAGCCAGCACTCAACTCTGCTCCCAGCAAATCCATAGGGGTATTGTCACTAACAATAAGTTTGTAAGCACCTCTTGGCTGTCTCGTGATTCTAGTCTTATTTGTTTAGTCATAGGGGCTTCAGTCGCTTGTCCCTCTACACTCACGTATTCCACAGTCTCGTCAGTAATCATGTCTGGCATTATCAAGTCTTTGTGTACCACAGTTCCGGCTGCCCCAGTGTCAATCAAGAATTCTGTCTTTCTCCCTCCCGGCATTGGTATGGTGGTCATCAAGGAAGGACCAGGTCCGGAGGGGACAAGAACAGGGCACACATTTGTCATTGGGTTGTCAGTTTCCTAGTCTGAAGGTGAAGGAAGTGGTAAATTGGTCTGAGTGTCCATTTTCTCCACAATTCCAGCACTTTACTGTTTCTAAGTCCTTAGGTCCCTTACTACGTCTACTGTTTTCCTTTGTAGTCCAGCATACATGACACGTCGTCTTGTCCTAGTTTGTTCAACTCTTTAGCGACTTTCAGGAGATCTTTTGGATCTACATTTCTCCATTCAGGTCTGGCTCTCTGTATTGCGTCTCGTAACTCTTTGGTCATACCGTCAATAAATGTATTTACCAATACTTTAACATTGAGTGGGTTTATGGGACTGTACCCCATGTCTGCCCATTTCAGCTGTAACCGTCCAAAGTACGTATTAGTACGTCACCTGCTTTTGTGGTAATACTTCTGTATCTGTCTTACCCTACCTGATGTGGTTGGTTCTCTGGTGGTGGGAATGACTAGATGACCGGTTGGGGGTAACATGACATGCTGGTCTACAGCTCCTTCCCAAAAGGATTACTGTCAGCCTACTCCCAAAAGTTAATGTCCCCACTATCCACCAACCACAATCCTGTGTCAGCTTCTTATGTCACTACATGTGATCTTGTCTGGACAGGATTCAGTGTAATTCTCTTAGGTCGGGTTGCAGCACAGATCATACAAGTCCATCTGTCTTGTCTGGGTCTCTGGTTATACAAAGGTATAACGGTAGCAGTAATGTGTCAGTCATAGTCGGACTTTTAAGCATCAAAACATTCATAATACACCTTACTTTCATCCTGCTGCACTCTCTCAGACGCCATTTATTCACTTGCTATTTTCCTCCTTTGTCTGTGCCTTTTTGAACAACCAAACATCCACTCACTGGCATTTTTGCCTTTTTCAATCTCGGTTCTCACATCTTTCACTGCTTCCTTTTTCCAATCTATACAGCGGTTTTTGGATCCCATTGGGGGTCCTGACTGCACACAGAATAAGTTGCCCATGGCTTCAACTTATCCGCTCAACAACACCGAGCAGGTTCCCTACCTACCACTCGGTGGCACCGAGCAGGTGCACTACCTACCACTCGGTGGACTTAAAAGATTTTACCGAGCAGGTTCACTACCTACCACTCGGTAAATCAGCTGGCTAGCACAGCTCCATGGACGGCAAGGTTACACCACCTAATGCCGTAGCCTGACTGTAGCAGGTTACACCACCTATACTACATCAGCCGTGCAGTTGGTTACCTCCTCTGTTGATCCTCAATTTGCTATATCAGTCATTCAACTTGAAGCAGTTGAATCTTTTTCCAATCTTTTCAATCACTTACAAGTTTTCCTCTAAAATAGGCACAGTTCTTTTTCACTTTCAGTTTCATACAGTACTTATTGCTTTAAACACAAATCTCTCAGCGTGTACCAAACCAAGGACAGAGAAACTTAGAATGCAATACACGGCCCCCCTTCCTCTGGCCCACAGCGCAAAGGGGAGAAATCTCAAGCAAGTCGCGCAGGGGTCCGCTTCCCTCCTTCCATCTGGTACACTGCACAGATAAGAGCTTGGTGTCTTCTACACAGAAACGGATTGCAGCAGTTTTCAGACTTAATCTCTACAAAACATTCAAACATTCATCCTCTAGGAATTAAAAAACAGTTTCTCTATACGGGCAAATCACTGCATACCTTGAATAAGCTGATTCTGACCACGTCCGGCCAAACCACATATAGACATACATAGAAACCATATATAACACAGGTTTCACTGAATCTCAGATGTAAATTAAATGTACATTAAAAACATCCACAACTCATTCATCCTGGACCCTCAACAACAGTTAGATAAATAATGATACTTATGTGATGACTCATTCATACATGCTCATTCAGGGATTGTTTCTTCTTTTTTTCTCCTTTCACTTTTCAGTTGATTTTTACAAGAAGAAAATCCCTTATCTCAATCACTCCACCTAATTCAGCTCAAACTGAGTTGAATAATGTCTTCTGTCTTAGGTGTTAGGACCACACCTAACGGAACCCCTCATCAATCAGGGATTTATCTATTTATACTCATTTCTCACCTCTCATCTCATTCAGAGGTTTCTCATTGACATACATACAAGGCTCACACAGCCTGCCTATTTTGCACTTTGGAATTAACACAACTCTATATAAATAAAACTGCAGCAGTGTCCACTGACACTCTGAAAACACTTTAAGGCCAAACAACAAAACCCACGGCCTTATACAAAATACAGCTTCATATAATGTACTGCCAATCCAAAATAACCAAAATAACAACACTGCACAGAGCCTGTCCCAGCTCTGCATTACACACACTAAACAAATACACAACCAATTAGGATATTGACAAATAATACAGATAACAATTATCACAATTATCATCTTATTACTCTATTATTCAACTCTCATACGGACATAAACACAGACAAAAACACAAAACTCACTGGTGATGTGGATTCTTTGAACCGTGTTTACAGCCTTTTACCCAGAGGTATGGAGAAATCCGGAAGAGATTGCAGGTGCAAACCAGATTGTAAGAATAACATTTCTCACCTTGCTGCAGCTGTTGTTTGCATGTCCAATCTCTCAGGAAGCTCCCACATACGGATTCCGAATAGGCGGCTGGTTACACGGCCCCCGTTCGGGCGCCAAACTGTCGTAGCTGTTTTTGTTTTGACCCAATGTCAGCTGACAGATCACCAGTGAGACCCAAATCAAGTAGTTACGCCCGCCATTTTACAAGCGCTTGGAGGCAAAAGACACCTCACACATATCCTGTGAGCAAGTCACTTTTATCTGATATATTAAAACCCAGGCAATGCTTTATACCATTTACACAAAATGCATTTGGATGTAACTCATGTAGCCCCCACCATCACCCAGGGTCATACTGACCTTTATTCCTCACAACGTACCAAAAACATGTTGTGACTGACTATTGAGAACATACATGATAAGAAGTGTAGTCTCCTTGAAGGGGAGACCATCAGACTACTGCGTTAACAGATTCTAGTAATTCTAGCAATTAAAGGCAAGAGGCACTTAAAGGCAAACTATTAACCCTTCTATAACATGGGAGATTATACAGTATACACTGGAGGATTCTGGGTGATGAGCGGAGACTGCAGGGAGATTATACAGTATACACTGGAGGATTCTGGGTGGTGAGCGGAGAGGAGACTGCTGGGAGATTATACAGTATACACTGGAGGATTCTGGGTGATGACAGGAGAGGAGACTGCTGGGAGATTATACAGTATACACTGGAGGATTCTGGGTGATTAGCGGAGAGGAGACTGCTGGGAGATTATACAGTATACACTGGAGGACTCTGGGTGATGTCAGTCTCATTGGTTGTCAGGTTCTTCTCAGGTGTCAGGACGTCGCTCTCTATTTCTCCATGGAGGAGTGGGATTATATAGAAGGACACTGGGAGCAGTATAAGGACGTTGTGGTGGAGGAGCATGGGCCTCTTGTATCACCAGGTAAGAGGAGACTTGAGTTATTTCTGTGGTCGCCACTGGCAGATATAATACAGCCTCACTACTGTCCCAGGCCGTGCATAAATGTGTTTGCAATTGCCCGTTAGTATAATTATTATTTGGTTGGAACATGAATTCGCCCGTGTCTGAATGTACACTGATGATCATGGAAGCAAAGCAGGTTTACTTTGGGATGTGGTCTGGAAGTCCTGCGGTCTCTTTCGTGTTACCTCTCGTGACTGATGAGAACATCTTAGACACAGTTACTGGGGAAGCAAGAACCATTGGAGGATCCCATATTCTGCATCTTCTCTTCCCCCTGATAATTGGGGTATTTGCCCCTAATGTGCTTTGGATTCCATAGCATTTCTTCTAGAGCCTTCAACCTGGATCAGAGGAGGGATATGGATGGACCTTTACATTTAAAGTTGGAATTGTAAAAAATCATGAAATCTGTTTTTATTTCTAACAGAAAATGCAAGTGATCGTCCTGAAGGAAAAGTCGTGTTATCTCTAGAATTTAATGTTAAAGATGAAGATATCATGAGTCAGTCCTCAGGGGAAAACCTCATTACCCCTAATGTACATCGAGAACATCTTGTTAAATATAAGAGAAGTCACACGAGAGACAAGTTGTATTCATGTTCAGAATGTGGTAAATGTTTTTCACAAAAATCTACCCTTGTTAATCATGAGAGAATTCACAAAGGAAAAAGGCCATTCTCATGTTCAGAATGTGGAAAATGTTTTATAAGTAAATCTGATTTTGTTAGACATGAGAGAATTCACACAGGAGAGAAGCCGTACTCATGTTCAGAATGTGGAAAATGTTTTTCACTCAAAGTTATTCTTATTAATCATGAGAGAATTCACACAGGAGTGAAGCCGTTTTCATGTTCAGAATGTGGAAAAGGTTTTAATTGTAAATCAGATCTTGTTAACCATGAACGAATTCACACAGGAGAGAAGCCATATTTATGTTCAGAATGTGGGAAATGTTTTTCAGGCAAAAATCTTCTTACTAAACATAAGAGAATTCACACAGTAGAGAAGCCGTTTTCATGTTCAGAATGTGGAAAATGTTTTAAAGGTAAATCATATCTTGGTAAACATGAGAGAATTCACAAAGGAAAAAGGCAGTTTTCATGTTCAGAATGTGGGAAATGTTTTATTTTAAAATCATATCTTGTTGCACATCAGAGAATTCACACAGGAGAGAAGCCGTATTCATGTTCAGTATGCCAGAAACATTTTGCACATAAAACACATCTTAATATACATGAGAAAATTCACACAGGAGTAAAGCCGCATGCTTGTTCAGAATGTGGGAAATGTTTTCGAAGGAAATCAGCTCTTAATAAGCATAAAAGTGTTCACACAGGAGAGAAGCTGTATTCATGTTCGGAATGTGGGAAATGGTATAATACAAAATCAAATGTTTTAGCTCATAAGATAACTCACACAGGAGTGAAGCCGTATTCATGTTCAGAATGTGGGAAATGTTTTGCAGCAAAATCAAGTCTTACTGTACATGAGAGAATTCACACAGGAGAGAGGCCTTATTCATGTTCTGTATGTCAGAAAGGTTTTATAGATAAATCACGTCTTATTGTACATGAGAGGGGTCACACAGGAAAGAAGCCGTATTCATGTTCAGAATGTGGAAAATTCTTTATGCAGAGATCAAGTCTTATTACTCATGTGAAAACTCACACAGAAGAAAAGCCGTATTCATGCTCAGAATGTGGAAAATGTTTTAATACTGAAGCTCTGCTAAGTTCTCATCAAAGAAATCACACTGGAGAAAATCCAGTTACATGTAACAAATGTGGGATCTCTTTTATATATGAATCAAGTCTTCTCAGACATCAGAAAATTCATGTTCAGAGTGTGGACAATGTTTCTTTAAACGAATCCTTTCAGGTTAAACACCAGAGAAGTTACACAGTAGAGAAGCCGTACTCATGCTCCGAATGTGGAAAATGCTTTATTAGAAAAGACAAACTTCATAGTCATCAGAGAAGTCGCACACAGGGGGGGAGCTGTTTAATATGAAACATTGTTACAAATATTTACAACATTTTTTCCAGTTTTACGCAGAGTATATACAGTACAGACCAAAAGTTTGGACACACCTTCTCATTTAAAGATTTTTCTGTATTTTCATGACTATGAAAATTGTACATTCACACTGAAGGCATCAAAATTATGAATTAACACATGTGGAATGGTTTTCACTTCACAGGTGTGCCCTGTCAGGTTTAATAAGTGGGATTTCTTGCCTTATAAATGGGGTTGGAACCATCAGTTGTGTTGTGCAGAAGTCTGGTGGATACACAGCCGATAGTCCTACTGAATAGACTGTTAGAATTTGTATAATGGCAAGAAAAAAGCAGCTAAGTAAAGAAAAACGAGTGGCCATCATTACTTTAAGAAATGAAGGTCAGTCAGTACGAAAAATTGGGAACACTTTGAAAGTGTTCCCAAGTGCATTTGCAAAAACCAGCAAGCGCTACAAAGAAACTGGCTCGCATGAGGACTGCCCCAGGAAAGGAAGACCAAGAGTCATCTCTGCTTCTGAGGATAAGTTTATCCGAGTCACCAGCCTCAGAAATCGCAGGTTAACAGCAGCTCAGATTAGAGACCAGGTCAATGCCACACAGAGTTCTATCAGCAGACACATCTTTACAACAACTGTTAAGAGGAGACTTTGTGCAGCAGGCCTTCATGGTAAAATAGCTGCTAGGAAACCACTGCTAAGGACAGGCAACAAGCAGAAGACACTTGTTTAGTTTGGGCTAAAGAACACAAGGAATGGACTGATGAGTCCAAATTTGAGATCTTTGGTTCCATCCGCCGTGTCTTTGTACGACTCAGAAAAGGTGAACGGATGGACTCTACATGCCTGGTTCCCACCGTGAAGCATGGAGGAGGAGGAGGTGTGATGGTGTGGGGGTGCTTTGCTGGTGACACTATTGGGGATTTATTCAAAATTGAAGGCATACTGAACCAGCATGGCTACCACAGCATCTTGCAGCGGCATGCTATTCCATTCGGTTTGCGTTTAGTTGGACCATCATTTATTTTTCAAGAAGACAGTGCCCCAATCACACCTCCAGGCTGTGTAAGGGCTATTTCACCAAGAAGGAGAGTGATGGGGTGCTACGCCAGATGACCTGGCCTCCACAGTCACCAGACCTGAACCCAATCGAGATGGTTTGGGGTGAGCTGGACCGCAGAGTGAAGGCAAAAGGGCCAACAAGTGCTAAGCATCTCTGGGAACTCCTTCAAGATTGTTGGAAGACCATTCCCGGTGACTACCTCTTGAAGCTCACCAAGAGAATGCCAAGAGTGTGCAAAGCAGTCATCAAAGCAAAAGGTGGCTACTGTGAAGAACCTAGAATATAAGACATAATTTCAGTTTCACACTTTTTTGTTAAGTATATAATTCCACATGTGGTAATTCATAGTTTTGATGCCTTCAGTGTGAATTTACAATTTTCAGTCATGAAAATACAGAAAAATCTTTAAATGAGAAAGTGTGTCCAAACTTTTGGTCTGTACTGTGTATATATATATATATATATATATATATATATATATATATAAAATTTTTTTTTTTGATAGTTACAATTATGTGTAGACATTCAAAGGAGTTTTCCACTAGCAGGACAACACCATCTCAATCTGAATGTTTGCTACCCCTATTAAAATAACATACCCACCTCCCGTGTCAGCCACATTCCAGCGGTGTCTGCGCTCTCTCCTGGGCTCAGGTGAGGTTGTTACGTCACATGAGCTCTGCGCCCAATCAGCGCCGGCTTCGCTGTACCCCACCTTCGGACATAAGTAAATAACAGGAAGTGATCGGTCAGCCGCAGCTCTCACTTCCTGTTGATTTAGTGATTCTCTAATACAGGGCGTCCCCTCGGTAATATGCCGTCCCCCAGTATGTATCGAGAACAGTATAGAACAGCTTGGCTTTCCATCAAAGGTTTCTCAAGTCTGCAGGCACTAAATGTAACGTGTCAATTTCTACAGAAAATCAATGACATCTGGACTATGAATTCCCTTATTAATTGTAACACCAATTATGTTGTATACTGTACAGTGCAATTCATGCAACCTTACATATGTGGGATGTACGAGCCGAAAACTGAAAAAAGAATATTGGAATCTCTACAAACGTTACCAGTAACAGGACACATTCGGGGGTAACCAGATATTTTCTGGTGACACATAATGGGAACATTCAAAGTCTCACAATCTTTGGAATTGAGTTAATCGTCCAGATAGAGGAGGAGACTGGTGGAAAAACTGTTACTGAGGAAGGCGTCCAGGATTAGGTTGGACACGAAGCGACCCATAGGAATGACTTCTAGAAATGATACTATGTGTAATTCCTGACGTGTATTGTTCTCTATGAGTTTGTCCGTGCTCCATATAGCACTTAGCACTGTATTAATTGCATTTTGTTACATTTATTCTTATAGTTTCTATGTCCACGTGGTTTTCCGTGGTACTCCTGACTGGTAGTTGTTACTTTAAATGGTATATCCCATGATGCCCTGATATTCTATGTGACTAAAGGAGCTCCACCAGAAATGCGTCAGGGTGAACCTTCCCACTCCCCATCGTGGATATTAGAACAATATTGTAATCATTATGGAATAAAGCATTGAAGACTTTCTCCATGTCTGCTGCAGTCTGTCTTCTTCCTGTGTAATTAGCTGAGTGTCCGTCCTCCTGACGGCTCTGTGATTAGTTTCCCCAGGGCTCGTTCAGACGAGTGCTCTATAGGTACGTGTGCTGTTCCTGTGCATCGTGAAGAGCCGGTGTGCCGGTGCATATGGCGGATTCTCCACATGAGCCAATGGTGTGACTCATAAACATTGTAGCGGCCATTATTCCTGTCCGATGTCTGGACCAGACGTGTATGTATTGTGGGAAGTTAGTCTCTATTGTGTCTTCTCAGTCTCCGTTTTATGCTCTAAATCGATCACGTAACATCTCTACACAGATCCCCCTACACATTTCTAAGTGCCTGAGAAACCTCATCATAGCCAGACACCTAAACAGATCAATGTGTAAATTCCAGGAAACCGTTGCTTGCTTTTTGGAATAAAGCCTTCTCTGATCAGGGGTGTATTTAACCCCCACTCGCATTCCGTTAAATCAGAATATTTTCCTAGACCCCCATGTGTGTTGTCTCTTAATTCTCCGATCTCATTCATCACAACACCTCTAATCCAGCCTTGGACATCAATTCCAGTGGGCCGGTAGCACCCGAAGTAAATTCATGCTATACAGGGACTGGACAACAACTACTCCCATCCGGACTACTTCAATTGATGTTTCCCAGAAACAGACAAATAAATCGGCCTCTTACGAGCAGAAAGGTGAGTAATTTTGTTCTTACATTTTATCTGCACCTTCCTGGTGATGCTTTCTGAGTCTGGGTGCGTTGTATGCCAAGTCCGGTCAGTTATGCTGTATAAGGCCTCTTTCACATGTCAGTGTCTCCGGTAAGTGTACTGACAGTTTTCTCATGTACCGGAGACACTGACACACGTAGACCTATTCAAATGAATGGGTCTATGCACATGTCTCCGTGTTTTCACGGACCGTGTGTCCGTGTTGAAAACACGGAGACATGTCCGTTATTCTCCGGCAGCACGTACAGAAATACGTCCTGTACACGTGCACACGGAGAACAGTGTGCACTCTCCTCCATGTGCACGTACCGCCCACAGGAGAGACAGCGCTACAGTAAGCGCAGTCCCCCCCGCTGTGGTGCTGATGGCGGCATTCATCTCTTCTCCCCGCAGGAGAGAAGAGATGAAAGATCAAGTTTTTTTTTCTTTTTTGTTAAAAATAAAGTTGCTGGGACCTGCCGCCTCCCATCCCCAGTGCGCCGCCCGGCCCCTTGCAGAAGAAATACTCACCCAGCTCCCGCATTGTCTCCACTCTCCTCTCAGCGCTGGCCCCTTCTCCTGTGTGAGCGGTCACGTGGGACCGCTCATTACATTGGAGAATATGCGCATATTCCTCACTGTAATGAGCGGTCCCATGTGACCGCTCACACAGGAGAAGGGGCCAGCGCTGAGAGGAGAGTGGAGACATCGCGGGAGCTGGGTATTTCTCCAAGCGGCCGGGCGGCGCACTGGGGGTGGGAGGCGGGGGTCACATGCAAACTTTAGTTTTCACAAAAAATAACAAAAACTTGATCTTTCATCTCTTCTCACCTGCACGGTCCGTGTGGTCCTCAGGCGGCACACGGATGCCGCTCGTGTGCCACACTGATGTGCCACGTGAGCACACGGATAACTCCGGTACCGATTTCTCCGGTACCGGAATTATCTGGACGTGTGAAAGAGGCCTAAAAGAGATTTCATGTGTGTGAGTGACGCTGTTCTCCAAGGAAATCACGGTGGTTTGCGTCTGTGTTATTTTAATTACACTAACATGTTTTGACTCGTGGTTGATGTGTAGAGTACGTAAAAGAATAGATGAAGGATTCCCGCCCCATAGAATACTGCATTAGTTATGATTAAAGGGTGGAATTTCCCTGTTATTCCTTGTGTGACTCAGACGGATTTATAGGGAAAGTGCCACGAATTATAATTTTGTATTAATAATTATTGATTATATGATCAATTTATTTTTATACAAGATTAAATGTACAACTTTAATAGTTTTTATTAATTTTTATTTCATCCACTGGGGCCTGCCATTTATGTTTGGGGGGTGTAAGTGTCTGAGCACAATTCTTACCTCCAATACTGCGCCCCCTGTGCATAAAGTCTGCGGTCACCATCCGACCACATCTATTGTATGGAGTCTGCTCTTCCTGCCTCCAGCAGTGGCCAGGGCAGTACCCCATTATATCACGCACATGTTCGCGTATGCGTGTGCCCAGACGGCGAGAAGTGAGTCCAATATATATTTTCGGGCAACCACACACTGCGTAATATACAACCTGTGTGGTGTTGCAGGTTATATGATGATCGATGGTGAAAGTCCTTCCACCATCAACTGAATCAAAAGTCGCAATGCGGCTAATATTGGAACATGAGATGCAGTTACCACATGGAAAACACCCCCTGGGTGGTCCACCAGAACCAAAATTAAATCCGCTGGATTTGGGAGCATAATGGCTGGACACTAATAGATCTTTTACATTTTTACTCCTGGCAGTCATTCAGGGATATTCATTGAGGCATTGAGAGAGCAATGGATCACCTTTGAGTATACCCCAATGTTTTTGAAGGCAACTCCTCATCGTGGTCCATTCCCCATTGTAGGTGGAGACAAATCGTACTGTGTCCTGTGTTTGCATCCCTTTTCTATTATTAAGATGACTTCTAGGGCACAGTAGTTCATCACATGATGTATACTCTTTTCTAATGCTTCTGTTACTATATCCCCTTGTTTGGAATCTGACCTTAAGATCCGCTGCTTGGGCCTCAAATTTAGTGGCTGAGGAGCAGATCCGCCTCATCCTAAGATGCTGACCAACCGGGATGGCTGTGATAGTACTATGTGGGTGACCCGAATCGGCATGCAACAGAGAGTTGACCGACGTGGATTTTCTGAAAACATCAGTCTGTAAATAAATCAGTCTCTGCAATTGTAACACTCGGTCTAATTGCTATGCATCAGGTATATAAGCATTCATGTGTAGGTAATAATCACCTTTTTTTGTCATGACGGCCGATTTGACTTTTGTCCTGTCATGTTGCACCTGGGTCACTGGTTGTATCCTTGGATGTAGTCACATTTTTTATTAATTGTTCTTTACTATATATGATATGTATGGTTTTAGGTGAAAATTGACTTTTCAATAAACGTATTTTGTTGTTACCATTTTGGCCAGTTTTTGACTCTTGTATCTCCGGTGTAGTATTGTTGTTATTGAGTCGCCCAATGTATGTAATTAACTGACGTTCATCTTTATATGCTTATTTCTGTATATTTTACAGCAACTAAAGTCAGTCTCAATATGGATTACAAAGCCCGAGAACAAACGTGGCTGACACAGCTAAAGGATGTGTTTTGTGACGATCCTGGTGCATCCCTGATGGGTAATGGCAGAGATAAGCAGGAAATATTTAGACAACTTAAAGATCATCTTAACAAGCGCCTAAGAATATGGTGGAACCGGGCATTTCTGAATAAATATCTGGAGAAAGGTCTTATACCCAGGGGACTCAGGGTGCAGGTGTTTCCCTCCTTTGAGGTAAATGATGCCATCTTTAGACAAAAATGGGAAGATCTGGCCACAGGGTGCTCTAGAGGTTTCATGGAACTCTTAGCTCAAAATAACCAGACGAATTTGAAAATCTTGGATAAGAACATTGAAGAACTTCAAATTAAATTAAAACAAGATCTGTCTAGTGAAACCTTAGCCCAGTTTAATGCAGAGTTGGAGAATGAATTTGTTAAATGGGAGAAGAGTATTTGTGAAAACAAGTCTAGGAAATTTCAAAGAGACATTAGTGACCAACAGTCTAATATGATCTATAGATGGAATAGGAGGGGCAACCGGTCAAGAGGATCCTCCCGTGCCAGATCTGCCTCCTCAGTTTCCATTGCATCCAGTGAGGAATCAAATAAAATACAGCCTAGGTTCTATGATGTGCACAATTCAGGCTTTAATCGTGAGAAAAATTTTGGGAAGCGTAAAAACCTTCAGAACAATCAACCAAACAAAAAAGATAAAAAAAACCCTTGAGGTAATTAACCTTTCTCATCATGTCCTCTCTGAGGATCAACTGGATGTGTTACAAAGGGGTTTAACATTTTCCCCCAGTAATAAATTTGATCTATTTATAGCCACTAAAGACCTATACCTGTTCTCAAGGAAATTGATCCTCAAGAAATTATTTGAGAAAGGCAGCCAGGAGCCAACCAGTGATGATATGGAGAGGGAGGCATTGATGGCACTGGAGGATCTCT
This sequence comes from Ranitomeya variabilis, assembly GCF_051348905.1. Taxonomy (NCBI): domain Eukaryota; kingdom Metazoa; phylum Chordata; class Amphibia; order Anura; family Dendrobatidae; genus Ranitomeya; species Ranitomeya variabilis. The sequence goes on along the minus strand of NC_135233.1, from coordinate 1,112,818,133 downwards.
TGGACGAACAGACGTCAGGTACGGTAAGTACCTTTCCACATGAATGCCGACCCAGATCTACCACATTTCCCCTCTTGTCTCGGTGTCCAGCAGTGGAAATTTTTACCAAGATGGTTGTTCAAGATTTTCAAAAAATATCTACTAAACGTAAACATGATAATTTAACAGCCAATCAAAGATTAGCTCTTGAACAACTTAGGAGCTATGATGATGTAGTAATGAAGCCAGCAGACAAGGGGGGGAATGTGGTTCTCTGGCCTAGCACCCTTTATGAGAGGGAGGCATCCAAACATCTTAGAGATAAAGAGACATACAAAAAATTGGATTTTAATCAAATTAAGAGATTTTTCCCATGAATTGGAGAGCATTTTGATTGGTGCTCATGACAGGGGCATTATTCCCAAACAGGTGCTGGATGGCCTGCTTACCAAATTCCCTAAGGTTCCAACGCTTTATTTTATCCCAAAGATTCACAAAAATCCCATTGATCCACCGGGTCGTCCGATAGTCTCTGGCATGGGAGGCTTGAGTGACCCCATATGTAAATTTGTGGATCATTATTTGAAACCTTTGGTTGAGTCACTCCCCTCCTATGCCAGGGACACGTCGGATGTCCTTCGTCGGATCAATGGGATACAGTTGGAGGATAACATGTGTCTTGTTACTGCTGACATACAATCCCTGTACACCTGCATTGGCCATAATGATGGCTTGGAGGCGCTCCGCTTCTTCCTGGATGCCAGCAACTGGGATGGCGCCATTTGTGATTTGGTCATGGAACTTTTGACATCCATATTGACAAGGAATTTCTTTGTATTTAGGGATGTCTTTTACCTACAGCAGCGCGGCACTGCCATAGGCGCGGCCTGTGCACCTTCCTTTTGCAAATCTCTTTCTAGGGTATTGGGAGAGGGAGATTTTTGGTGGGGGGCCACAGGCCACGGACCATGTGCAGTGCTGGCTGCGTTACATTGATGACCTTTTCATTATATGGCAGGAGCCCGATGACGCTTTGCATAAATTCATGCAACAATTGAACAATAATACGCTTAACATCAAATTAACATATCAGGTGAGTAAGACCGAGGTGGATTTTCTGGACATCAAAATTCAGGTAGATGGTCAACGTTATTTACAGACTGATGTTTTCAGAAAATCCACGTCGGTCAACTCTCTGTTGCATGCCGATTCGGGTCACCCACATAGTACTATCACAACCATCCCAGTTGGTCAGCATCTTAGGATGAGGCGGATCTGCTCCTCAGCCACTAAATTTGAGGCCCAAGCAGCGGATCTTAAGGTCAGATTCCAAACAAGGGGATATAGTAACAGAAGCATTAGAAAAGGGTACTTAAGAGCCAAGTATACATCACGTGATGAACTACTGTGCCCTAGAAGTAATCTGAATAATAGAAAAGGGATGCAAACACAGGACACAGTACGATTTGTCTCCACCTACAATGGGGAATGGACCACGATGAGGAGTTGCCTTCAAAAACATTGGGGTATACTCAAAAGTGATCCATTGCTCTCTCAGTGCCTCAATGAATATCCCTCAATGACTGCCAGGAGGAGTAAAAATGTAAAAGATCTATTAGTGTCCAGCCATTATGCTCCCCAATCCAGCGGATTTAATTTTGGTTCTGGTGGACCACCCAGGGGGTGTTTTCCATGTGGTAACTGCATCTCATGCTCCAATATTAGCCACATTGCGACTTTTGATTCAGTTGATGGTGGAAGGACTTTCACCATCAATCATCATATAACCTGCAGCACCACACAGGTTGTATATTACGCTGTGTGTGGTTGCCCGAAAATATATATTGGACTCACTTCTCGCCGTCTGGGCACACGCATTCGCGAACATGTGCGTGATATAATGGCGGCCAAAAATGAGATGGATATAGCCAAGCTAAAGACCATACCTCGCCATTTCAGGCAGTTCCACAACTGTGACCCTAAATCCTTCATGGCACGTGGAATTGACCATGTTCATTGTGGCATTAGAGGTGGTGCCGCTGGATCACTACGGTGGGCACCAGGACACCTAGGGGCCTCAATGAGGCGCATGGGTTTTCGTCTTTTCTCTAATATAGTTGTCTTGGGCGTTAGTTTTCCTAGTTTGTCTCTGTTATATGCCATCTCTGTCCGTTTCTTACATTTTAGTGTGCTTATACTCTTGTTATATGATTTTCGATGCTGGAAGTATTCGTGAGGTGAAACGGGAGATTGAAGACTTCTATCAAACATTCTGGAATTGAGGAAAACAAGCTATCTGAAGTGGACTGTCATCATTGCATGATATATTGTGCAGATCAGGCTTTAGGATTACGTTGTCTTGATAACTAATCTGACTAATTAGAGTTGTTAATATTATGACACTCATATAGTCCATTCTCCCTGACAGTTTCCCAGTATCGATGCATTTTGTTTATGACTTGAGTAATTTTTTAACTTTTTCGTTTTTGGTGTCAATTTTGTGTATGCGGAATAAAATGAGTTGTATTATCTGTATAAAAAAGTGTATAAAAAAGGCCAGTAGCGCTTACACACTCTAAAAACTGCAGCAGATAGTATTTACGGTACCACCCGTCCGTAACTGGATAAATATGATAAAAATGGAAAAAGAGGGCTATCTGCGCTGTATTCAGAGTTAAAAAGTTACTTGTGAAAGACCCAGATGAATGCCTATTGGAAATAGATCACCATATAGGGGGAGTCAAAAAATCAAATAAATATAAGCATTGAAATACAAAGTATTGGGGATATATAATAAAAAAAGGGGGGAAAAAGGTTAAAATATATTGAAATGAAAGCCTGATGTGGCTCTTGCTGTTATATATAATCGTGGTTTAATGCACTTACGTAGCCCAGAAAAGAGTGCCGAGACCAGATGAATGCCGTATTCCACCTTCAGCTGTATCCAGTAGAGCTATCGTAGTTGCGCACAGTCCTCAGCAGCCTCGGACAAGCTGTCTGTGGGTGATGTAGCCCAGACACGGGTAGTAGGACCGAATGGATGCCGTGTGCTACCTTCAGCTGTGTCGGGTGAAGCTATCGTGATTGCACACGATCCTCCGCAGCCCCGTACACTTACGTTATCAAAAAAGGATAGTGTCCAATAGGTCAGGAATTGGTCCCATACGCTTCCCATAGCCTGTCACGTGAATACTCACGTGACCGTGACGTCACGTAAGGTCCTGCAATAACAGAGTACCTAGCGGCTCAGCCCAGTAACACTGACCTATTCTACAACATATGTGAGCGCAGGATTGTCTGCCACCGGCCGGGGCAGTGCCTGCAGCCCGCTATTCTAAAGGCAACACACGGGAGCTATTGGACACTATCCTTTTTTGATAACGTAAGTGTACGGGGCTGCGGAGGATCGTGTGCAATCACGATAGCTTCACCCGACACAGCTGAAGGTAGCACATGGCATCCATTCGGTCCTACTACCCGTGTCTGGGCTACATCACCCACAGACAGCTTGTCCGAGGCTGCTGAGGACTGTGCGCAACTACGATAGCTCTACTGGATACAGCTGAAGGTGGAATACGGCATTCATCTGGTCTCGGCACTCTTTTCTGGGCTACGTAAGTGCATTAAACCACAATTATATATAACAGCAAGAGCCACATCAGGCTTTCATTTCAATATATTTTAACCTTTTTCCCCCCTTTTTTTATTATATATCCCCAATACTTTGTATTTCAATGCTTATATTTATTTGATTTTTTGACTCCCCCTATATGGTGATCTATTTCCAATAGGCATTCATCTGGGTCTTTCACAAGTAACTTTTTAACTCTGAATACAGCGCAGATAGCCCTCTTTTTCCATTTTTATCGAGTTGTATTATCTGTCCATATTATGTATATAGTGTATTATGCACTTTTCACCTTAGTTGTCTATGCACTAGTCACTTTAATATTTGCACTAGTAGTGAGGTCTTAATATGCGCTCCGTGATTTTCCACCGATGGTGGTTCCTACCGCCCATTATGGGCGTAACTGGGGCTGATCAGAGGAGACAGGAGACTGAGACGCATTTAGTTTAAGTGTCTGCGATTTAAGCATGCGCATTACCTTACCTTATTTTAGTATAAGCACTTATGTTTATGCTATTTTATGTGAATATCACTTATTATCAATGCACCTTAAACGCACTGTCACTTTATGCGCTGGGGCGCGTTATCTGCCGCTCCTTGCCTGTATTTTGATGGTGGTCCTGTTGTAGTGTGGTGTGGGCGTGGCGCCGACCCACTCACATGACCGGGACTTGTCCGTCAGGATCGAGACTTGAGATGCGGCGGTGACGCTCTCCTGCGTTTCACTCATGCGCACTGGTTAGTTTCACCATGTCACATGACCGGATCTATATACCGTATATACTCGAGTATAAGCCGACCCGAGTATAAGCCGACCCCCTAATTTTGCCACAAAAAACTGGGAAAACTTATTGACTCAAGTATAAGCCTAGGGTGGAAAATGCAGCAGGTACCGGTGAATTTCAAAATTAAAAATAGATGCGCCATACCGTTCATTATGGCCCCATAGATGCTCCACATAAAGCTGTGCCACATATAATGCTCTGCACCGTTCATTATGGCCCCATAGATGCTCCACATAAAGCTGTGCCACATATAATGCTCTGCACCGTTCATTATGGCCCCATAGATGCTCCATGGAAAGCTGTGCCATATACAATGCTCTGCACCGTTGCCCCATAGCTGTGCCATATATATAGTGCTCTGCACCGTTGCCCCATAGCTGTGCCATATATATATAGTGCTCTGCACCGTTGCCCCATAGCTGTGCCATATATATATAGTGCTCTGCACCGTTGCCCCATAGCTGTGCCATATAGTGCTCTGCACCGTTGCCCCATAGCTGTGCCATATAGTGCTCTGCATCGTTGCCCCATAGCTGTGCCATATAGTGCTCTGCACTGTTGCCCCATAGCTGTGCCATATAGTGCTCTGCACTGTTGCCCCATAGCTGTGCCATATATATAGTGCTCTGCACCGTTGCCCCATAGCTGTGCCATATATATATAGTGCTCTGCATCGTTGCCCCATAGCTGTGCCATATAATGCTCTGCACTGTTGCCCCATAGCTGTGCCATATAGTGCTCTGCACTGTTGCCCCATAGCTGTGCCATATAATGCTCTGCACCGTTGCCCCATAGCTGTGCCATATAGTGCTCTGCACCGTTGCCCCATAGATGCTCCACATAAATCTGTGCCATTGCTGCTGCTGCAATAAAAAAAAAAAAACACATACTCACCTTTCTTGCATGCAGCTCCTCACGTCCCGTCCCGGTGTCTCTCCGCACTGACTGACCAGGCAGAGGGCGGCGCGCACACTATATGCGTCATCGCGCCCTCTGACCTGCACAGTCAGTGCGGAGAGACGCCGGGAAGATGGCACGACTCCCGGCGTGTGGAACAAGGACAGGTGAATATGCGATACTTACCTGCTCCCGGCGTCCCGCTCCTTCCCCCGGACAGCTGAACTTCGGTGCCGCAGCCTCTTCCTCTGTCAGCGGTCACCGGCACCGCTGATTAGAGAAATGAATTATGCGGCTCCGCCCCTATGGGAGGTGGAGCAGCCTATTCATTTCTCTAATGAGCGGTCCCATGTGACCGCTGAACAGAGGAAGAGCTGCGGCACCCGGAGACCGTGGGACGGGCAGGGGGAGCGACAGGAACGCCGGAAGCAGGTAAGTATATGACAGTGCTCACCCGCCGACCCCACCACCGATCATGACTCGAGTATAAGCCGAGAGGGGCACTTTCAGCCCAAAAATTTGGGCTGAAAATCTCGGCTTATACTCGAGTATATACGGTACTATTTATACGGGACCGAGATCCCCAGTTAGCCACGCCCCCTGAAGAAGCGGCAACACACAAACACGAAACGCACGTTGGGGTCTGTGACCAGGTGCCAGACAGGACATCTTGTGACTTATGGGTAATTAGCCCCTTTACTTGTTTACTACATTTCACATGTTGCGATCTGTTTACTTGTGATGTGTGGCGATTTTATGAGTATGGTTAGTGCCACTTTGCAATTGTAACACTTGGTCTAATTGCTATGCATCAGGTATATAAGCATTCATGTGTAGGCAATAATCACCTTTTTTGTCATGGCAGCCAATTTGACTTTTGTCCTGTCATGTTGCTCCTGGGTCACTAGTTGTTTCCTTGGATGTAGTCACATTTTTTATTAATTGTTCTTTACTATATATGATATGTATGGTTTTAGGTGAAAATTGACTTTTCAATAAACGTATTTTGTTGTTACCATTTTGGCCAGTTTTTGACTCTTGTATCTCCGGTGTAGTAAGATTCTGTTGTGGTAAAGGGTTCAAGAGTAGGGGGATGCGCGGGAGAAATCTTGTATGCGATTGTGGGAAGAGGAGATAAGAGGGGAGTAGAGAAGGAGATCTTGTGAGGATCGGAGGTTGCGTGTAGGTAAGTACCCGGAGACGAGGTCACAGATGTATGGAGGAGACAGGTTGTGGATGGCTTTGTATGTCATGGTTAGGGTTTTGTACTGGAGTCTCTGGGCAATGTGGAGCCAGTGAAGGGATTGACAATGGGGAGAGGCCGGGGAATAGCGGGGAGACAGGTGGATTAGTCGGGCAGCAGAGTTTAGGATAGATTGGAGGGCTGCGAGAGTGTTAGAAGCAGGAGGTTGCAGTTGCAGTAGTCAAGGCGGGAGATGATGAGGACATAGACTACAGTTTTTGCAGATTCTTGGTAGAGGAAAGTACAAATCCAGGAAATATTTTTGAGTTGAAGTTGGCAGGAAGTGGAAAGGGCTTGGATATGTGGTTTGAAGGAGAGATCAGAGTCAAGCATTGCTCCAAGGCAGCGAGCTTGTGGGACTGGGGAGAGTGGGCAGCCATTTACATTAATAGATAGGTCCATTCGGGGGGTTGAGTGGGATGGGGGAAAGATGATGAATTCTGTTTTGTATATATTAAGTATTAGAAATCTAGCGGAGAAGGATGAAATAGTGGACAGACATTGAGGGATTCTGGTTAGTAGGGTGCTGATATCTGGTCCAGTGATATAGATCTGTGTGTCGTCAGCATAGAGGTGATACTGAAAGCCTTGAGATTCTATGAGCTGTCCCAGGCCGAAGGTGTAAAGGAAGAAGAGCAGGGGACCTAGGACCATATAAAAAGTGGACATCCTTTGGTTGGCACCATTTGCTCAGTGTCACAGTGCAGAGAGGTTGCTACTGCGCCAGTGCTGGTGCTGAAAGTGAACTTGTCAGTGAAATAGAGAAGATCCTATCTTGTGTGAAGTCGATCTTCCAGCATCAAAGTAGATTGTGCTATAACTGTGTGGCCGTCTCCGGAAGCTCCATTTGCTACTCCAAATCATTTGTGATAAAACTGTGTTTCAGTGGCAAATCAGAAGGCCAGATTTGAAACTATGAATTTCTTGTACTTATACCGTTGTCCTCAAACAATGCCACATTTTGGCAGAGAAAAAAAACTAAAGATGATGAGGTTTATTCAATAGAAAGTCTAATATGAAAACTATAACGTAAAACTAAATTATATTTAAGCCATTAAACAGAGACAAATTTATCAAAAACTACAACCAGCCGTCCAACAATAGTGCTAAATGGTGAGTACAGGTATGCCCTACCAGGCCCTAGTAAACCCTAATGCACCCTTCCTTGCGCGGAGGTTGGCACCCTAACTGGAACACAATATGGCGCCCCCGCTCACCGTCGGCTCACCCTGGATTCAAACCTAGAAATCCCTAGCTGCATTCCAGGATGCACAGAACATACAACCAATGTTCAAAAAACAGTGTGCCTTGGTGATGAAAGAGAAGGGTGTAAAGGGCTTGTCAATCAGCGAATCAAAGGAGGTATGTCCATGTAAAAGGTGATCTGTTCATTGGCAACAAGACAACCTAAAGTTACTCATTTAGGAGCCCATATGATCTACTCCAGCCAAGAAAACAAAAAACTACCGAATACCCAGACCAGGAACCAAAACTCAAATACTTGATGTAAATACGAGGGGAGGGGTAGACCACGCTAAATCACCCTCCACTGTCTCAAATCACATGTCCCGTCCTTGCTGAGGAGGTTGGCACCCTAAATAATCATGCAAAGTGGCGTCCCTGCTCACCGTCAGCTGATCCTCACTTCCCCTCAACAACGCTTCCAACTCTATAACCCAATGTGCAGCAGGGAATAAGCGGAGGGGGAGGGGTTATTTATATAGCGCCATTAATTCCATGGTGCTGTACACGAGAAGGGGTTACGTACAGGGTCATAGACATCGTTCACAGTAAACAAATTTACACTGACAGACTGGTACAGAGGGGAGAGGACCCTGTCCTTGCGGACTTACATTCTACAGGATAATGGGGAAGGAAGGTCGGGGGTGGGTGGGGGGTTGGTGTGACGTTGGCTCAAACTTGTTAGTGATGGAAATAGTAAAAGAGCCCCGAATCTCATAAACTAGTATACTGGTGCGCTATATTAGCAGAAGAAGTGCTATATTGCTTTATGTAAACCATGGGTGCAAAACAAACAATGGTAAATCTCAGTGCATGACCCCTGCAGCATATGACAAATGTATGACAAAGATCTTTTAGATGTGTGAAATTGCATATGTTGTACAGTGTAACATGCACTAGCCACACCACAAAATGCTCAACAAATCACCATATGCAATATATAATATCAGTTGCATTAATTATTCAATAAATAAGGCAAAACCGATTACTCATTGTCAGAAAGTCACAGCGGTATCAATGCCCTTGAAACATTGTTTGCCCACATAGAGATTGACCTAGGAACCAATCCAATTATTGCGCTATGCCCATGTTAGCACCATATAGTAAATCAAATTCTTATCTGAGATCCGAAGAATCAAAATAGGCTTCAACGCGTTTCCCTTCCATCCAGTGTGAAAAGATGAAAGTCATCGGGCAGATTGGACTTCCTGATTGCAGGTATAAACTAACACAAGCAGTGGGGGTTTAAATATCCCGCTTCAACAGGACCAGAGAATCATGGGTAAAGAACAGGGGAGTGTAACAATCAGTGATCACTAATACAAGCCTGTCCCCAAGTGTACGACCGCGCAGGCGCAGATGCCTTTCGGACACTAGAGGTCTTTTTTCAGCCTCATTTGTGTCCTATTTCCTGTTCAACTTGCATTTCACCTTGCTAATGCGCAGCTCTCACACCATCCTCCGCTTGCGTTCCAAACCGCACATGCGCCCCAGCGGCACCTACGAACCATGGCGTCGACGTTCTCAATACGCCTTGTTCTACATCCTGCGGTACGCATGCGCACTGCACACTTTCTCTGGCCAAGTAAATAGAAGCTTCATCAGTGCTATGACTACAACTGTGCAACCGGTATAACATCTCCAGGGCTCCAATATACCGCGTTCTGCAAATGTGCCCCACTACACATGCTCCAGATGCAGAAGTGGAGCTAACACAAACTACATTGGCATTTATAAAACACTAGACTGTGGCCCGATTCTAATGCATCGGGTATTCTAGAATATGCATGTCCCTGTAGTATATGGACAATGACTATTCCAGAATTCGCGGCAGACTGTGCCCGTCGCTGATTGGTCGAGGCAACCTTTATGACATCATCGTCGCCATGCTGTGCCCGTCGCTGATTGGTCGAGGCCTGGTGGCCTCGACCAATCAGAGACGCGGGATTTCCAGGACAGACAGACAGACAGGCAGACAGACAGAAAAACCCTTAGACAATTATATATAGATAAGCAACCACATATTAGGCCCATGTATTTATGGGAACACCAGGAGAACTTCACAATGGCACTTACAGGAGATGTGTAACCATATGCTAGACCCATTCATTTACGGGAACCTATGTGGAAATCCCACACCCAATGCATAAGGGGGTCTTCCAGAAATAAAGAGGACAAAAAACGAATCCTAATACCCCAATAAACATATGGGAGACATAACTTCACTCAACAAGTCCATGTATTTATGTAGCATGTTAGAAGTAGACTCCTAAAAGGAGGCATAAATCTCAGTTGTTTCCCCCAAATGGAATAAATGGCACTTATCAGTGAAAAACCAACAATCAGGCTTCAGATGAAACAACCATAGGTAAGTTGTTCATTTAGCCCCTTGGAGGCTATTGACTCCATTCTAAAGATCCACTGAGATACCTTTTGTAATAACAGCCTGTCCCAATCACCTTGTCTCTCGTTTTGTTTGACAACTTCCAGTACACGAAAATTGAGGACATCCCCATTGCCCTGATTGCATTCCCATACGTCTGGCCACGGGGGTGTCACATACATTTTTCACTTCACCCAAGTGCTCGCTGACCCTTTTTCTTAGTTCTCTTCTAGTTTTGCCAATATAGTTCTTGGGGCACGAGCAAGTTGCCATATAGACCACGTCTGTTTTTCTACAGTTGGTGAAGTCCCTTATAAAGAACATGTCATTATTCCGGGTTTTCCAAGTCACTTTGTGAATGATCTTGCCCTTTGTTAAGATGGAGTTTGCTGTCTTTGTCTACAATATTTCCTGTTTGTTAAAAACCAGGCTCAGGTGTCAGCTTCCTTGCTGGAGTATTCTGCTTCCGTTCCCCTTCAGCTCAGCTGCTTGTTCTACTGTGCTTCTACCCATGGCTCTGGACATTCTCATTCTCTGGGTATGTAAGCTACACTAAGGCCATGTGCACACGTTCAGTATTTTTCACATTTGTTTCGTGTTTTTTCGCTTTAAAAACGCGAAAAAAATGCTTACATATGCCTCCCATTATTTTCAGTGTATTCCGCATATCTTGTGCAAATGTTGCATTTTTGTCCGCGAAAAAATCGCATTGCGGAAAAAAAAGCAACATGTTTATTAAATTTGCGGGATTGCGGGGATTCCGCACAACTAGGAATGCATTGATCTGCTTACTTTCCGCATGTGGCTATGCCCTCCATGCGGGAAGTAAGCAGATCATGTGCGGTTGGCACCCAGGGTGGAGGAGAGGAGACTCTCCACTGACTGGGCACCATATAATAAAATAAAAAATAGTGATATACTCACCTTCGATGGCCCCCGGAGTCTTCCCGCCTCTCAGCGGTGCATGCTGCCGCTTCCGTTCCTATAGATGGTGTGTGAAGGACCTGCAATGACGTCGCGGTCTTGTGATTGGTCGCGTGACCGCTCATGTGACAGCTCACGCGACCGCGACGTCATCGAAGGTCCTGCACACACCATCTAAAGGAACGGACGCTGCTGAGGAGATCGGCTGTCTGCAGAAGGTGAGTATAACCATTTTTTTTATTTTTTTTATTATTTTTAACATTCTATCTTTTACTATTGATGCTGCATAAGCTGCATCTATAGTAAAAAGTTGGTCACACTTGTCAAACACTATGTTTGACAAGTGTGACCAACCTGTCAGTTTTCCAAGCGATACTACAGATCGCTTGGAAAACTTTAGCATTCTGCAAGCTCATTATGCTTGCAAAATGCTAAAAAAAACGCGAAAAAAACGGGAAAAAAACGCTAAAAGAAACATGCGGATTTCTTGCAGAAAATTTCCGGTTTTCTTCAGGAAATTTCTGCAAGAAATCCTGACGTGTGCACATACCCGAAGTTATCTTTAGTCTGTTGACTTTGGAACTTAACCCTTGGTTCACTCCTCCTGGTAAGAACTCTGTTTCTGAACTGTTTTTGAACTGTGTTGCTGGACTGTGTTTTGCTACTTAATCCTTCATTTACTCCCCGCGGTGGGAGCTGTTGGAAACAACACCAGTATAATACTTTAATGTGAACCTGTTTCTGAACTTACCCGTGTTTATGCCACAACTGAGATCAACTTGTGAACTAGTTTCTGGACTTACCCGTGTTAATACCACACGTGAGATTAACCTGTGGACTTGTTCTGGACTTCCCTGTGTTTTCTACATACTTGGATTTGACTCTTTCTGCACCGACAGTGTTTTGGATCTGCACCACATCACCTGTCACACTCACCTTTTGATCACCTTGCTGAGGACTCTGCCTTAAGTACTGTGCCGATTTGCTGTATATGTTTCAAGGATTTGTTTCTTTGCAGGTCACTGCGGGTAATCAGTATATTGTTTTGGGTGTTATTGCTGTTATACAAATACACTATTTGCACTAAAGAAACCTGTCTCTGTCTGTTCATTGCCCCACGCTACCAGAATCCTCGAGTTCCTACAATAGTATTACAGAACCGTTTGCCCACTTTGAAAGCTCATACACAATACAAATCCTTTACAAAAGGAAGTTACCACACCTGGAGGTACCACAAACGTTCCTACCAAGCCAGGTCCCTTCTGGTCTCTGTCTCGTGTAGTGACTGTGCATTAACCGTTCTAAAGGGATCTTAAAGGTGATTTGTGGTTGGTTAGGAATAATGTCAACCAATGTAGTGTCCGCCTGTAGAATTTACCAGTCTTTTTTTAGGATTCTGATCCACTTGATTATCAAAAGTCACAATAACCCTGGAGATTATACTTTTGGTTTGGGACTCACGAGGCCGTAGTAGGGTACTTCTATCCCTATGAAGAGCACTCCTAAATCCCGGGTCCAAGACTTCATCGGGATACCCACATTGTCTAAAGCGATCCCTTAATTCATATGCTTGTGCCCTAAATACGCCTTTCTCTGAACAATTCCTACTGTCCTCGAGGAATGTCCCTATTAAGTGGGATTGGATGGTGACTATCCCACCTGAGAAGGGCATTGGTGGCCGTGGCCTTCCTAAATACACTGGTACTAACAGAGCCAAGTTCATTTTTGCTTATTTTTGCATCAAGAAATGCAAGTTCAGTGCGATGACAGTCTGACAAATATATAATGTACTATAGGGTGTAGAGCAACTGCTTACTTACAAAAAACCCTATCTAAAAAATAACTTTTATTCAATTAGTAATAAAAAACGACCCAAATGCCCACTCTGTGAAGGTGCGGTGAGCGCAAAGAAGACACAAATCAAATGTATTCTATAAATGCTCTAGGGTTAGCTACCACCCAAGGAAGTCTATAATAGTAATTAAACACTTAACCTCCTAGGGGTAAGATAATGCTACTATATTATTTTTATAGCTCATATATATAGATCCCTGCTTAAAGGGAAGCATGCAGAGAATAGCCCCTACGAACACCTTGCCTTGAAAAAAGATAATTTAGCCCTATGGTCCCAGGTACTGGCTAAGAAGATATCAACCTGAATCAAAGACACATCCCGGTACAGAGTTCTAATAGTGCTCCATGCATCACAATCTTACCCTGCTGGGGTGCCGAAATCAGTGATATGACCCTATATTTGCATCTGTCTGAACACCTACCTAGATGCGGAGGTTGGCACCCTAAGATGGCGAGACGTGGCGCCCCCGCTCGTACGTCAGCTATCCCTTCTCTCCTACCTGGCCCTATAAGACGTTCAGTAAGAAAAAGAGGGACAGATGGTCTGTGTTATATATATATATATATATATATATATATATATATATATATAGTATTGAAAAAATGATGTAACAAGGGAAGACGTTCAGACAGGTGCAATTCATTCATACCAGATGCCCAAGATGCATACCCCCATACTTGCTAAGGTACCCTATTGTTGTTAATTCTGTTCTCGAACTCCCTCCTGTGGTTATGAATGGTACTTCGGCGAGTTCTGTCCATGGACTCCCTCTGGTGGTTGTGAGTGGAGCTGCTGGTTCTCAGGTTCTTTCCTCAGCTGACCTCGTTTAGTCCTAGGCTGGCTGCTCTATTTGACTCCACTCAGATCGTTACTTGATGCCAGCTGTCAATGTCCTAGTACTGGTTCAGTTCTCTCTTGGATCTTTCAGATAACCTGTCTACTCCAGCAAAAGCTAAGTCCCTGCTAGCTTATTTGTTTACCACTGTTTTCTTGTCCAGCTTGCTATCATGATTTTGCCTTGCTAGCTGGAAGCTCTGGGATGCAGAGTGGCACCTCCGCGCTGTGAGTCGGTGCGGGGGTCTCTTTTGCACACTCTGCATGTTTTTTTGGTAGTTTTTTATGCTGACCGCAAAGATACCTTTTCTATCCTCAGTCTGTTTAGTTAAGTCTGGCCTCCTTTGCTGAAACCTATTTCATTCCTGTGTTTGTGACTTCCATCTTAACTCACAGTCAATATGTGTGGGGGGCTACCTTTTTCTTTGGGTAATTTCTCTGAGGCAAGGTAGGCTGTATTTTCTATCTTTAGGGGTAGTTAGCTCTTAGGCTGTGAAGAGGCGTCTAGGCAGAGTCAGGTACGCTCCACGGCTATTTCTAGTTGTTGTGATAGGATAGGGGTTGCGGTCAGCAGAGCTCCCACTTCCCAGAGCTTGTCCTGTATTACTAGTTTGCTCATCAGGTCATTCCGAGTGCTCCTAACCACCAGGTAATCATAACACCCTATGAACCAAGGACACAAAATAATTCACTGATGTCTGAATATTGTTGAGCACTGCACCAATATATGACCAATTGCAAACAGATACACCCGGTATACACCTAGCAAATGTTACATTGTTATCAACCCTATCAACTATGGATAACAAATATTTTCTTCTAAAGGTGATGATAACCAAAGGGAAACCACGGAATGAACCAGGTTAACAAATTAATAAGTAGCACATACAGTACAGACCAAAAGTTTGGACACACCTTCTCATTTATAATAATAATAATAATCTTTATTTTTTATATAGCACTAACATATTACGCAGTGCTTTACAGTTTGTACACATTATCATCGCTGTCCCCGATGGGGCTCACAATCTAAATATTTAAAGATTTTTCTGTACTTTCATGACTATGAAAATTGTACACTCACACTGAAGGCATCAAAACTATGAATTATCACATGTGGAATTATATACTTAACAAAAAAGTGTGAAACAACTGAAATTATGTCTTATATTCTAGGTTCTTCACAGTAGCCACCTTTTGCTTTGATGACTGCTTTGCACACTCTTGGCATTCTCTTGATGAGCTTCAAGAGGTAGTCACCGGGAATGGTTTTCACTTCACAGGTGTGTCCTGTCAGGGTTAATAAGTGGAATTTCTTGCCTTACAAATGGTGTTGGAACCATCAGTTGTGTTGTGCAGAAGTCTGGTGGATACCGTCACACTCAGTGACGCTGCAGCGATATAGACAACGAGCCGATCGCTGCAGCGTCGCTGTTTAGGTCGCTGTAGAGACGTCAAACACAGCAGCTCCAGAATGATGCAGGAGCGATCCTGTGACGTAGCGGTGACTCACTTATCGTTCTCACAGGTCGTTAGCTGCATGTTTAACATTGCTGACATCGTTGCTTTTGCTGTCAAACATGACGATACATGCCAATCTGACGACCAAATAAAGTTCTGGACTTCTACCTCCAACCAGCGATATCACAGCGAGATCCAGATCGCTGCTGCGTGTCAAACACGAGATCGCTATCCAGGACGCTGCAACTTCACGGATCGTTGTCGTTCTCGTTGTAAAGTTGTTTAGTGTGAAGGTACCTTTAATGCCCCGTCTCACATAGCGATTTACCAACGATCACGACCAGCGATACGACCTGGCCGTGATCGTTGGTAAGTCGCTGTGTGGTCGCTGGGGAGCTGTCACACAGACAGCTCTCTCCAGCGACCAACGATCAGGGGAACAACTTCGGCATCGTTGAAACTGTCTTCAACGATGCCGAAGTCCCCCTGCAGCACCCGGGTAACCAGGGTAAACATCGGGTTACTAAGCGCAGGGCCGCGCTTAGCAACCCGATGTTTACCCTGGTTACCAAAAAAAACAAACAGTACATACTCGCCTTTCGGTGTCCCTTGCCGTCTGCTTCCTGCTCTGACTGAGCCGCCGTACAGTGAGAGCTGAGAGCAGAGCGCAGCGGTGACGTCACTGCTGCGCTCTCACTGTACGGCGGCTCAGTCAGAGCAGGAAGCAGACGGCAAGGGACACCGAAAGGCGAGTATGTACTGTTTGTTTTTTTGGTAACCAGGGTAAACATCGGGTTACTAAGCGCGGCCCTGCGCTTAGTAACCCGATGTTTACCCTGGTTACCAGTGAAGACATCGCTGGATCGGTGTCACACACACCGATTCAGCGATGTCAGCGGGACCTCAACGACCAAAAAAAGGTCCAGGCCATTCCGACACGACCAGTGATCTCACAGCGGGGGCCTGATCGCTGGTACGTGTCACACATAGCGAGATCGCTACTGAGGTCGCTGTTGCGTCACAAAACTTGTCACTCAGCAGCGATCTCGCTATGTGAGACGGGGCCTTTAGAAAGGAATGTAAATGACCAGTAATTTGTTTGCAGTTCAAAGTTGAGAACCACCCGATTGGATCTTTCACAGGAGATGTTTATGCTAACTAGAGGCTTCAGTACACATACCTTGGGACATCAAAGCCTTTAGAGAAGTTTCAATGGGGTTGGTTTAAGATATAAATGAGATGGGACAGACAGGGGAGAGACATCAGAAGGCAGAGAGATGGGACGGAGAGGAGGCTTATTGACTCCTGCCATTCTAATGTAATGTATGACTTTATTGATTATGTGCTATTTGAGTGACTGTTTATCTTTTATTAAGTAAATTCATTTTTGTTTATTCAGTTTCCGTGTGAGCATTTATTTATTCATCACAATTCCTTGAACCATAACAAAACACTAGGTTGAGGACGTGAGCCATAAAATGTATGTGTGTGAGGTTACCCAGCGTAGATCCGCCACCAGTTTCGCATTTATCGCACATGGCCTTCACTGACTCCAAATTCAGTGGAGACAGCCATTGCTCTGACTTGGCCTGGATAGCTGTCCACAACGCTTGAGCTGTGTGACAGCATTCTCCAACGTATATGAATTTAAACAATGCCTGATTGTGGTTTTCTCACAGTACACCGGTGGGGGCATATTCTATGCAGTGTTGGAAAGTGTATCTCATTAAGGGCTGTCCCACACGTCCAGATCATTCCGGTACCGGAAACAATCGGTACCGGAATTATCCGTGTCCGTGTGCCCCTACGTTTCTTGTGTACATCAGTGTGGCACACTTGAGGCACACGTGTGCCGCCCGTGTGCCCACTGGGTACCACACGCATCGTGCTGGGTACCACACGTACGAGCATCTGGTGCTGAATCCGCGATTCATATGTTCCCTGCAGCAGCGTTTGCTGCAGAGAAAATATGAATAATAGTGTTTAAAATAAAGATCTATTTCTGCCGCCCCCCCACCCCCTGTGCGCCCCCCACCCCCTGTGCGCCCCCCCGCCCCCTGTGCGCCCCCCCGTTCAGAAAATACTCACCCGCTCCCTCGTTGGCTGTCGGTGCTTCCTGGTCGGGCCGCGGCTTCCACTGTATGCGGTCACGTGGGGCCGCTCATTTACACTCATGAATAGGCAGCTCCACCCCTATGGGAGGTGGAGCCACATATTCATGAGTCTAATCGGCGGCCCCACGTGACCGCATACAGTAGAAGGGCCGGCCAGCACAGGACACTGCGAGGGAAGCGGGTGAGTATTTTCAGAACAGCGGGGGGGGGCGCACAGGGGGTGGGGGGGCGGCAGACACATAGATCTTTATTTTAAACACTATTATTCATATTTTCTCTGCAGCAAACGCTGCTGCAGAGAAGATATGAATGGCGGCTTCAGCACCATGTGGGGGGGAAAGCGCTTACTGTAGCGCTGTCTCCTGCACGCACACGGACTGCAGACGGACAACGTCCGTGTGCGGTCCGTGTTTTACACGGACCCATTGACTTTAATGGGTCCGTGTAATACATGCGCTCCCACGAACACTGACATGTCTCCGTGTTTGGCACACGGAGACACGGTCCGCAAAAAATCAATTACATCTGCACAGATGCATTGATTTTTATGGGTCTACGTGTGTCAGTGTCTCCAGTACGTGAGGAAACTGTCACCTCACGTACCGGAGCCACTGACGTGTGAAACCAGCCTAAGGGAGAGGTTGAGGGGACAGGCGGAGTACCTACAGGAGGTAGAGGAGGCAGAAGCAGTGGAGGAAGGGTTACATACAGAGTTTTGTCCCGCAAGCCTTGGGGTTTCCAAGATTTGCTGTCTAGTGACACCTTGGTGTCTAGTGTTCTAGTTTACCATCCCTTGGGGTGTAGTGGTTTAGTTCTCCAAAACTAAGTGTTTAGTAGTTTAGTTCTCCATCTCTGATGTGTATTGTTTTAGTTATCCAACTTTAGGTGTTTAGTACTTTATTTCTTCAACTCCTGTTGTCTAATAGTTTAGCTCTCCATCTTCTGGTGTATAGTGGTTTAATTATCCAACTTTAGTAGAGTCTGGAGATGCCGTGGAGAGCGATCTGCTGCCTGCAACATCCTTCAGCATGACTGGTTTGGTAGTGGGTCAGTAATGGTGTGGGGTGGCATTTCTTTGGAGGGCCGCACAGCCCTCCATGTGCTTGCCAGAGGTAGCCTGACTGCCATTAGGTACCAAGATGAGATCCTCAGAATCCTTGTGAGACCATATGCTGGTGCTGTTGGCCCTGGGTTCCTCCTAATGCAGGATAATGCCAGACCTCATGTGGCTGGAGTGTGTCAGCAGTTCCTGCAAGATGACGGCATTGAAGCTATGGACTGGCCGCCCGCTCCCCAGACCAGAATCCGATTGAACACATCTGGGACATCATGTCTCGCACCATCCACCAACATCACATTGCACCTAAAGTATTTAGTATTTTACTTTGCCTAGCTCTGTTATCTAGTAGTTTGTTTTTCGTTAAGGTGTATAGTGGTTTAGTTTTCCATCCCCAAGAGCCCTGCAAGCCATGGAGATTTCAAGAATTGTGGAGCAGCCCCTTCCCCGCCTGCCCCCACAGCCACCAGAGTCACCCAGTGCCCAGTCAGTGAGATGCAACACACATGTACATGCTCGCTCGTCCAGGTGTCAGTGGTGAAATGCACCATCACACATCAATTTTCAAGGAATGGGTGATGTTGTCTGTGACATGCTGGTGTAGCACAGGTACATCTTTCTTAGAGAAGTAATGGTGATTGGGCAACTGGTAGTGGGGGACAGCAATGGCCATCAGCTTTCGTAAATCATCTGTATCCACAAGGTGGAAAGGCTGCATTTCTGTGTCCAAGAGGTTGGATTGGCCATGCAATAATCACAGAGCTCACAGGCCTGGAGCCATACAGAAACAAGCGCTGTGAACTTTTGAGCGTAGACAATTACACGATTAGGCGACGATCATCCAAGGAGGCCACAGGCTGTTCACAATAAATAGTTATCAGAAAATTAATAGTAAGGGTACGGCATATACACTGCTCAAAAAAATAAATGGATCACTAAAATACCACATCCTAGACATCTCTGAATGAAATATTCCAGTTGCAAATTTTTATTCATTGCATAGTGGAATGTGTTCAGAACAATAAAACATAACAATTATCAATGTAAATCAAAATGAATATCCCATGGAGGTCTGGATTTGGAATGATACTCAAAATCAAAGTGGAAAATCAAATTACAGGCTGATCCAACTTCACTGGAAATGCCCCAATTCAAGGAAAAGATGCTCAGTATTGTGTGTGGCCTCCATGTGCCTGTATGACCTAACTACTGTACAATGTCTGGGCATACTCCTGATGAGGCGGCGGATGGACTCCTGAGGGATCTCCTCCCAGACCTAGACAAAAGCATCCGCTAACTCCTGGACAGCCGATGGTGCAACGTGACGTTGGTGGATGGTGTGAGACATGATGTCCCAGATGTGTTCAATCGGATTCAGGTCTGGGGAACGGGCGGGCCAGTCCATAGCTTCAATGCCTTCATCTTGCAGGAACTGCTGACACACTCCAGCCACGAGGTCTGGCATTGTCCTGCATTAGGAGGAACCCAGGGCCAACTGCACCAGCAAATGGTCTCACAAGGGGTCTGAGGATCTCATCTCGGTACCTAATGGCAGTCAGGCTACCTCTGGTGAGCACATGGAGGGCTGTGCGGCCCCTCAAAGAAATGCCTCTCCACACCATTACTGACCCACTGCCAAACTGGTCATGCTGAAGGATGTTGCAGGCAGCAGTTCGCTCTCCATGGTATCTCCAGACTCTGTCACATGTGCTCAGTGTGAACCTGCTTTCATCTGTGAAGAGCACAGGGTGCTAGTAGCGAATTTGCCAATCCTGGTGTTCTATGGCAAATGCCAAGTGCCCTGCACGGTGTTGGGCAGTGAGCACAACCCCCATCTGTGGACATTGGGCACTCAGACCATCCTCATGGAGTTGGTTTCTAACCGTTTTTGCAGACACATGCACATTTGTGGCCTGGTGGAGGTCATTTTGCAGGGCTCTGGCATTGCTCCTCCTGTTCCTCCTTGCACAAAGGTGGAGGTAGCGGTCCTGCTGCTGGGTTGTTGCCCTCCTACGGCCCCCTCCACGTCTGCTGGCCTGTCTCCTGGTAGCACCTCCAGCCTCTGGACACTATACTGACAGACGCAGCAAACCTTCTTGCCACAGTTCGCATTGATGTACCGTCCTGGATGAGCTGCACTACCTGAGCCACTTGTGTCGGTTGTAGAGTCTGTCTCATGCTACCACGAGTTTGAAAGCACAACCAACATTCAAAAGTGACTAAAACATCAGCCAGAAAGCATTAGTAGCAAGATGTGGTCTGTGGTCCCCACCTGCAGAACCCTCCTTTATTGAGGGGGTCTTGATAATTGCCAATAATTTCTATCTGTTTTCTATTCCATTTACACAACAGCATGTGAAATTGATTGTGAATCAGTGTTGCTTCCTAAGTGGACAGTTTGATTTCACAGAAGTTTGATTTATTTGGAGTTATATTATGTCGTTTAAGTGTTCCCTTTATTGTTTTGAGCAGTGTACATTTCCGGATTACAACGCATGGTATACGAGTATATCCCGCCATCACTGCTAATTCCACATTAACTTTACATTTCTCATTGCCACCACCAATCCTGTTTTTAAAGAAATAAATACAGGCCGATTGGACACCGTTCTTCTTTTGAGGTTCATACCATCAAGTTCTTCAATCCCCTCTCCCTCCGAGTAGCGGTCATATACCTACCCCAGGCTCACCCACCTACTTCCTTGAGCATTTTTTCTGCCTTCATGCCGCACTTCACCTCAGAATTAACAACCCTTATCCTGGGAGACTTCAAAAGCCCCACCTCCCCAACGACATCCCAGCTTCTATCTCTAGCCAATTCTCGTGGTCTCTTACACCTTTCAAACTGAGACACACAAAGACAGTAAAGCTGGGGTTACACTTACAAGTGCAATGCGAGAAACTCGCATGAGTCTCTCGCATCAATCTCTGGCTGCTGCCGGCACTCGGGACTGAACTGGGTGACTGCATGTATTTCTATGCAGCTGAATGACCCGGTCCCGAGAGCCAGCGGCAGTGCCAGGTATTGATGCGCGAGTTTCTCGCATTGCACTCGCAAGTATGACCCCAGCCTAACACTCCTGATCTGGACTTTGTCCAGCTCAGTTCAATCTCCTACCTAGATGACTCACCTCTTATCCTTTCTCCCCCATGAAATTAGGAGTAGAACCACAACGTAGACATTTTTAGGCGCTCCCCATCTGATTAGAGCGGCCTATTACAATCCCTAATCAAAGTCCTATATATATATATATATATATATATATATAGCTCATTCTCTACTTCTCTGAACGTAATTCACTATGAAACTCAACCGTACCCAAAAGTCTCAGGCAGCCTTTATCTACCACCCCCATTTCCTCAAGATGGTTGTACCATCAATGTATATAAGCACCTGTACTTTGCGTCACCCCCACCTGATTGTAGATTGTAAGCTCTGGAGTAGGGTCGTCATTATTTTTGCTTTGTTTATCTTAAACTTGGTAACTTTTGACTGTATTATATGAACTGCTGACTTGTAAAGCTGTGCGGAATGTGTTTGCGATATATAAATAAAGGTTATTATTAGTAGATTGAAGATGGTCAAGTTCAAGATGTTAGCTTGGCCATGTGTAGGAGGAAAGAATCTTTTACATAACCACAACTGCACAAACAAGGGCTGGCTGCTGTGCTAAAACGGAGTGAACACGACAAGCTGCTGGACTGTGAAAGAGGTGCAGCTGAGGAGGTTACGGTGGATTGATGTGCTCGGTGTCTGAGGCTACCAGCCTCGATGATACATATCTTCCCTCAAGGAGAAGTCCAGCGACCATCTTACAGAAGAGATTCCGCTTTAATGGAATGCGGGTGGGAGTTACAGTTAGGTCCATATATATTTGGACAGAGACAACATTTTTCCAATTTTGGTTATAAACATTACCACAATGAATTTTAAACAAAACAATTCAGATGCAGTTGGAAGTTCAGACTTTCAGCTTTCATTTGAGGGTATCCACATTAAAATTGGATGAAGAGTTTAGGAGTTTCAACTCCTTAACATGTGCCACCCTGTTTTTAAAGGGACCAAAAGTAATTGGACAGATTCAATAATTTTAAATAAAATGTTCATTTCTAGTACTTGGTTGAAAACCCTCTGTTGGCAATGACTGCCTGAAGTCTTGAACTCATGGACATCACCAGACGCTGTGTTTCCTCCTTTTTGATGCTCTGCCAGGCCTTCACTGCGGTGGTTTTCAGTTGCTGTTTGTTTGTGGGCCTTTCTGTCTGAAGTTTACTCTTTAACAAGTGAAATGCATGCTCAATTGGGTTGAGATCAGGTGACTGACTTGGCCATTCAAGAATATTCCACTTCTTTGATTTAATAAACTCCTGGGTTGCTTTGGCTTTATGTTTTGGGTCATTGTCCATCTGTAGTATGAAACGACGACCAATCAGTTTGGCTGCATTTGGCTGGATCTGAGCACACAGTATGTCTCGGAATACCTCAGAATTCATTCGGCTGCTTCTGTCTTGTGTCACATCATCAATAAACACTAGTGACCCAGTGCCACTGGCAGCCATGCATGCCCAAGCCATCACACTGCCTCCGCCGTGTTTTACAGATGATGTGGTATGCTTTGGGTCATGAGCTGTACCACGCCTTCGCCATACTTTTCTCTTTCCATCATTCTGGTAGAGGTTGATCTTGGTTTCATCTGTCCAAAGAATGTTCTTCCAGAACTGTGCTGGCTTTTTTAGATGTTTTTTTAGCAAAGTTCAGTCTAGCCTTTTTGTTCTTGATGCTTATGAGTGGCTGCACCGTGCAGTGAACCCTCTGTAGTTACTTTCATGCAGTCTTCTCTTTATGGTAGATTTGGATATTGATACGCCGACCTCCTGGAGAGTGTTGTTCACTTGGTTGGCTGTTGTGAATGGATTTCTCCTCACCATGGAGATTATTCTGCGATCATCCACCACTGTTGTCTTCCGTGGGCGCCCAGGTCTTTTTGCATTGATGAGTTCAACAGTGCTTTCTTTCTTTCTCAGGATGGACCAAACTGTAGATTTTGCCACTCCTAATATTGTAGCAATTTCTCGGATGGGTTTTTTCTGTTTTCGCAGCTTAAGGATGGCTTGATTCACCTGCAAGGAGAGCTCCTTTGACCGCATGTTTACTTCACAGCAAAACCTTCCAAATGCAAACACCACACCTCAAATCAACTCCAGGCCCTTTATCTGCTTAATTGAGAATGACATAACGAAGGGATTGCCCACACCTGCCCATGACATAGCCTTGGAGTCAATTGTCCAATTACTTTTGGTCCCTTTAAAAACAGGGTGGCACATGTTAAGGAGTTGAAACTCCTAAACCCTTCATCCGATTTTAATGTGGATACCCTCAAATGAAAGCTGAAAGTCTGAACTTCAACTGCATCTGAATTGTTTTGTTTAAAATTCATTGTGGTAATATCTGTAACCAAAATTAGAAAAATGTTGTCTCTGTCCAAATATATATGGACCTAACTGTATATACACCCCTGAACAGAGAAGGCTTTATTCCAAAAACCAAGCAACTGTTTTCTGGGAAATATACATAAATCTGTTTAGGGGTCTGGCTCTTATGCAGTTTCTCAGGCACTTGGCATGTGTTAGGGGGAATCTGTGTAGAGATGTTATGTGACAGATTTAGAGCATAAAATGGAGACTGAGAAAACACAATGGAACCTGATTTCCCACAATACACACAAACATCTGACCAGAATAATGGCTACTACGATTTATTTTTTACTTAAACCATTGGCTCATGTGGAGAATCTGCCATGTGCACCGGCAAACCGGCTCTTCATGGTGCATAGGAAAAGCACACGTACGTATAGAGTGCTCGTCTGAACGAGCCATGAGAAAACTAATTACGGAGCCGTCAAGAGGACGGGCACTCACCTTATTACAAAAAAGAAGACAGATTGCAGCAGACATGGAGAAAGTCTTCAATGCTTTATTCCATAATAATTACAATATTGTTCTAATATCCATGATGGTGAGTGGGAAGGTTCACCCTGACACTTTTCTAGCAGACCGCCCGTAGTCACAGAGGGAATCATGGGATATACCATTTAAAGCAACCAACCACCAATCAGTAGTACCACGGAAAACCACGTGAACACAGAAATTATAAGAATAAATGTAACAAAATGCAATTAATACAGCGCTACATGGAATATGGACCAACTTCTAGTCCTAGAACAATATCAATACTACATGTCAGTAATTACACATAGTATAATTTCTATAAGTCATTCCTATGGGTTGCATCGTGTCCAACCTAATCCTGGATGCCTCAATAAGTTTTTCCACCAGTCTCCTCCTCCTGGACGATTAACTCTCTCAATTCCAAAGAATGTGAGACTTTGAATGTTCCCATTATCTGTCTCCAAAAAAAGTCTGGTTACCCCCAAATGTGTCCTGTTGTTACTGGTAATTATTATTATTATTTATATAGCCCCATTAATTTCATGGTGCTGAACATGAGAAAGGGGGTTACATACAGGGTTATAGATATCGTTAACAGTAAACAAATTTACAATGACAGACTGGTACAGAGGGGAGAGGACCCTGTCCTTGAGGACTTACATTCTACAGGATAACGGGGAAGAGACAGGAGATCGGGGGTGCTGCAGCACTGGTGGTGATGAAACGGCAGCTCTGGTGGTGGTGAGGCAGCAGCTCTAGTGGAGGTGAGGCGGCAGCTCGGGTGGTTGGTAAGGCAGAAGCTCTGGCGGTGGCGACACGGCAGCTCGGGTGGTTGGTGGGGCAGCAGCTCAGTGGTTGGTGAGCCTGCAGATCGGGTGGCTGGTGAGGCAGAAGCTCGGGTGGTTGGTGAGCCTGCAGCTCGGGTAGTTGGTGAGGCGGTAGAATGGTTATTGCAGGCTGTAGGCTTTCCTGAAGAGATGGGTTTTCAGGTTCCGTCTGAAGGATTTGAGGGTGGTTGATAATCGGACGTGTTGAGGTGTGGAATTCCAGAGGATGGGGGATATTCGTGAGAAATCTTGGAGGCAGTTGTGTCAGGAACAAATAAGTGTGGAGAAGAGTAGGACGTCTTGGGAGGATCGAAGATTACGAGAGGGAAGATAGCGGGAGATTAGTTCGGAGATATAGGGAGGGGACAGGTTGTGGATGGCTTTGTAGATCAGTGTTAGTAGTTTGAACTGGATTAGTTGGGAAATTGGGAGCCAGTGGAGGGATTTGCAGAGGGGAGAAGCAGGGGAGTGGCGAGGAGAGAGGTGGATTAGCCGAGCAGCAGAGTTGAGAACACAGGAGTGGTGCAAGGGAGTTAGCGGGGAGGCCACAGAAGAGGGTATTGCAGTAATCCAGGCGGGAGATGATGAGGGCATGCACAAGAGTTTTAGTAGATTGTGGGCTGAGGAAGGGATGGATTCTGGCAATATTTTTGAGTTGGAGGTGATAGGAGGTGGCAAAAGTTTGGACGTGCGGTTTGAAGGACAGGGCAGAGTCAAGACTTACCCCGAGGCAGCGGATTTCAGGTGCGGGAGAGAGCGTGATGCCGTTTACCATAGTAGATAGATCAGGTAGGGGGGATGAGGAGTTTTGTCTACATTGAGTTTTAGGAAGCGAGAGATGAAGAAGGAGGATATGGCTGACAGACACTCCGGGATTCTGGACAGCAGAGAGGCGATATATGAGCCAGAGAGGTAGATATGAGTGTTGTCCGCATATAGGTGGTACGGGAATTCATGGGACTTTATGAGTTGTCCTAGGCCAAGGGTATAGATGGAAAAAAGTAGGGGCCCTAGGACAGAGCCTTGAGGTACTCCAACAGAGAGAAGGAGGGGTGAGGAGGTAGTGTGGGAGTGGGAAATGCTAAATGTGCAGTCAGAAATGTTTGTAGATGTTCCAATATTCTTTTTTCAGCTCGTACATCCCACATATTTAAGGTTGCATGAATTGCATTGTACAGTATACAACATAATTGGTGTTATAATTAATAAGGGAATTCATATTCCAGACGTCATTGATTTTCTGTGTCTTACGTGGAAATTCATAAAATGAGGGAAAGAAGGAAAAAGAAAAATCAGTTAATCAGGATGCTGTGCACCTTGTCAGTGGAACTCCTCCACACGGAGCTGCCCCAGTCCAGGGCGTAGTCAGAATAGCAAAGAAAAATAGAGGATTGTCTCCAGCGATGAATGACTGCACTTGTGATAAAAATTAAAATTTTAATCGAATCCACAAAAACATGTAATCAGTGTAGGTAACAATACCAGATATTCCACATATATGTAAAAAACCAATGCATTTCAGCATCTAGCCTTAATCATTGTGTGAATAGAAAGGAAACATAGGGCTCTAATATATCCCAATCATGAATGCAAACAGGTGGGAAAAATCAGGTTATAGAACAATGAGGGAATTAACCTCAAGCTAAAGGTACCGTCACACTAAACTACTTACCAATGATCACGACCAGCGATCGTGATCGTTGGTAAGTCGCTGTGTGGTCGCTGGGAAGCTGTAACACAGACAGCTCTCTCCAGCGACCAACGATCAGGGGAACGACTTCGGCATCGTTGAAACTGTCTTCAACGATGCCGAAGTCCCCCTGCAGCACCCGGGACACCAGGGTAAACATCAGGTTACTAAGTGCAGGGCCGCGCTTAGTAACCCGATATTTACCCTGGTTACCATTGTAAAAGTAAAAAAAAAACACTACATACTCACCTTCTGAAGTCTGTCACGTCCCCCGGCGTCCAGCTGCTGCAGAGGGCTTCCTGCACTGAATGTGTCAGCGGCGCCGGCAGTAACAGCGGTGATGTCACCGCTGTGCTCTGCTTTACGGCTGGCGCTGACACAGTACAGGGAAAGCTCTCTGCAGCAGCTCGTGGACGCCGGGGAACGTTACAGACTTCAGAAGGTGAGTATGTAGTGTTTTTTTTTTACTTTTACAATGGTAACCAGGGTAAATATCGGGTTACTAAGCGCGGCCCTGCACTTAGTAACCCGATATTTTCCCTGGTTACAAGTGAACACATCGCTGGATCGGTGTCACACACACCGATCCAGTGATGACAGCGGGTGATCTGACGACGAAATAAAGTTCTGGACTTCTAGCTCCAACCAACGATATCACAGCAGGATCCAGATCGCTGCTGCGTGTCAAACACAACGAGATCGCTATCCAGGACGCTGCAACGTCACGGATCATTGTCGCTCTCGTTGCAAAGTTGCTCAGTGTGAAGGTACCTTAACCCGTTGGTTTTTTACATATGTGTGAAATATCTGGTATTGTTACCTACACTGGTTACATGCTTTAGTGGATTCGATTAAAACTTAAGTTCTTAAGTGAAAATTGACACATGACATTTAGTGCCTGCAGACTTGAGAAACCTTTGATGGGAAGCCAAGGTGTTCTCAACTGTTTGAGGTACATACTGGGGGACGGCATATTACTGAGAGGACGCCCTCTATTAGAGACTCACTACATTAACAGGAAGTGAGAGCTGCGGCTGACCGATCACTTCCTGTTATTTACTTATGTTTGAAGGCTGGGACAGTGATATCAGAGCTTACTGGGCGCAGAGCTCCATGTGACGTAACAACCTCATATGAGCACAGGAGAAAGAGGGCAGACATCGCTGAAATGTAGCCAACACGTGAGGGGAGTATAAGGGTTATTTTAATTGGGACAAATATACAGATTGAGATGGGGTTGTCCCAGTCGTGGACCCTTTACATACACATAACATTTTTGACTATCAAAACAAAAATATATCTTTATTTTTTGTAAAACTGAAAAAATTGTTGTAAATGTTTGTAAAAAAGTCTCATATTAAACAGCTCCCCCCCTGTGTGCGACTTCTCTGATGACTATCAAGTTTGTCTTTGCTAATAAAGCATTTTCCACATTCGGAGCATGAGTACGGCTTCTCTACTTTGTAACTTCTCTGATGTTTAACCTGAAAGGATTTGTTTAAAGAAATATTGTCCACATTCTGAACATGAATTTTCTTATGTCTGAGAAGACTTGATTCATATATAAAAGAGATCCCACATTCGCTACATGTAAAGGGATTCTCTCCATTGTGATCTCTTTGATGATCACTTAGAAGGGCTTGAGTATTAAAACATTTCCCACATTCGGAGCATGAATACTGTTTTTCTTCTGTGTGCATTTTCACATGATTAATAAGATTTGATTTACTCATAAATATTTTTCCACATTCTGAACATGTATATGCATTTCCTGTGTGAATTCTCTCATGTGCAGTAAGACTTGATTTACATCTAAAAACTTTCTGACATTTTGAACATGAATACGGCTTCTCTCCTGTGTGAATAATCCTATGATCAATAATATTTGATTTTTCTTTAAAACATTTCCCATATTCTGAACAAGAATACAGCTTCTGTCCTGTATGAGTTTTCTCATGCGTAATAAGATTGGATTTCTGTGTAAAACTTTTCTGACATACTAAACATGAATACGGCGTTTCTCCTGTGTGAATTTTCTCATGCGCAATAAGACTTGATTTATATGCAAAATTTTTCTGACATACTAAACATGAATATGGCGTTTCTCCTGTGTGAATTTTCTCATGCGCAATAAGACTTAATTTATATGTAAAACTTTTCTGACATATTGAACATGAATACGGCTTTTCTCCTGTGTGAATTCTCTGATGTGTAACAAGGCTTGATTTTAAAGTAAAACATTTCCCACATTCTGAACATGAATACGCCTTCTCTCCTGTGTGAAAACTCTTATGCTTATGAAGGGTTGATTTATGTACAAAACATTTCCCACATTCTGAACAGGAATGCGGCTTTACTCCCGTGTGAATTCTCTCATGTGAAATAAGACTTGATTTATATGTAAAACTTTTCTGGCATACCGAACATGAATACGGCTTCTCTCCTGTATGTATTCTCTCATGTTTAACAAGATATGATTTTATAATAAAACATTTTCCACATACTGAACACGAATATGGCTTCTCTCCTGTGTGAACTCTCTGATGTGCAACAAGAATTGATTTCTTAATAAAACATTTCCCACATTCTGAACATGAATACGGCCTCACTTTGTGAATTTTCTCATGCTTACTTTGATCTGATTTATCTATAAAACATTTTCCACATGCTGAACATGAAAATGGCCTTTCTCCTGTATGAATTCTCTCATGTTTAACAAGATATGATTTTATAATAAAACATTTTCCACATACTGAACACGAATATGGCTTCTCTCCTGTGTGAATTCTCTGATGTGTAACAAGATGTGATTTCTTAATAAAACATTTCCCACATTCTGAACATGAATACGGCTTCACTTTGTGAATTTTCTCATGCTTACTATGATCTGATTTACCTATAAAACATTTTCCACATGCTGAACATGAAAATGGCCTTTCTCCTGTATGAATTCTCTGATGTCTAACAAGAAGAACTTTAAGTGAAAAACATTTTTCACATTCTGAACATGAATACGGCTTCTCTCCTGTGTGAATTCTCTCATGTCTAACAAATTTCGATTTATATATAAAACATTTTCCACATTCCAAACATGAAAACGGCCTTTTTCCTTTGTGAATACTCTCATGTTTAAGAAGGTTAGATTTTTGGGAAAAACATTTCCCACATTCTGAACATGAATATGGCATCTCGCTTTTGTGACTTTTCTCATGTAAAACAAGATTCGATTTGTTTATAAAACGCTTTCCACATTCAGAACATGAATACGGCTTCTCTCCTGTATGTATTCTCCGATGTCTAGTAAGATGATATTTGTCTGAAAAACATTTCTTACATTCTGAACATGAAAATGGCTTCTCTCTTGTGTGACGTCTCCTATATTTAACAAGATGTTCTCCATGTACATTAAGGGAAGTAGGATTTTCTCTTGAGGACTGACACAGGACATCTTCATCTTTCACATTATATGCTACAGATAACACGACATTTTCTCCAGGACGATCACTTGCATTTTCTGTTAAAAATAAAAATATATTTTTTTATTTTTTGTAATCACAGCTTTAAATGTAAAGGCCCATCCCTATCCCACCTCTGATCCAGGATGGAGGATCTAGAAGAAATGTTATGCCATTCAATGCACATTAATGGTGAATCCCCTGATCACAAGGACAAAAGAAGATGCAGAATATGGAATCCTCCAACGGTTCTAGATCCTCAGTAACTGTGTCTGAGATGTTCTCATCAATCATCAGGGGAAGCACAAAGGAGACCCCTGGAGTTCCAGACCAAGACCTAGAGCAGACTTGCTCCTCTTCCATGATCATTAGTACACATTCATACTCGGCGAAATCATATTACAACCAAATAACAATTATACAAACAGAAATTACAGACACGAATATGTAATGTCTGGGACAGTAGTGAGGCTGTATTAGATCTGTCAATGCGGAAACGGCCACAATCTAATGAATGAGGTCTCCTCTTACCTGGTGCTACAAGTGGCCGCTGCTCCTCCACCACAACGTCCTTATACTGCTCCCAGTGTCCTTCTACATAATCCCACTCCTCCATGGAGAAATAGAGAGCGACGTCCTGACACCTGAGAGGAACCTGACAACCAATGAGACCGACATCACCCAGAATCCACCAGTGTATACTGTATAATCTCCCAGCAGTCTCCTCTGTGCTCACCCAGAATCCTCCAGTGTATACTGTATAATATCCCAGCAGTCTCCTCTCATCACCCAGAATCCTCCAGTGTATACTGTATAATCTCCCAGCAGTCTCCTCTCACTACCCAGAATCCTCCAGTGTATACTATATAATCTCCCAGCAGTCTCCTCTCATCACCCAGAATCCTCCAGTGTATACTATATAATCTCCCAGCAGTCTCCTCTCCTCACCCAGAATCCTCCAGTGTATACTGTATAATCTCCCAGCAGTCTCCTCTCATCACCCAGAATCCTCCAGTGTATACTGTATAATCTAAAAGCAGTCTCCTCTCATCATCCAGAATCCTCCAATGTATAATCTCCCAGCAGTCTCCTCTCCGCTCATCACCCAGAATCCTCCAGTGTATACTGTATAATCTCCCAGCAGTCTCCTCTCCGCTGATCACCCAGAATCCTCCAGTGTATACTGTATAATCTCCCAGCAGTCACCTCTCCGCTTATCACCCAGAATTCCCCATTTTAATCTCCCAGCAGTCACCTCTCCTCTCATCACCCAGAATCCTCCAGTATAATCTCCCAGCAGTCTCCTCTCCTCACTCAGAATCCTCCAGTATAATCTCCCAGCAGTCTCCTCCCATCACCCAGAATACCCCATTGTAATCTCCCGGCAGTCTCCTCACCCAGAATCCTCCAGTATAGTCTCCCGGCAGTCTTCTCTCCTCCCATCACCCAGAATCCTCCAGTGTATACTGTATAATCCCCCCAGTAGTCTCCTCTCCGGTCATCACCCAGAATCCCCCAGTGTAATCTCCCAGCAGTCTCCGCTCATCACCCAGAATCCCCCAGTGTAATCTCCCAGCAGTCACCTCTCCGGTCAGCAGCTCAGTGATCTTGTTGGCCAGTTCTAGGACCTTCTTCTCAGGTGTCGGGGAGTGCAGGGGTTCTGTGATGGGGCTCTGGATCTTGCTCCGTCCTCCGGACATACAGGGGGTCACACGGTCACCGGACATCTTCTTCACCACCGTGTGCTCCTGTGTACAGTGACAGACGCCGATCACCACAGATTCTATCCATCTTATCAGTCCTGTTATATTAGTAGAGATCAGAGTGATCTCATGGGAGACTCTCACCTTTCCCTTTAACAAGTCGATTATCTCCAGGGCGAGGAGTATTATTCTTGCAGTCATGTTGCTTTTGTCCTGGTCGCTCCTCGTTGGGTCATTTTCCATCCTGATGTCCTGGTACTGATCCTTCTGTTCCTCCATGTACTCCCACTCCTCCATGGAGAAATAGACAGCGGCATCCTGACACCTGACAGCAACCTGACAAACATACAGTTAGGAGCAGAAATCATAGGCCAGTGAGGAATCCTTGTGATTTCAGCTCTGAAGGCCGCTAGTTTGGATGTAAAGTGAAACAACGGAGATGTAATCGAAGTGGAGACTTTCAGGTTTATTTAAAGGGGAGGAAAAAAAAATCTCTTGTGAAACATTTAGGAATTGCAGCCTTCTTTCTACAAATCCTCATTTCAGGGGCTCAAAAGTAATTGGACAAATTAACTGTCCTGTAAATAAAAAGTTCTTCATTAATCCTTTGTAGCAATGATGGCCTGATGTCTGGAGGCCATGAACGTCACCATCGCTGCTCTCCTACTTTGCGAGGCTTTGCCTCCTTTCCTGCAGAGACTTCAGTTGTCGCTTGTTTGAGGCTCGTTCTGCCTTCAGTTTTGTCTTCAGCCTGTGAAATGCGGCTCGATGGGGCTGAGATCTGGTGATGACTCGACCATTGTAGAATACTCCACTTTTTTGCAGGATGTTTTGGGCCATTGTCCATCTGTTCTGTGAAGAACCGTCCAATCATCCTTGCTGCAATTGGTTGGATCGGAGCATAAAGTATCGCCCTGTACACACAGAATTCATCCGGCTGCTTTTGTCTTCAGTGACATCATCAATAATCACTAGTGACCCGCTGCCATTAGAAGCCACGCATGAACGCACCATCACAAGTCCTTGTGATTTCAGCTCTGCAGGTCGCTAGCTTGGATGTAAAATTAAACAACTGAGATGTAATTGAAGTGGAGACTTTCAGGTTTAGTTAAAGAGGTTGAACAAAAATCTCCTGTAAAACCTTTGGGAACTGCAGCCATCTTTCTGCAAATCCTCCACATTTCAGGGGCTCAAAAGTAATTGGAAAAGGAAATTTCCCATAAATAAAATGTTCATTTTTAGTCCTTTGTAGAGAATCCTTTGCAGCAATGATGGCCTGAAGTCTGGAGACCGTGGACGTCGACATCTCTGATCTCTTCCTGTGTGAGGCTTTGCAGCAATTGGTTGAGATCTGGTAATGACTCGGCCATTGGAGAATATTCTACTTCTTTGTGTTCGCAGGATGCTTTGTGTCATTGTCCAGCTGTCCTGTGCATTTGATTGAATCTCAGCTGAAAGTATCTCTCTGTACACACAGAATTAATGCGGCTGCTTCTTTCTTCAGTCACATCATCAATCACCACTAGCGATCCGGGGCCTTTGGATCCATGCATGCCCTCGCCATCACACCACCTCCACCATGTGTTGCAGAGAATGTGCTGTGCTTTTTTGTATCAGGAGCCATTCCAAGCCTTCTCCATACTTTCTTTTTCCCATCCCTCTGATACACAGGCTGAGGTTCGTTTTATCTGCCCAAAAAAATGCTTTTCCCCAACTGGGCAGCTTCTTTAGCTGTTTTTGGCAAAGTCTAATCTGGCCAATTTTCAAGCAGATTAATGGTTTGCACCTTGTGGTGACCCCTCCGGATTTACTCTTATGAAGTTTTCTCTTTATGGCAGACTTAGATACTGATTGACCAACTTTTTTAGAGAGTGCTCCTCACTTCGGTGGTTGTAGATGATTTTTTTCTGCAACATGGGAAGGATTCTGCCATCATCCATCACTGTTGTCTTCCGTGGATGTCCAAGACTCTGAGTCCCTGACCTCTCCAGTGTGCTCTTTTCTATTTCTGCTCTCTCAGATGTTTTTTTCTTCAGTCTAATGATGGTCTGCTTCACTTACATTAAGAGCTCTTTTGACCTCATGTTGTGGGTTCACAGCAACAGAATCCAAATGCAAATGCCACACCAGGAATCAGCTCCAGACCTTTTACCTTTTTAACTGATGATGGATTAACGAGGAAAAATCCCATGCAGCCCATTACAGAGCTGAGATGATTGTCCAATTACTTTTGGTCCCTTGAGAAAGAAATAACTACATGCTAATGTCAGGACTCTGAACATTTTTTACCTTTTGTGCATTACTGCCCTTTTCCAACATAGCGTCTTTAGTCTCATGTGCACTTGTCTTCCTGCTATAAAACTTCACCCCAGCCTTCAGTCTGTGCTAGATTATTCTGCTTTGCATCCAGCTCCTGATTACTCCCTGGCCTTGCACCTGTTCCTGTGAACCTGTGTTGGAGATCCTGCCACTCTGCTCTGAGTTCCTGCTGCATACACCAGTGTTCAGTAATCCTCCATCTGCTGCTCGTGTTACTTCCATCTGCATTTGCTGGACATGTAAGCTGTTTCTGCTCTGCAAAACCTGAGACTATTAACCAGGCCTCCCTGGTTAAGCTAAGATATGATTTGAACTGCCTAATAGCATATCTATCTGTGTCTGGACTAAGTCAAGGATCTATTCGTGTCAAGTTTCCTCAAGAATAACTGTGCTTCATAGACTTTCTGTTTGTTTGCATCTACCTCTGAAGTTTCCTATTGACTGCTAAGCTGCGTTTATTATTTGCACCAAGTGTTGTGGACTTGAGTTTCTCTCTGCACCTGCTTGAATCACCGTGTGATAATATAAACTTTACCACTTATAAAACTGTGTCCTGTTGTCTTGTTCCATGCAAAGAGTCTCCTGAATTATCCCCTATAATTATTACAGGATAATCTAGCCATATATAAAAAAAAAAAAAAGGAGACTGCTGGAACAATGACTGCAGAGAGCAGATTAGAGCAGGTGTTTTCCATAACTAGATCACTGCAGAAAGATGTGGAAGGTCTGCAAAAGAAGTTTGGAAGCTTTGAACACAATCAACAAGTGTTTGGACAAACTTTGCAGGACTTAAGCAATCGCATGGCAGCCCAGGAAAACAAACTTGCTGGCATAGAGTCCCAGTATGGACTGGCTTTTCAGGACATAAGCACGCAAATAGCTGCACAAGTGACTTTACCCTCTGGGCAACCGCCACCAGCTAGCCCACCTAAGTTGCCCCCATTCAGATTTAATGGTGATCGCGACAAATTTCATGGCTTTGAATTAATGTATGCTATATTTTGATGTGCATGCTGACTGTTTTCCTACTGATAGATCCAAAGTATTGTGTGTAATAATGCTACTGACCTCACAAGCGCTCGCCTGGGCGAATCCGATGATTGAGTCTCGTGACCCACGGTTAAATGACTTGGATGATTTCTTGGCCGCTATGGCATTAATGTTTGATGACCCTAATCGCCGTGCAACCGCTGAATCTGCTGTCTTTACGCCAGGCTAAACATTCTGTTATTGAGTATGCCACTGAATTCAGGAGATTGGCGGTAGATACCAATTGGGACAGTTATGCACAATTGCCTATTTTTAAAAGGGGTCTGTCTAGTATTATAAAAGATGAACTAGCCCGCTCTGAGTCACCACAAGCGCTAGAGACATTTATACAGCATTGTGTGCGCATAGACATTCGCCTTACTGAGCGTAGGCAGGAGAAATTTGCTGCATATAACCGTATTTCTAACTTTTCCCTTCCTTCCAAAGAGCCTGCAGGTAAAACATCTCGGGAAGTGGAGGAGGTGCCCATGCAAATTGATTCCGTTCAGAGACGCGAAATCAATGAGCGCCGGGAGCATCGCCTTCGTGAAAGTCTATGTTTCTACTGTGGCCAGTCTGACCTCTTCTTGATCAATTGTCCTAAGTGTCCTAGACGGCCTAACAAGGTGCTAGCAGCAATAGGGGAGTATGACAACTGTGATGATGAATCTGACATCTCTGAATGTAGCCTGCCTTTAAACGCTGTATTCCATTCACTTTCTATGACTTCACCCCCCAAGGAGCTGAAGGAAAAGAACTCTCACTGTTCTCTCCCTTAAGATCCTGTGTTCAGGAAAGTGGATTTCCAGTTCAGCTGTGATTGACTCTGGTGCAGGTGGCAATTTCATGGATATCGCATTTGCCAATGAACATGGTATTAAAATTCAGCAAAGAGCCTCTCCAATTACTATGGAAACAGTGGATGGGTCACCTTTAATCTCTGGGCCTGTGGATCAGGAGACCGTACCCATTGAAATTTTGTTGGACCCTAATCATTAGGAGCAACTTTCTTTCTTGCTAATTTCTTCTCCTCATTTTCCTTTGATTTTAGGCATTCCTTGGTTGCGTTCTCAGAACCCAATTATCAACTGGGAGACAAAGGAGATTATCTTTCCAACAAGGAGCAACTGAGCGTTAACAGAAGCTGTCCCTGAGTCCACGGCTACGGAACCACATGTACAGGTATTTTCTTTACCTCCAGCTTATAAAGAGTTCTCTGACATCTGTGACAAGAAGAATGCAGATCAGCTTCCTCCACACAGGCATTATGACTGTTCCATTGAGTTGCTTCCTGGGGCCGATATTCCGTTTGGTCATGTATACCCTTTGGCGGCACCTAAGCTTCAAGCCTTAAAGGAGTATATTGATGAAAATCTGGCCAAAGGCTTCATACGTCCTTCTTCCTCACCAGCAGGGGCACCCATTTTTTTTGTAAAGAAGAAGGATGGGACCCTGAGACCCTGTGTTGACTATCGGGAACTCAATAAGGTAACCGTACGAAACCGTTACCATTTGCCTCTGATTCCCGAATTACTGGAAAGAGTCCGCCATGCTAAGGTGTTCTCTAAGCTGGATCTTCATGGGGCTTATAATTTTGTGCGTATTCGTCCAGGGGATGAGTGGAAGACAGCATTCAGATGCCGGTATGGACACTTTGAATCTCTTGTGATGCCCATCGGGCTTTGTAACGCCCCTGCAGCATTTTAACACCTTGTTAATGACATCTTCAGAGATTTGTTGGACCAGTTTGTGGTGATCTATTTGGACGATATACCAATCTTTTCTGACTCTCTACAGCAGGGGTCGGGAACCTATGGCTCTTTTGATGGCCGTATCTGGCTCGCAGACAGGGCTCCTACCCAGTGGCGTAGGAAGGGGGGTGCGGGGGGGGGGGGGCGGCACAATGCGGGGGGGCGGCACAATGCGGGGGTGAGTCAGTGGCGTATCTAGGGGGGAGCAGCCGGCAGGGGGGCGCAGTCGGGCCGCCTAAAGCGGCGGTCCGCAGTGTCTCCCCCGGCGGCTGCATTCTGTCACCCCCCGCACTGGGAGTCAGCTGTTCTCTGTGCCGACTGTCAAGCTGACAGCCGGCACACAGAAGCTGCGGCGCGCCGGCTCCCAGTGTTCAATTGTACTCGTATCTGTGATGCGAGTACAATTGAAGCTCTGACTGCCGGGTCAGAGCGACGTGATCAGGTCATGTGATCACGCTGCTGACGTCACTCACCTGCGCGGCAGAGCAGGAGATGCAGATCGACCAGGAGACACAGAGCGGTGGTAAGTGCTCCAGTGGAGCTGAAGACACCGAAGGTGCAGGGGGGGGGGGGATTTACTGTGAGTGGGGATGGGGGGAAATATTGTGGGGGGTAATTACTGTGAGTGGGGATGGGGGAAAATATTGTGGGGGGGATTTACTGTGAGTGGGGATGGGGGGCATATATTGTGGGGGGGATTTACTGTGAGTGGGGATGGGGGGCATATATTGTGGGGGGGATTTACTGTGAGTGGGGATGGGGGGCATATATTGTGGGGGGGATTTACTGTGAGTGGGGATGGGGGGCATATATTGTGGGGGGATTTACTGTGAGTGGGGATGGGGGATATATTGTGGGGGGGATTTAATGTGAGTGGGGGGGATTTAATGTGAGTGGGGATAGTGGGATATATTATTGGATTGGGGATATTTAATATGAGTGGAGATGGGGGGATTTATTGTGGGGGGAAATTTAATGTGAGTGGAGATGGGGTATTTATTGTGTGTGGGGGGAGATTTGTCATGGGGATGGGGGGATTTAATGTGTGTTGGAGATCTGAGGACACAAAATGAAGAGCAAAGGGGGAGATGGGGGGGCATATATGAGGAAACAGTATGGGGGATGGGTGCAGAGAGCTTGGGGTCAAACGGGGGAATGTATGCGGACACAGTATGAGTTACATAGTTACATAGTTATTAAGGTTGAAAGAAGACTGTAAGTCCATCTAGTTCAACCCATAGCCTAACCTAACATGCCCTAACATGTTGATCCAGGGGAAGGCAAAAAAAACCCCATGTGGCAAAGAGTAACTCCACCATGGGGAAAAAAATTCCTTCCCGACTCCACATACGGCAATCAGACTAGTTCCCTGGATCAACGCCTTATCAAGGAATCTAGTGTATATACCCTGTAACATTATACTTTTCCAGAAAGGCATCCAGTCCCCTCTTAAATGTAAGTAATGAATCGCTCATTACAACATCATACGGCAGAGAGTTCCATAGTCTCACTGCTCTTACAGTAAAGAATCCGCGTCTGTTATTATGCTTAAACCTTCTTTCCTCCAGACGTAGAGGATGCCCCCTTGTCCCTGTCACCGGTCTATGATTAAAAAGATCATCAGAAAGGTCTTTGTACTGTCCCCTCATATATTTATACATTAACATAAGATCACCCCTTAGTCTTCGTTTTTCCAAACTAAATAGCCCCAAGTGTAATAACCTATCTTGGTATTGCAGACCCCCCAGTCCTCTAATAACCTTGGTCGCTCTTCTCTGCACCCGCTCCAGTTCAGCTATGTCTTTCTTATACACCGGAGACCAGAACTGTGCACAGTATTCTAAGTGTGGTCGAACTAGTGACTTGTATAGAGGTAAAATTATGTTCTCCTCATGAGCATCTATACCTCTTTTAATGCATCCCATTATTTTATTTGCCTTTGTAGCAGCTGCCTGACACTGGCCACTGAATATGAGTTTGTCATCCACCCATACACCCAGGTCTTTTTCATTGACGGTTTTGCCCAGAGTTTTAGAATTAAGCACATAGTTATACATCTTATTACTTCTACCCAAGTGCATGACCTTACATTTATCCCCATTAAAGCTCATTTGCCATTTATCAGCCCAAGCTTCTAGTTTACATAAATCATCCTGTAATATAAAATTGTCCTCCCCTGTATTGATTACCCTGCAGAGTTTAGTGTCATCTGCAAATATTGAAATTCTACTCTGAATGCCCCCTACAAGGTCATTAATAAATATGTTAAAAAGAAGAGGGCCCAATACTGACCCCTGTGGTACCCCACTGCTAACCGCGACCCAGTCCGAGTGTGCTCCATTAATAACCACCCTTTGTTTCCTATCCCTGAGCCAGCTCTCAACCCACTTACACATATTTTCCCCTATCCCCATTACTCTCATTTTATGTAACAACCTTTTGTGTGGCACCGTATCAAAAGCTTTGGAAAAGTCCATATATACTACGTCCACTGGGTTCCCTTGGTCCAGTCCTGAACTTACCTCTTCATAGAAGCTGATCAAATTAGTCTGACATGAGCGGTCCCTAGTAAACCCGTGCTGATACTGGGTCATGAGGTAGCGATGTGAAAAACGTATGTGGACAGAGTACGGGGAGTGAGGGTGTTGGGATGTGTGCATGCGTAGCATGGGGGGACAGTGTAAGGGCACAGCCAGGAGGGGACAGTATACCAAGGAGGGGGAGTGTGATGAGAGAACAGTATAAATACTGGGTCCTATAGGGGGGACACTGTGTGAGAGGACAATGTGAAGAGGGGGCCGGTATGGAAAGGGGAGGTCAGTGTGAAGAGCAAGTACCATAAGACAGACAGTGTGGGGGTCATATTTTGTGCAGACAATATAGTGAGGGGCAATTTTTTATTCCGGAGCATTATAATGACACTTGTATCTTTAAGGGCATCATGTGGAGATTTTCTCCAAAAGAACGGAGAAGATGGAAGTCTGCAGAGACGGCTGTGGATGAGAAAACTCATCATGGGGTCTGGACAAGATGAAGAAATGAAGGAGAATGATCCCAGAGACGACGTCATCTATAAGGTACCTGGATGTAAATGTTATTTGTGATACTGACTAATTCTCATGTTTTTATTTATGTTAGGAGCATTAAAGGGGATGTCCAGGTTTGTAATGAGTCTGCAGTCATTCTTTGTGACTGCAGACTTCTGACTTCTCACAGTGCGCCCTGCACACTGTCAGGATTCTCTGGTGCTGGCGATTTACATTAATGTGGTCACGTGCTGACTAGACATGTGTGGCCTCACTATGAAAATGAACTGAGCGAGGCCGGGCACGTCTAGTCGGAATGTGGTCAGAAGTATACAAATCACATGCTTGTGCTGACATGACTGTCCACCGGCCAGGGAGAATCCTAAAAGTGTGCAGTGCATGCGTTGTGAGAATTCAGAAGCTGCGATGTCAGGATTCAGCTCTGCAGGTTCCAGTCGTCGACACATGGACACGTCACTCATATGTGATTTTCATACTCATGGTCCTGTAACAACGAGCTTCTCTTCTGCTTCTCTCAGTTTTTCACTGAACATTGGGAGCTTAAGGGAGAGGAGCTCGTCGGTGCATGACTGAGTGTGAAAATCGCATACGTTCTAGGGGGGGGGAGGGGGGGGGGGGGCGCCGAACTCGGGAACAGCCCCGGGCGGCAAAAGCTCTTGCTACGCCCCTGCTCCTACCTGTCTATGGGAAGGATGCATGCACCGCGCTCCATCAGGCCGCGGTGCACGCTGATATTGGTAGTTCTTTGATGGCCTGATGAGCATTGGCGGCAGTGGTGAGCGGCAGGGAGCATGGACTACATTTCCCATAACTCCCTGCATAGCCGCGCCGTCTGCAAGCACGCACCTGCGTCCCCTAGTGAAGCGGCATCTGCCTCCTCCCTTGTGTCTCCCTTGGACGTTCCAGAAACCCCTGGCTGTGCTGCTGCTTTGAAGGTGAACATTATAACATGGAAATTGTTACACAGCCTCATGGTCAGCAGCAGTGAGCTGCATCAATAAAGGGGCTGTGTAATACAGTGTGTCCCACCAACCCCCCCTTCCCACTTCACCCCTGAAAATAATCCCACATAATCCATTATATAGCCCCCCCCCCCAAAAAAAAAAAAAAATATGGCCTTAAAAAACATCTGCCACCCATATTACACTCTTGGGGGCTTTAAATTAATCTCTTGTGGGCATAAGAAACTGATTTAAAGGACCACTATCAGGGCAAAAATCTGTTCTGAGCGCTCCTTTACAGCTCTGGAGGTCTCCCAGAGCTGTAATAAAGCGCTCAGGAACGGCGCCCGTGCTATATGTTATTGGGGCGCTAGCCCCTGTTTTTACCTTCTCCCATAATGCAGCGATTCCACCCGATGACGTATCTGTGTGGGATCGCTGCATATACTTTCACTCTAGCACGCATGCGCCGCCGGCTCTGCCTCCTCGGCGCTTGCTGAACCGAGGAGACATGAGCTTCATAACCCCCTCCATTTATATTCGTTGTGCTCCGCAGCTCTTACTTCCGCGTTGAACCGTGCATCTTACGTCGTGCTGCCACTGGTGCGCATACGCTGCCAGCAGATTCCATTGGAGAGAGAGGGAGCAGCGTGACGTAAGATGCAGGGATCAACCCGGTAGTCGGAGCTGCAGAGCACAACGAATATAACTACATATTCGGCAGGTACCGATCGCTGCTAGTTCACTCTTGGGGGGCTTTAAATCAGTTTCTTATACCCCCAAGAGATGATTTAAAAGCCCCCAAGCATGAAATATAGGTGGCAGAAGTCCTTTAATTCCAGGGGAGTCCTGAGGGAGAGGTTTTATTTGGGGAAATGGCTATGTTCACACTGTAGAACAGATTTTATCTGTCGCTGAATCAGCGGCAGATAACATCTGCCGTAATCAAAATTTTCTCTATGCAGATTTCACTGCATTATGCTGATGCTTATTTATATTTACGGGAATGCAATCTGCAGCCCCGTAGAAGTCTATGGGACATCCGCCAAATATAGGACACTGCAATAGGTTGAATCGCAGCAGATTCTGCAACTGTGGCATGGATGAGTAAATGCTTTAGTTCCCTATGGGTCTGAGCCTCTCTTTTTTGTTCATTTTCTGTAAGACCAACACTTTTAAAAGGGCCACTGACAGATACAACTGCTCCAGCGGTCACTTAGTACACAAAGGAGTGTTCCTCTCTGCTGCACTAAGCCACCGCTGGACCTAAACAATAATTCGCTGTAAAATAATAAAATAGATAATTGACATAACTGACAATGCGTTGTGTGACATGTCCAACATTCCAGCTTCTTTCTTCTGCGAATGCCTCAAAGCTGGCATTCTCTCAACATCAGGTGGGAAGAATGCCAGCTTCCAGTCATGCGCAGGAAAAAGAAGAAGCCAGACTGCTGGACTGATGTCATGCATCGCAAGCTCACAATGTAAGTTATTTATTTAATTTTTTTACTGCTAATTACCATTGTTTCAGTCCAGTTGTGGCTTTATACAGCAGGGAGGAGCATTCCTTGCTGTACTAAGTGAACATTGGAGCGATTGATCTGTCAATGGCCCTTTAAACATATTGTACAGCTCTCGCGGAATTATATTTCAAAATATGTGGCATTTACGGCTCTCTTAGCCAAAAAGGTTCCTGACCCCTGCTCTACAGGAACATGAAGAACATGTCAAAACTGTTTTAAGACGTCTGAAAGAGAACCAACTGTATATCAAGCCGGAGAAATGCGAGTTCCATCGTTCTGAGATACAGTTCTTAGGTTATATCATCTCTCCCCAGGGGCTGAACATGGAATCTGGTAAGATTCAGGCTATCCTTGACTGGCCGGTACCCAAGAACGTTAAGGAGGTCCAACGTTTTATTGGTTTTGCAAATTTCTACAGATGCTTCATTCAAAATTTTTCTGATATCGTCCGTCCCATTACTTCCTTGACAAAGAAGGAAAAGCCCTTTAAGTGGTCATCACAGGCTCAAGAAGCTTTTGATCGGCTTAAGATCTGTTTCACATCAGCACCGCTGTTGATACACCCAGATCCAACACATCCTTTCATTGTGGAGGTGGACGCTTCTGATAATGCTTTGGGGGCTATTCTCTCCCAAAGAACTGGAGAGAAGGGTCTGCTACATCCTTGTGCCTTCTTTTCCCATAGACTAACCTCAGCAGAGAAGAATTACGATGTGGGAGACAAGGAATTGCTGGCTATTATTGCGGCTTTCAAAGAATGGAGGCATCATCTGCAAGGAGCTGCACAACAGATCATAGTGCTAACTGACCATCGCAATCTAGAGTTCCTTAGATCCGCTAGATGTCTTTCTCTTCGTCAGGCTCGTTGGAACTTATTCTTAAATCAATTTAACTTTGTTATCTCGTACCGTCCAGGTTCTCGTAATGGGAAGGCTGATGCTTTATCCCGAATCCATGCTGCGGATTCCATACCTGGAGCCCCGTCCAAGACCATTCTATCTGATGCCAATTTCATTGGAGTTATCCACGATCAGGACTTGTGGAAGGAGTGCAGGGAGGCCTATGAAGGTGATGTATTTCTGGCCAACCCACCTGTGGATATTAATCTTGTCTTTAA
The DNA here is from genome assembly GCF_051348905.1 of Ranitomeya variabilis. NCBI lineage: Eukaryota > Metazoa > Chordata > Amphibia > Anura > Dendrobatidae > Ranitomeya > Ranitomeya variabilis. The sequence continues at coordinate 1,112,774,380 of NC_135233.1, read as the reverse complement.
GGGTGGCATGTGGTTCAGAGATCGACGTATCTACGTCCCTGAGGTCGTCCGTCTGCAGATCCTCAAGTTGGTACATGACTCCAAGTTGGCTAGTCACAGGGGGGTACAGAAGACACAAGAGTTCCTGAGCCGATTCTACTGGTGGCCAACTTGCCTGAAGGATACCAAGGACTATGTTCTTTCTTGCGAGGTATGTGCCCGTTACAAGACTCCTCATGTGGCACCTACGGGTCTTCTACAACCATTACCTGTTCCATCCCGCTTTTGCGGGTCTATATCACTGGACTTTATTGTGGAGCTGCCTACATCGGGGGGCATGAATACAATCATGGTGGTAGTTGGTCGCCTGACTAAAGCTGCTCATTTTGTTCCGTGCACCGGCCTCCCCTCTGCTAAAGATACAGAGAACTTGGTTATACAGAATGTCTTTCGGTTGCATGGGGTTCCGGATGAGATCATCTCTGACCGTGGAGTACAGTTCACTTCAAGATTCTGGAAGGGGTTTTGCTCTGCACTCAATATTAATGTCTGTCTCTCTTCCGCTTACCATCCCCAGACAAATGGTCAGACCGAGCGTACCAACCAGACGCTGGAACAATATCTAAGATGCTATGTCAGCCATCTCCAGGATGATTGGTTGGAGTTGTTGCCGTTAGCCGAATTTTCATATAATAATTCTCAGAGCGCCTCCACTAAATTTACACCTTTCTGTGCCAATCTGGGTTATCATCCATGTATTTTACCTAGGTCTCCAATTAATTCTCCGGTTCCGGCAGTGGAGGAAAGGCTGACTGCGATGAGACAAAATCTGGAGGTTCTGAAGGAATCCCTGACCACAGCTCAAGAACGTTGTAAGAGATCGGCTGATAGATTCCGTAAACCTGCACCCATGTTCAAGGTAGGAGATTCCATGTGGTTAGCAACTAAGAATCTGAAGTTAAACGTTCCTTCACAAAAACTTGGACAGAAATTCATTGGCCCTTTCAAGATCAACGGTACTGTGAGCTCTGTGGCCTGCCGTCTGAAGCTACCTAGGGCTATGAAGGTACACCCAGTTTTTCATGTATCTTTACTAAAGCCTGTATCTCCTAATACCTTCCAGGAACGTGTTGTGCCGCCTCCGCAGCCTGTGGTGATTGATGGGCAAGAACAATTTGTGGTGGAGGAAATTATTGATTCCAGGATTCGCAGGAATCGGCTCCAATATCTGATAAGATGGCAGGGATATCCCCCTGAGGAAGACTCTTGGGAACCTGTGGAAAACATCAATGCCCAACAGAAGATTTCTCGTTTTCATCAGAGATTCGCTGAGAAACCAGGTCCAGGATCGTCCTGAGGCCGCTTCTAAGGAGGGAGTAATGTCAGGACTCTGAACATTTTTTACCTTTTGAGCATTACTGCCCTTTTCCAACATGGCGTCTTTGGTCTCATGTGCACTTGTCTTCCTGCTATAAAACTCCACCCCAGCCTTCAGTCTGTGCTAGATTATTCTGCTTTGCATCCAGCTCCTGATTACTCCCTGGCCTTGCACCTGTGAACCTGTGTTGGAGATCCTGCCACTCTGCTCTGAGTTCCTGCTGCATACACCAGTGTTCAGTAATCCTCCTTCATCTGCTGCTCATGTTACTTCCTTCTGCATTTGCTGGACATGTAAGCTGTTTCTGCTCTGCAAAACCTGAGACTATTAACCAGGCCTCCCTGGTTGAGCTAAGATATGATTTGAACTGTTTAATAGCATATCTATCTGTGTCTGGACTAAGTCAAGGATCTATTTGTGTCAAGTTTCCTCAAGAATAACTGTGCTTCATAGACTTTTTGTTTGTTTGCATTTTCCTCTGAAGTTTCCTATTGACTGCTAAGCTGCGTTTATTATATGCACCAAGTGTTGTGGACTTGAGTTTCTCTCTGCACCTGTTTGAATCACCGTGTGATAATATAGACTTTACCACTTATAAAACTGTGTCCTGTTGTCTTGTTCCACGCAAAGAGTCTCCTGAATTATCCCCTACAATTATTACAGCTAAAGAGCTATAATTCCTAAACACTTCCTCCAATTAGGATGTGAATCCAATCAAATTAAAGCCGAGAGTCAACACTGTAAGCCCAGATTGATTATATAACTGCATCTTATAAATGTCAAAATTTGTGTCACTGACCAAATAATTCTGAACCGAACTGTATACCATCACCACCCAGAATCTTCCATTGTATTACGGTAGCATTTCCCAGCAGTCACCTCTCCAGTCAGCAGCTCTGTGATCTCGTTGGTGAGATCTCGGACCTTCTTCTCAGGCATCGGGGAGTGTGGGGCTTCTGTGATGGGGCTCTCACTCCTGCTCCCTCTTCCGGATACATGGAGATGGATGATGGGAGTCACACAGTCACCTGATGTCTTCTTCTCTATGGTGTAATCCTGTATAAGGAGAGATGTTGATGAATATTACACATAAGGAAACATAAGAACATGACATTTTATGTGTGGTCTCAGCAGCTGCCCATCCATCTCAGCAGGAGAGCTCATGTGGCACTGACTACCTGGATTACTCCCTGCTGTTTGGGAGGTCCGAGGACCCTGGTAGTTGGAGATCAATAGTCAACTGAAAGTTGCCATCAGTGGTTTGGTGGTGGTGCTGTCTGGGCCGCTCTGTCAGCAGTGTGCTGGATACAGCCGTGAGGGGTGAAGATAGAAAGATACAGGCAGACAGTGATACAGGAGACTCTTCTATGGAATCCAACTTGGATATAGAAGCCGAGGTGGAATCGGGAACAAAACCTGGTAACTTCTCAGAGAATAACGGGAATCTCTATAAAAGATATTCAATTAACTGTACTAATAATGGGAGTCATTTGCCAAAATGTCATTTCGAGTTTCATCACTGGGAGTCTATCAATAAGATCTATCAATAATAGGAAAGAGAATGAAGGGTGTTGATGTTGATGAGAAATCCTTTTTGTAGAAGACCAGGTTTCTTCTCTGCTAAAGTAATTTAGTTTTCTGTAGACGGACAAAGTGACCGATATGGAAGATGAATGTACACAACTGAACATTAGCTGTACAGATCTTCTTGAGGGCCCGGAAGGTCAGGACTATATGATATTTATATCAGGACTGTATGGGAGGAACACATTATCCTTGTCTATATGAATTACATGAAGGAGTTAGGAGGAGACATTACTTTGTTATTGGTGGTGGAGTTGGATTCTGCCAGTTGAGCACTCCAGTGAGGGGATGGATCCATGAAAGCGATTGCTGGATAGATTTGTTTTCTTTAGGCTGAATTTAGGGGCATGAAGCAGGTAGTTTGGGATATCAAAGGTTTTAACAAAAACTAAAAAGAATGGAAATATTTATAAAAACACAAATGATTACAGAAACTAGTGAGGTCACTCAGATCCTTGCAGTTTAGGTCCAGAGACGCAAGATCTGCCAGATGGTTAGAGAGGCTAGAGGCAAACACAACTCATCCCTGCACCATGATCGGTAGGTGCTACAGGGCTGCGATGGCAACTAGAGCCTAACAATATCCACTAGGTCTGACATGTACAGAGGCATGCATTAGGGTATAATATGAAGCCGGTGTGTGACAATTCAAAGGAGGGCATGTCACCAATGCAGCTGCATTGAGGCCTAGAGAGGGACCCTTGCAGGAAGGGGCGTACTGCCATAGCGCAGACCCCAGAGTTACTATGGGGGCCCTCAGTCAGGAGACCCTGTGACAACACAGCACTTTATCTTAATTATCCAGACGTCTATTTTCAGTACGTCAGGAGGCATAAACCTATCTATATGTTGACTTTTGTTTTTTTATAATCTCTTTTTATTGAAAGATTCCACAAAATAATGTAACAGGCATGTGACATTGCAGTGTAAACTCAGAGTAATCCATCAAATCATCATCCACAATATCAATAATAAAATCATACTTTCAATGACAAAACAAACAAATAAAATAAGTAAAATAAAACATTAAACATAACGTATTCTCATCATCAGAATTGCACCTTTAACCAAGAAGTTCTGTATTAAGGTTCTGATTATGTCATATTTCAGGTTATGATAAGAGTCCACATAGAGCAGCACGTTCATGCACTAAAAAGGAGAAACCTCAGGGATTATATCTCGCGGTTGAAGAGCTCACAGCACCAGGGGCTAGGTGCGTCAGCGGTGAATCGCACCACCTTTCCCAAATTCTATGAAATTTCTGGGGACAGCCTCTGTTCCTGCATAATATGTTCTCATATGGAATTACCGTATTTTCCGCTTTGTAAGATGTACTTTATTTCCACCAAATTTGGGGGGGAAATGGGGGTGCGTCTTACAAAGAGGATATACCGCTTACCGTTACAGTCTGGGATGAGGGGGTGTCCGCCACCCGCCACCGCGGTTGTCCGCTGCTGCCCCGGGTGATGCTGGAGGCTCCAGTGCTGCGGGGGGCTCTGGCAACATTTTGTGAAAGACCAGAGCCCGCCCGGCAGTTCGTCCATGCGTTCCTGTATGACTGACTCCGGGAAAATGGCCGCTGAAATCTCGGGAGATGAGATATCAGCGCTGAGATCTCATCTCTCGAGATTCCTGCGGCCATTTTCCCGGAGTCAGTCATACAGGAACGCATAGACGAACTGCCGGGGGCTCTGGCCTTTCACAAAATGTCAGCAGAGCTCCCAGCATCACCGGAAACCGCCCTGCAGCACCGGAGCCCCCCTGCAGACCCCCTCATCCCAGCCTGCAGCACAGGAGCCTCCCTGCAGCACCAGAGCCCCCCTGCAGCACCGGAGCCCTCCTGCAGCACAGGAGCCCCCCTGAAGCACAGGAGCCCCCCTGCGGACCCCCTCATCCCAGCCTGCAGCACAGGAGCCCCCCTGCAGCACCGGAGCCCCCCTGCAGACCCCCTCATCCGAGCCTGCAGCACAGGAGCCCTCCTGAAGCACAGGAGCCCCCCTGCGGACACCCTCGTCCCAGCCTGCAGCAATGCTCCATTCCTGCCTCCAGCAACGACCCTGGGACCCTGATCCACCGCAGCCACAACCCCTGGTAAGTAATAAGACGCATGGATTATAAGACGCCCCACCAATTTATTAAAAAAAGTTTTTTCCTATTTTTCTCCTCAAAATTTGGGGTGCGTCTTATAATCTGGAGCGTCTTACAAAGCGAAAAATACGGTATATCGTTCACTCATTTTTTCCACTGATTGATTGAAGGAGACCTTCCCCCCATCCACCTCAGCGCTATCGCTTTCCGAGCCATAAGCAGAGCCTCTCTGAGAAATATTCTGCCATAATGAGTCCACATTTCTTCATCCACAACACCCAACACACACAGCTCTGGATTACATTCAACCGGTATCCCGAGTATCCTCTCTAGTGTAAAAATCACATCCTTCCAATATCTTCTTAGGATTCTACAATCCCAAATGAGATGCCAAAGATCCGCTCCCTCCTCACCACATCTATGACATTCATCTTTACTCTTCTACTGAATTTATGTAGTCTACTCGGGGTTAAATAGGAGTGGTGGAATATATATAACTGAATTCATTTGTTATTTGCAGCCATCGTATGCGCTTCCAGTGCTTCATTCCACTGGTCATCAGTAAGAGATGGGATTAGGTGCCTCCATTTAACCTCCACAGCCAATTGAGTGGAAGCTATCTTGGAATTTAACAAAAAGGTATACAGGGAGGAAATCACACCTGTAGGTCCCTGGGTTGAAAATATTCCTATTAGTGGACATCTGGCTATTCGCATTCTAGGGAGCGGGAACTGGTACGTTATAGCATGTCTCAGCTGCAGATATCTACAAAAATCTCTATGAGGGATTCCAAATTTTATATGACAATGTTCAAATGTTAATAAAATTTGATTTTCAAAAATCTGATTGAGCGTCGTTATACCATATTGTTTCCAGAAACCTGGGTCTTGTAAGTTTTGGAGAAGCAAAAATTCAGGATTATCCTAAATCCAAGTCTCCCCGACCTGATCAGAAAATTTCAAAATACGCTTACTTTCCTGCCAAACCTGTATCGCTAGACTATGTGCAAACAGCAAACCCTAGGGTGGTCTGTATGAGCCCTCCAATACTGCCCATGGTGTACCCCCAGAAAATGAATAAGATGAGCCTCTGCGTTGCTGACTTTATCATGGACTAACCAATGCTTTAAGGATCGTAGTTGGCCAGCTAGATAATATAGAAAAAGGTCTTTGCAAGGAACCAATATTTACTTTAGGCCTAGAGGAGCCCCATATAAACGCTGCCATTAAGCTATGCATTTTCTTAAAGAAACCCTTTGGGACTTTAATTGATGTACCGTATATACTCGAGTATAAGCCGAGATTTTCAGCCCAAATTTTTGGGCTGAAAGTGCCCCTCTCGGCTTATACTCGAGTCACGGTCGGTGGGTGAGGGGGAGAGGGCGCTGAGGCATACTTACCTGCTTCCGGGGCTCCTGGCGCTCCCCCTGCCCATCCCACGGTCTCCGGGTGCCGCAGCTCGTCCCCTGTACAGGGGTCACGTGGGACCGCTCATTAGAGAAATGAATATGGACTCCACTCCCATAGGGGCGGAGCCGCATAATTCATTCCTCTAATCAGCGGTGCCGGTGACCGCTGACAGAGGAAGAGGCTGCGGCACCCGGAGACCAGCTGTCCGGGAGAAGGAGCCAGGGACGCCGGGAGCAGGTAAGTATCGCATATTTACCTTCCCTCGTTCCACCCGCCGGGCGCCGCTCTGTCTTCGCGTCCTCTTGCACTGACTGTTCAGGTCAGAGGGCGCGATGACGCACATAGTGTGCGCGCCGCCCTCTGCCTGATCAGTCAGTGCAGAGAGACACCGGGACGGGACGCTGGGGAGCTGCAAGCAAGAGAGGTGAGTATGTGTTTTGTTTTTTCTTTATTGCAGCAGCAGCAGCATTATATATGGCACAGATGTGGAGCATCTATGGGGCAACGGTGCAGAGCATTATATATATGGCACAGATGTGGAGTATCTATGGGGCAACGGTACAGAGCATTATATATATGGCACAGATGTGGAGCATCTATGGGGCAACGGTACAGAGCATTATATATGGCACAGATGTGGAGTATCTATGGGGCAACGGTGCAGAGCATTATATATATGGCACAGATGTGGAGCATCTATGGGGCAACGGTGCAGAGCATTATATATATGGCACAGATGTGGAGTATCTATGGGGCAACGGTGCAGAGCACTATATATATGGCACAGATGTGGAGCATCTATGGGGCAACGGTGCAGAGCATTATATATATGGCACAGATGTGGAGCATCTATGGGGCAACGGTGCAGAGCACTATATATATGGCACAGATGTGGAGCATCTATGGGGCAACGGTGCAGAGCATTATATATATGGCACAGATGTGGAGCATCTATGGGGCAACGGTGCAGAGCATTATATATATGGCACAGATGTGGAGCATCTATGGGGCAACGGTGCAGAGCATTATATATATGGCACAGATGTGGAGCATCTATGGGGCAACGGTGCAGAGCATTATATATATGGCACAGATGTGGAGCATCTATGGGGCAACGGTGCAGAGCATTATATATATGGCACAGATGTGGAGTATCTATGGGGCAACGGTGCAGAGCACTATATATATGGCACAGATGTGGAGCATCTATGGGGCAACGGTACAGAGCACTATATATATGGCACAGATGTGGAGCATCTATGGGGCAACGGTACAGAGCATTATATATATGGCACAGATGTGGAGTATCTATGGGGCCATAATCAAAGGTGCAGAGCATTATATATATGGCACAGATGTGGAGCATCTATGGGGCAACGGTGCAGAGCATTATATATATGGCACAGATGTGGAGCATCTATGGGGCCATAATCAAAGGTGCAGAGCATTATATATATGGCACAGATGTGGAGCATCTATGGGGCAACGGTACAGAGCATTATATATATGGCACAGATGTGGAGCATCTATGGGGCAACGGTACAGAGCATTATATATATGGCACAGATGTGGAGTATCTATGGGGCAACGGTGCAGAGCATTATATATATGGCACAGATGTGGAGTATCTATGGGGCAACGGTGCAGAGCATTATATATATGGCACAGATGTGGAGCATCTATGGGGCAACGGTGCAGAGCATTATATATATGGCACAGATGTGGAGCATCTATGGGGCAACGGTGCAGAGCATTATATATATGGCACAGATGTGGAGCATCTATGGGGCAACGGTGC